>NC_057861.1:25350000-25650000 GCF_019393635.1 Dromiciops gliroides
GACCCCAGTTTGGCCCGAGCCGAGGGGTAGTAAGTCTCTGCGTGTAGAGAACCCCAGGGTTCAACGTCTGCAGGGACAGACATGGTGGTGGTGGTAACCCCGAGCGGCCCAGCTCCGCTGTCTTGGTATCTGCACCTCCTGAAAATTCCCTGGATTTGGGTTAGGCTGGCCTTGTGTTTTGGACATGACTTCCCTGGCTCCCTCCTGTCCTCCCCCTCTGATCTCCTCCATCTCCGGTGATTTTGAGAAAGGATGAAAGATAATGGGGAGACTACGGGAACTGCGGCAGCCCGCAGGGTCCCTTCCAGCGCGTTGTTGTAGCTGTAGTTATCTTCGTCAAAATCATCGCCATTTCCATCATCTTGTTCTCATCGGTTTTGATGGAGGTCAGATAGAAACACCCCTAGGCCAAGTGGCTTGTCTGCTATTATTTTTTTTTTTGAATTTGAATACTCTCTCAACTGCTTCACGGGTAGGTAAAATGATTGCTTTTGGGTAGCATTAATGTAAGTTATGATTCCATTTATATATGAGAATGAATGAGAACGACCCTTCATTCTTACCTTTCTATTCGATGGAATTTAGAATTTGGTTATTATTGTTATTAATCTAATTATTCTTTTGAGACTAAATTCGTTTTCATTTTTCACGATACCTTAGTGGTTAGATTTGTGTTGCTAACTGGGTAGGGTAGCAATACCAGGTCTTCCTTCTCCATGGTGTCAGGAGTTTGGGGTTGGAGGAGAATAAAGCGACTTTCTAGATGTTTTGGGGCTGAGATCGTTGTGCAGAGGACCGTTCTTATACCAGATCAGGGACCGAGGATACCGCTGGCTCCTCGGCCTGAAAAGGCCGCCCAGGCCCTGCACTCAGTTAGCTTTTCTGTAGACCTCCACCGTTTGGAATCTCCGGGCTCGGGAGCATGTTAAATGGTGGGTGCACTGGGTACAATTTCTTTATTTTTGTCCTGGGTGGGCATTTCGGGTTCGGGCAATCCCGGACGTTGCTCTCTCGAAGTCACCCAGGGAAGCTTATTCTCTTGGCAAGCCCCAGTCCTCGAACCCTGCATTCATGTAGTGGCTTCCTGGGGATGACTTGAGAAGCTTCGGGTTTGAACGTGTGCAGTTACGTCTGTGTGTGATCTCGAGGGTGCTTCTAGATCTCTAGCTATTCTCCGAAGTCGAAGACGTATTCGATTGACCGTCTGTGACCCTGGACTTAGTTGTCCTTCTCTGTAAAATGAGAGATTTGATTTAAACGGTCACGGAGATCCCTTCAGGATTGAAGCCTGTAATCCCACTATCCTAGGTGGTGCCACTGCGCCCCAGGGTCTACAGATACTCATCTCCCACCGAAGGGCTCTTGCTCATCTCCCTCTCTTTGGGTTGGCTGCAGAGGGTACACCTGGCCAGCGAGGGGAAAGAAAACATTTTATTCACACCTGGTTTCTTAGATACGGTTAAAATAATTCGGGTCAGCCTTGCTGGAAGACAGAAAGCCTATGACCTCAAGCCAGGTGAGGCCTAGGTATCATTTTTTTTCCATCTCTTTTGCAAGAGGCGGGTTATATGAGAGAGAAGACATCGCTGGTTTTGAGGGGAAAAAAATAAAAAGTGAGGTCCAAGGAGTCAGGCAGAGAGGTTCGGAAGGAGGAGTCAAAGGCAGCCTCAGCCAATCTTGTTTAAAAAAAAAAAAGAGGAGCGCTGGATTTTTTTGGGTCCTACCCAAGCGCTTCCCAAAATACCGAACTCTTATCTTTATTGGCCTTTCCAGAAGTCCAGACAAATTTGACGAGCAGCTTGCTTATCGCGGCGCAGATAGGTCGCTCGCCGGCTCCTTCTGTCTGACACGCAGCATTTCACAAGATATTGTGCCCAGTAATAATAATCATAATTATAATAAACCAAAGACGCTCTGGGTTGGAGCACAGGCGAGTAGGTGCCGGAGAGCCAGGCCGCGCAGCCCTCCCTGAGTCCGCTCCCTTCAACCGGTCTGAGCATTTTCCGTTTTTCCCTTTCTCCTTCCCTCCTTCCATCATCCCCCTTCCCTCCTGGGCTGCGGCTGTAGCGGAGGACCCAGCGAGGCCAACGCGGACCATGGCGGATGCCGACGAAGCCTTTGGCCTCCCCCATACGCCCCTGGAGGCCGAGTCTAAGGAGCTGCCTCCCGAAGCCAAGCAAGAGAACCCTCTGGGGAGTAGCAGCAAAGCCCCCGCGTCCCCGCAGGCGGCTTTCACCCAGCAGGTAAGCTTGCTCCGGGAGACTCCCACGGAGCCCCCAAACTGGGAGCATCAGCCTATCAACCCCACGGGAGAAACTCCAGACAGCTTTCCATGGCTTCTGGGTTTGGCGTGGTTCGTTCATTCATTTATTTATTTATTTTTAGAGCTTCCACTGCCCAAGAAAACCATAGTGTTCAGAACGAGAAAGCAATTAGGTAATCGAGGCCCGAAAGTTTCCCTTTGAAACAGCCCATCTGGAGGGAAACCAAGCCGAGGTCTCTGGATAATGCCCTGCTTCACTTTGCGGGTGTAGACGCGGCTCTGAAAAGCTCATTAAATCGCGAGGTCAGCGTTCATTCCTAGACACGCTTTGAGAAATGGTTTTGACCCTTCCTCAGATCTTCAGAGCGTTTCCTCTCGGAGACTCTCACGTTCTCCACCCCCCTACCCCCCACCCCTGCTTTTTATTCTCTTTCATTCTTACTCTTCTCATTCTCTCTCCTCCCTCCCTCTCTGTCTTTCAGTGTCTTTCTGTGAATGTGTATGTTTCTGTCTCTGTCCTCTCCTCTTTTCTCTCTCTCTCTCTCTTTTTTTTAATCTCTGGAGAGAGGTGCTTTTCGAATCATTTATCTTGAATTTGGAGAAAGGATTTGACCTGAGACTCGCCCACGCTGCAACAGGGATCTTCTTCCAGGTCTTTACCTACAAACCGGTGAGGACCTGTCTTAATCTGGCTCTGCTTGAACCTAAGCGTTTAAAAGGAAACTAGGCCAGAACCCCCGGGGTAAATACGAGAAAACATATTGTTCTGTCCTTTTAAACTAGAGAGAAACAGACAGGGTTTTAGAGATCTCCTTGGACATCCTCTCTCTCTCTCTCTCTCTCTCTCTCTCTCTCTCTCTCTCTCTCTCTCTCTCTCTCTCTCTCTCTCTCTCCCCTACCCTTTCCCTCTCTTAAGGGCCCCATTTGCTGAATGTGGAACGAACTCTGCTAAAGTGAGTCTTGGATATATACAACCTTTTATTAATGTGAATTTTATTTCCTCAAAGGGTTCCCTCTGTGTATCTCTATAAATACACACACATTCTTTGCGATGTCTGCCTGGGATTTTGCATGCATTGAGGGAAGACAATGGTTCCTCATATTTGGATGCCAAATGTCTTTTTATTTAAAAATAATTTTAAACCATCTTTTGTAATAAGTTATAGTTGCAAATTTCAAAAAGATTTCATTTAGGAGAAGTTTTTAAAATGAGATCTCAAACTGTAGTTAGGCTCCATTGTAGGAAACTGTTCACATGAATGTGTATATGCATAGACAAATATAAGCGTATTTATCTATGTATATGCTCACATGTATGTGGAATTATTTTTTTTCCTGTTTTAGAGATTGACTTCTTTGCAGAATGGGTTTCGATAGAGCCGGGTAGGTGGGTCTGTCAGAGCAGGCCCCTGTATATTATGCCTGGTGGGAATTCTCCTAGTGTAAAAAACACTACCTGAGCACCCCATGGCTATCCCAGCCACTGCTTATCTTACTCGTAATTTCATCTAAGGGTGGGTAGGGAATCTAGGGGGAGGGCAATAGAGAGAGTAGATTTTTTCTTTTCTTCCTTTTTCTTTTTAAGTGGATACAATTTACCTAGAATGTCTGAGTTACTAGACATCATTTCCTCGACCCTCTCTATTCCTTCATTCCACCCCGGCCCACAACCTGGTGACTGTATCTAAGGTTCCTGCCGGGTGAATTTGGCAACATTTCCCCTTTCTGAAATAAAGAATTTTAAAGAGATATTTAAATAAACTTTACTCGGGAATCTCCTTCTTCTCTCTGTGTATGTGTGCATGTTTTTGTATTTGTTTATGTATATTATATGTATATGTGTGGGGGTGTTGATCAAGGAGATTGTTTTGTCCTACCCAAGTCCACTTGATTAAATTTTAGGGAAGGGATTTTTGTCAGAAAAGAGATACCTCTTCTAATTTCATTCAGTGGATGGGGAGGTGTTGAATTGATCAGAGACCCCCATTAACTCTTTTTATACATGTGTGAATGTTTCTGTGCATGTACTTTTGAAATTGTCTGTGCACAAACCAGTTTCTATTAGAAAGCAACCCTTTGTGGGTTTATTATTATTATTATTATTATTAACTTCCGTGTTCTTTCTTTCTTTTAAACGGGGCCTTCAGTTAATTATATATCACTTTCTTCCCTACCTTCCTTCGGTGTCTCCCCTTCCAACTAATTCCTTCTAGTACCCAATGACCAGCTCTCCCTTTCTCATCGCTCAGCCAACATATTCCACACAAACCAGCCTAGAAACTTGACGTCCTTTGCCCCGCTGCCACCTCCAGGATGCCAACCTGGCCTGTCCTTTGGTTTTCCTAGAGCATACAAGGAGGAGATGAAGGATGGAGGGGCTGCTTTCTGCTCTCCCTTCCTGGGGCGCCCTTCCCGGACTTCGTTTTACACTGTAGGCAGGGGATTGGGACCCGGCCCGGATAAGGACGTCTGCACAAGACAGGGACTTGGGGGTGGGGGTAAGAAAGAAGGGTGCTGGGGACTGGGGTACTGAACTTTAGCATTTTCCCTCTGGGCCGCCAGGCCTGAGGTGGAGAGCGACTGGGGGTTTTTAGACGGTGACTGTTTTGCAAGCCTCATTCGTCTTCTTGTCTTGCAGGGCATGGAGGGGATCAAAGTGTTTTTACATGAACGAGAACTGTGGCTAAAATTTCATGAAGTGGGGACCGAAATGATCATCACCAAGGCGGGACGGTAAGACATTGTCTTGCAAGGCCTTAAAGAGAAAGTCGAATGTGAATTGTATGAGAGAAGAGAGGGGAGGGGGAAGTGCGAGCCACTTTTTATAAAAGGGGGGGGGCTATATTTTTGGACTAGTTACCTGCTCAAAAAAAAAAAATCCTGTGAAAATTCATCCATTGATCTCAGACAAACACGAGGGGTGTGGGGGAGGGAAAGTCAACTCTTCGGCCTCCGGAAATTTGGAACCTCTTCCACCTCGTATATAGACACAAGAAAGGGCTTCAGAGAGCACGATATCTTAAGGGATTAGTAATGAGAGAAAGAGAGAAAAGAGAGAGAGGGAGGTGGGGTGGGGGAAAGAGAAATTGAGAGGTGAGATTGAAAGAACAAGATGCAGAGAGGCGAGGTGGAGAGACAGGAGGAGAGGGAAGAAATTGGGAGGGGGTGGAGGGAGGTGAGAAAGGAGAGAGATTGAGAGAGGGAAAAGAGGAGAGACTGAGAAGCAAGACAAATGAAAACTAGGAAGGGGGTAATTGGGGGGAATGGGGATTATTGAAGAAGGAGAAATTGAGAGAAATGGCGGGGTGAGACAAGATAGAGGGAAGAGAGATGAAGACAGGTAAGAAACTGAGAAAGATGGAAAGAGGAGAAATTGAGAGACGGAGGAAGAGAGGAGAGAATGAGACAGAAGAGAGATGGAAGACTGAGAAATGGGAAAGGATGAGAGATAGTGGGGAGAAGAGAGACTGAAAGATGAGAGAGACAGTGGGGAAAAGGAGGGAAAGAGGAAGACTTGGAAGGAGAGAGAGAGAGAGAGAGAGAGAGAGAGAGAGAGAGAGTCCATTTAATCAAGCACGAGTCCAAATTTTTCTCTCTCCTCTCCCCCCTGCTTGCCCCCAAACCTGGCATCCTTCCAGGGTCCCACCCGTTTGCCAAATCTCGAATGTTGAATGTATTCGCTACCTCTCTCATTGTTTATAGGAAGCAGCCGAAACCTTTGAAACGTAGACCGGGCTCTGCTGAGCTCTTTATACAGACACAGATAAACACGGCAGCTCTCACAAATAGACACTCACCCCAGAGTCGCTGTTAAAAGCCCTTCAGGGCTGAGCGAGAAGGTTAGCTCGCTGGGCCTGGCGGAGGAGGCCTGCCCAGCGGGGCTTGCCCCGAATTCTCCCCGCTTGGCTGATTTAAGTAAACCCACCCCCAGCCAATCAGTGTCCTCACCTCGTACTTGGGCCGGTGATCCCCACTCCCTTTCTCCAGCCCCAGGTGGTGAATGGACTGGGGGCTGTCTCAAAAAGGATCTATTTTGCCCCCTCCCCATCCGGCTGCAGGCCTAAGGCAGACAAGCTCTGGCTCAGAATGGAAGGACCCCTTCAACCCTCCCCCTCCCCCCCCACACCCTAGGCCTGTTCCGCAGTAAACTGGGAGAAATTTGACATTTATTATTATTTGGAATTAAACAATGTCTCTGTCCCCGCCACGCCGAAGGGCCCGAATGATATATTACGGGTCTGTTTACAGTAAAAAAAGAAAGGGGGAAAAAAAGGCAGACTTTTCTCCTATTCCGTTTTGGAAGCTGAGGCTGCGGGCCCAGAGTAGTCTCCAGGAAAGATTTCACTATAAAAGGATTGCAAACCACCCCTGGACGCTAAGGCTTCTGGACGAACCATTAGGTATAAACACTGGGAGACTCTGGTCCCTTCCGAGGAAAGGGAATGGAGGGAAGCTGGGGGTTGGGTTGGGTTGGGGGACGCTCCCTCCACCAGCTTAGCTTCAAACGCTTTCCACCCTCACCTCCCCATCCTGTCTGCCTGCCTTTGGGAGGCAGCACCAACCGGGCTTATGTCCCAGGCAACGCGAACGGGTCGTGCCCGAGGATGCTGCTGCCGATCCCCGTGCCTGGTTTTCTGCAGGGCAGCAGCTATGGGCATCATTTCCAAAGGGGATGTTGTTTCGGTTTGATTCACCCTTCCCCTGGGGCGGGGGGCGGGAAGCAGGTTGGAGTGGATGCAGGGGTTAGAGGTGGAAGAGAAGGGGGAAAAAAGGAAGACAAGGAGAGGATGTGGGAAAAGGAAAGAGTAGGGAAGAGGGGAGGAGAGAGAGAGAGAGAGAGAGAGAGAGAGAGAGAGAGAGAGAGAGAGAGAGAGAGAGAGAGAGAGAGAGAATGTAAAGAGGAGAAGAAAGGAAGAAAAGGAGAGAAGGAAGGAGGAGGGATAGGTGAGAAAGGAAGAGGAAGAAGAGATGAATGGCAGAATCAGTTTCAAAATCACTAGTGATAAGTATGATCAAGTGAGATAATATTTGGAAAGTGCTTGGCACATAGTAAGCGCTTAATAAACACTTACACCTTCCCCCAGCAAACAGAGCTAGGAAGAGACTAGCTTTGGTCAGAAAGCTTGCTGTCTTAATGTGTGGATGTGCATGGTCGGGGGTGGGGGTGGGGGCAGGGCTGTGGGCATGTGTGTGCCCCCTGGGGTCTCCACAGGTTCTTGTGTGCACGTGGGTTTCCGGGGTCTCCACAGGATCCCATGTGCACGCCCAGACCGTTATCACCACCAACAATAACAACTCAAAGAGGAGAGGTTATTATGGAGTGAGTTTCCTCCTTCACTTCCCCCTGAAAGACCTGCCTCTGAGGACTAAATTTAGCCGGAGTTGAGGAGTTGAAATGGGGGGTGGGGGGTGGTGTGTGTCCGCGCGTGCGCGTGTGTGCATGGGCGCGCGCGGGAGATGATAGCAGTGGTGGTGAACTTTCTATATTCCAAACGAATCAACAAAAAGAGCAAGCCCTCCTGGTTTTTCCTTCTTCGAGATCGCACTGTCTCTCTCCCCCACTGCACCTCCTCTCTTCTTTGGCCCCTGCCTCCATCCCAGTTCTCAAAACAGGCAGGAAAACCTGGGCTGGATCAGTACTGGTGTGGAGCTGGAAACCGGGCTTTCCCCCTAGATCAATCCCTTCTTTCGCTGCGCCGGGTGAAGCGCGATCTCTGATCCCCATAGTAGTATTAATCACTTATTCTGTCTTTTTCCCAACTCTCTCCTCCTCGTCTTCTCCCTCCATTCCTCCCTTTCTCTTTCTCCTCCCCATCTTTCTGTCCAAACCTCTTCCTTCCCTTTGTCTATTACTTTCTCTCCCTCCTTCTCTCCTTCCTTCTCCCTCTTCTTCTCCCTCCTTCTCTTCCTTCCGCCCTCCCTCCCTTCTTTCCTCCTTCCCTATCTCTCTCCCTTCCTTCCTTCTCTCCTTCCTTACTTTGCTCCTTCCTTCCTTCTTTCTTTCCCTCCCTTCATTCCTCCCTCCCTTTCTTCCTTCTTTCCTCCCTCCCTCCCTTCCTTCTCTCCCTCCTTTCCTCCCGCCGTCCTTCCTTCCCCCTTCTTCCTTCTTTTCTTCCTCCCTCCCTTTCTCCCTTCTTTCCTCCCTCCTTCCTTCTTTCCTTCCTTCTTTCTCTCCCTTCCTCCCTCCCTTCCTTCTCTCCCTTCCTTCCCTCCTTCCTTTCTCCCTCCCTCCCTTCTTTCCTTCTTTCCTCTCTCCCTTCCTTTCTTCCCTTTTCCCTCCTTTCTTTCCCTCCCTTCCTTCCTTCCTCTCTCTCTTTCTCCCTACTTTCCTTCCTCCCTTACTTCCTTCCTTTGTTCCTTCCTTCATTCCTTCGTTCCTCCTTTCCTTCCCTTCCTCCCTCCCTTCCTCCCTTTCTTCCTTCTTTCCTTTCTTCTTTCCCTCCTTTCCTTCCTTCCTCTCTCCCTTTCTCCCTTCTTTCCTTCCTCCCTTCCTTCCTTCCTCCCTCCCTCCCTTCCTTCCTTTGTTCCTTCATTCCTTCTTTCCTTCCTCCCTTTCTTCCTTCTTTCCTTTCTTCTTTCCCTCCCTTCCTTCCTTCCTCTCTCCCTTTCTCCCTTCTTTCCTTCCTCCCTTCCTTCCTTCCTTCCTTCCTTCCTTCCTTCCTTCCTTCCTTCCTCCCTCCCTCCCTTCCTTCCTTCCTTTGTTCCTTCCTTCGTTCCTTCCTTCCCTTCCTCCCTCCCTTCCTCCCTTCCTTCTTTCCTTTCTTCTTTCCCTCCCTTCCTTCCTTCTTTCCTTCCTTCCTCCCTCCCTCCCTTTCTTCCTTCTTTACTTTCTCCCTTCCTTCCTCCCTTCATTTCTTCTTTCTTTCCTTCCTTCCTTTCTCCCTTCCTCCTCCTCCTCTGTTCATCTCTCTTCCCTCTGTCTCCTCTGTCCCTATTTCTGTCTCTATCTCACTACTACCCTGTCTCTTCTCTGTTTCTATTTTCTGTCTCCCTTTCTCTCTGACTCTGCCTGGCCTTCTTCTCTTCCCTCTGTCTCTCCCTTTCCCCTACTGTCCCACCCTTCTTTTCTCCCTCCTTTTCCCCGTCTCCCTCCATGTCTTCTCCCTTTCTCCCATCTCTCTAGGCGTATGTTCCCCAGTTACAAAGTCAAGGTCACCGGACTGAATCCCAAAACGAAGTACATCCTGCTCATGGATATTGTACCAGCTGACGACCACAGATACAAATTTGCAGATAATAAATGGTAGGCTTCTGGGGAAAGGGAGAAAAATATATGGAGACAGAGAATGTCATCCCCACCCCTGTTGTTCCTAGATATGCTGCCCTACCTACTGAGCATTAGCTGAGATGGCTGTTTAATGTTCCTGTGTGAAAGAGGTGTTTCTTAGCATAATGTCTGCATAAGACTATTTACTGTTTGTTTTATGAGTTACCTGCTTTGAACATGCCTTTCATTAAACCACGGACTTGGTATTTAAGTGAGCTAAAGGGCCAGGGGAAGCCAGAGATGACAGAAGAGACCTAGGGGCCTTTTTCCTGGGATGAGAGAAACTAGTCTCCAGAGTGCTTGAAAATCCCTGGAAGGGATTTCTGGCTGGTGATCGCATTGTGGCGGCATTGTGGCCCAGGTGAATCTAAGGGTACCATTGATGAAAGAAAGATGGAAATGGGATAAAAGGAAAAAATGCAGCCCTGGGTGGATACCAAATGGGGTCCACCCCAGGAGATGCTGGGGCCCTAGCACTGCATCTTAAGGGTTGCGGGGAAGGGATTACAATAGATCCACAGTAGCTTAAAGAAGAAGAAGAAAAAAATTCTTTATGAGAAAGAGAAGGGCAGCTTTCTATAGTGGAAAACAGCCTTGTGATCTGAGTTTGTGGCTGGCCAGTTCACTGGGTGGGCTGAACTAGGCTGGGCCATGAGACTCCTTGGTCCTTGGACTCAGTGGACTGAAATTTCTTTTGGGGCTAGGTCCGTGACTGGGAAAGCAGAGCCTGCCATGCCTGGACGGCTGTACGTGCATCCGGATTCTCCAGCCACAGGTGCCCACTGGATGCGTCAGCTGGTCTCCTTTCAGAAACTAAAGCTAACCAATAACCATCTCGACCCATTTGGACATGTGAGTACCGGGCGCCTATCTCTTCTACTCCTTCCCTTTCTCAGTCTCATTACCATCTACTATTCCTCTCATGCTTTCCTTCTGATTCTTCTCCCTTCCCTTTGTCCTCCTACATTCTTTCTTCCTTGTCCTCCTGCTCTTTCTCATTCATCTCTCATTATATTCCTAATTTTTTCTTCCCCTTCTCTTCCTTCCTTTCCTCTCCCCCACATTATCTGTCCCTTCTTTTCTTCTCTTCCTTTCCTTCCTTACCTTTTGTATTTTCCTATTTTCTTTTCTTCCCTTTCTACCTTTTCCCTATATTCTGCCCCTCCCCACCTCTACCAACTCTTCTCCCTCTCTTGTCTCCCATGACAATTTCCTTTCTGGATTTGTAAATCCAAGCTATACACTGCTGAGTAGGGCATTGAGTCAGGGCTCATCCTGACTCATCCTGACTTCCAAGACGACACTGCATCCATGTTCCTCCTAGCATCTCCCCTGTTGGCTCCTCTTTGGGTGATGGGGATCTAGAGAGCTAGGGCTAACATTCAACAGAAATGACCTGCCAACATGGGCAGCAATGCTCTGCCCCAGTCCATTCCCAAACACAGACCCCAATTGGTTTATGAACTGTGTGCTTGTCCTGGTGAGAAAGGGAGGAAGCTGCCAGGTTTTTGGTATATTGATTCATTGAAGAACAGGGGTCAAGTCACCTGGGACAAGCTGAACCTTTAACTAATCATAACTGGCATGGAGTCCAAAGACAGGTACAAGACCCAGACCCCATGGCTAGAATTCCATCTCCTCCAAAGCAAGATGTATACCCCTTTCTCTCTCCTGGGGAAAACAGGAGGCTCATATAGTCAATTCACAAATATTTACTAAGTACTTAGTGTTTGCAGAGCCCTATTCTGGTCAGGGTGGGTGGGAGAGAGAGAGAGAGATACTAAGTTTATCAAATGCCAGGTCCTTTTTTTAGCCCTCCCATTTAAATAGTGGATAAGACATTGTCACAGAGAGTTACAGTATATGACATCAACACTTTAGATAAGATAGAAGCAAGTCCCAGGTGAAGTATAAGGATCCTGACTTACTATGAGGAAGAAGATAATGATTTGAACAACAAAGGCAGAGATTCTAGGCATCCAGGCATAGGGTATAGTCACGAAAACCTGGTTCATGCTTTACTTAATTTATTCTAGTTGTATGATCTTGTTCAAGTCATTTAATCCCTTCTGACCCTAGGCACTTCTCTCTAGGTTTGCCTGAGACCCTTTCAGGAATCATCGATGTCCAAACTAGTTTCATAATAATAATATGCCATTTTAATTTTCAATATGATAGCTATCAATTGCTATAACCACACAAACAAAAGCTCCTTGGTGGGAGGCGGTTCCTCAAAAATTTTAATTGTAAGGGGTCCTAAGGCCAAAAAGTTCAGACAATTAGCTGATCTACAAGTATGGGGGGTGTTTGCATCTTGGCAGTTCCCCATAGCAAGATCTCACAGGTCCAGATTGATAGCATGATGCTGTAGTAATAATAACTGATATTTATCAGGCACTTATGCTTTTCCAAAGTCTTTTATATAGAGTATCTAAGGATGTAGTGGGTAAAAGACTGGACTGTGAATGAGGAAGACCCAGGTTAAATTCCTTTCTACAACACTTAGCGGTGTGTGTCTGTGGACAAATCTTCTGTGTACTTAACATCTCTGGGCCTCAGTTTACTCAGATAAAATGAAGGGCAGCTAGCTGGCAAAGAGGATAGAGTATTTAGCCTGGAGTCAGGAAGACCCGAATTCAAATCCCACCTCTGACACTTAGTAAATGTAGCTGTGTGACCTTAGGCAAGTCACTTTACCTATTTGCCTCAGTTTACTCATAAGTAAAGTGGGGAAAATAATAGCTCCCATGTTGTGAGGATCAAACGAAATCATAATTGTAAAGGGCTTGGCACATAGTAAGTGCTATATAAATGTTAACTATTATTGTTATTAACAATGATTATTTATGGACTCTAAGGTCCTTTCCAGTTGTAACCCTGTGATGATATGAAATCTTCTAACAGAGTAGATAAAAGGTAACCAGAGAGGGGAAGACACTGGCAGCTGGGGGCATCAGGAAAGGCCTCATGGAGAAGGAGGTGTTGGAACCAAGTGTTAGATCCTTGTACAACCTTTCTACTTCATTTCTCTGCACCTCCCCCCTTCCAAATGGAAGCAAAGTGAATGAAAAGATCTACCATGTGATAAAAATGGTCCAGAAGTCCTTGAGTCTCTATAAAACTCAGGGAGGCATGTGCAGATCACAGCCTCTACCTGAGGAAGGGTGTGGGAAAGAACTAATTCTGAGACCTCCATCAAGTTTAAGATTATTTGAACTCTTAAAAAGTCCTGTGAACTGTTATTCGTGTCCGGGGAGGAGACTAATGTGGTTAGGGCCTGAAGGCCTGAACTGAATTCACTGGTGTCTAGGCAGGAAGGAGGGAGTTTAATGGGCCTTGGGTGAGGTATCTCACTTGAAATCTTGGCCTTGTTCATTTGCTCTCCCAGGAGAGTCAGAACGATGTATTTGGGATGTGGGTCCCGCTAAGAAGCAAAACGACCATATCGGGACAATGGGAAATGCAAGGGCATTGGGATGGAATCATAGGAGAAGAGGAGTAGACCCCCATTCTCATCCCCTCTCAAGGTTGAGGGGTGAGGAATATAGGGAAGAGCACAGGATTTGGAGTGAAGGGGTTGAATCCCCACTCTGCTACATATTGGCTGTGTGGCCTTGGGCAAGTCATTTCTCTGCCCTTCTGTTTCTTCATAAGAAATGTATTTATTGAGAATTTTCCCCAAGTTACACGTAAAAAACAAATTTTCACATTGATTTAAAAAAATTCCAAATTCTCTTCTTCCCTCCCTAAGAAGTCAAGCAATTCAGTACCTTCTATTTCTTCATGTAGAAAATGAGGATGGGGTGGGTGTCAGATGAATACCTCTGAGATCCTTTCCAGCTTTAGATCCTATAAATAATGAGAACCAAAATAGAGTAAAAAAGAAAATAACAAAGAATAAAGCTAAAATAGAGTGTTTACTATGTACCAGGCCCTGTGCTAAGCACTTTGCAACTATGATTTCATTTGAACCTCTAACAACCCTGGGAGGCAGGCATCGTTAATTGTCTTCATTTTACAGATGAAGAAACAGAGGCAAACAGGTGAAGTGACTTGCCCAGACTCAGGTCACACAGCTAGTGAATGTCAGAGGCCAGATTTGAATTCCCGGCTCCAGGCCTAGCACTCTATGACACCATAAGCTTTGTGTGTGTGTGTGAATTTTTTTTTCTCAGAAGGACACATTGGCCTAAATGTGTGTACACATGTTATATAATACATGTACATGATCTAATATATAGACATATTTGCATGCATGTAGGTCACTGGACTGATTGCTTGAGTCTGGGCTTGTACCAAGCGTTGTTTGTCTGCACTTTCAGCCTGTGAGCCCCAGTGTTCCCTCTCTCCCCCCACCCCATGTTTCCCTGGAAGCAAAATATTTACAGTGTGAGGAGGGAGCATCTCTCAACAACTCCCCCACCCCTATCTGCTTTTCTGAGGCACGTTTTGCTCAGCCTGGGTTCCTTTGACGTCTTTGGCCTCCAGGCCACTCCAAACAGGGTTGCCGGGTTAGCAGCAACCTCCTGCTCACCAGGAAAATATGCCTTGGATTATAAATTTAAAGGGACCTTCGAAGGCATCTAGTCCTTCCCCCGCCCCCATTTTGGGGAGGGGGGAGGGGGGACTGAGCTCCAGAGAGGGAACTGATTTGTCCAATGCCACTCAGGGAGTGAGGCAGAGGGGCATCGATCTCAGGTTTGGGGGCTTCAAAGTTAGTCGTGCCTTTCCAGGTCCTGGGATCCCAGAATCCTCTACCCTTTGGGGCGCTTCCCTCGTTCTAGCTCTGGTTCCTGGGAATCTCGGCGGCCTGAGGTTATCGCCCCACCCACCAGTTTCTCAGATGTACTCGTGGATTGTCCGCGGTGCCCAGCCTCCACGCCTCCCCTCTTCGGTTACATTCCGAGTAGCCCACGGCCTCCGAGTCTCCGCTGGCTCCCAGAGCCCCAGCTGGGGCTTGGGCCCCCAGTGGGGAGCCGCCCTAATGAAATTAAAGGCCATTAGATCGTTCCCCCGTTGATGGCCAGCGACTGCCCCTGGATGTCAAAACAATTTGGTTAAGCCGGGGCGATGGCAGCGCCGGCCTCGGGGCTCCGGAGGGCCTCGTGCGCCCAGCTGCGTCTCTTGGGTCGGTCGCCAGGGCGCCCGGCTCCGCGTCGCCATCGGGCCGGGAAGGGAGGGAGGGAGGGAGGGAGGGAGGCCGGCAGCCCGGCGGCCGCTTCCCGAGATTAGACCTGGGCCGGAGAGGCCGGGGCATCTGTGGTGGTTAACCCGGGGCACTACCGGCCCCTCCCCGCCTTTTCACGGGGCCCGAAGTGAGGCCGGGAGGAGAGTATTACCAAACCTTTGTCTTCCTCCGCTCCCTCTTTTCCCCCAGACTTTTTCCTCCTCTTCTTCCATTGCTATCCAGTCAGTCTATTTTAATCAGCGTTCTCTGAGAAAGGGGATTAGGACCACTTTCTCCATTCATACTTTTAGGAGTAGAGGCACGAACAGCGATACCCACAAGTTCATCTGTACAGTTGAGAATAATACCGGGTAAGGATTGACCTCCTAGCTGTGTTGTAAGAGCGAAATGAGGCATTGTAGGTAAAGTGCTTTGCACCCTTTTTAATACACCATCAAAGATTTGTTGCTGTTATTCTGGTCGCATCTGTGGAGGAGGTTCTCTTGGAGAGGAAAACCCCATCAGTGCGGTTTGGCGCCTGTAATTTGAAAGCATTTAGCAGTTGGTATATACAACTGTCTGTGTAGCAGCAGCCACGCAAACCCCCCAGGATACAGATTCAGGCAAGCAAACACACCCTGCCCTCAAAGAGCTTACTTTCTAATCGGGAAGTCCGAGCCTGGGGGCAGTGTTTTGGTAATGTGGGTCTGCTTACTTTCTCCCCCCCCCCCCCCCCGTTCAAATTTCATCTCAGACATTTACTAGCTGTGTGACCCTGGTTAAGTCACTTAACCCAAATTGCTGTCAACATCCAGGGCCATCTCCATTCGTGCTGATGTTTTTCTTGCCACTGGGCACAAGTGGCTCTGGAGGAGAGAGTGAGGTTGGTGAGTTTTGCACAGCCCTGCCTCACTTAAATCCAATTCATTGCAAGTCATAATATCATCCCGATGTCATGGTCCTTTTGGAGAACGAAGGACATACAACAATCGCCCTTTTCCAGAAATAGGGTAACAGGAAATGTTAGAGGTGGCATTTGAATCTAGATCTTTCTGGAGCCAAGACCATCTCTCTAGCCACTACGTTGTGATTGTTATTATTGTCGCTGCTAATATATTGAGCAGGGTATTTATTTTTCAGCATCCGCGGTGTTTTAATGATTTTCTAAAATAGGAATGCTAAAATAGGTTTGCTTTTATGAGTTTATTCATTTCTACCATACTGACCTGCCCTCTTCCCATCAGTTACAGGCTGGGAGAAGCCCAGAAAATGAAATGAAATGGGGGTAAAAAACGAGACAGTGATGCTAATAGGATCTCCTCCCCTTACACAAGTCACTTCAAAACCCAGTCCAAATAAAGAGATTGGGGGAGGGGGCAAACATGATCACTCTAAAGTGAAAGGGCAGACAATTTGGTGCCTATCTGGTCCAGCGGTATTCCAGCTGTGCTTAGGGAACTGTGCAGAAAACTTGAAAGGTTGGAGCTGCAATGGCTATTTATGATCCCTTTGGGAGGATTTGAATCTGGGTCTTATTGAGTCCAAATCCACTACCAAAGGTGTCAAACTCAGGCCCTGGGCAATATGAGAGTGAATGTGGCCGAACCAGATGAAAATGTAATTGAGAAATGTTTAACAAAATAAATAAAACTCTAATACGACATTTTAAAACAAAACAAAACCTCTTAGCTGAAATCTAAAAACCAACCCTAAGGTGTTACTTTATAGACAACACCATCCTAGAGTTCAAATGGGGAGGGGGCGGGGAAGAGAAGCTGTTTTGTTTCCCAGTCCTTCCCAACCGTAGTAGCATTTTCCCTGCTTTTCTCTGGCTTTCAGTACTCACTCTGAACCAAGGACTTCATCTCCCATTGTGTAGACACAGGGAAACCCAACCCCAACCCCCACCAGGTAGCTAGGGGACCAAGCTATGAATAGTACCTTAAAATCTCAAGTCCCCTTCCCCAGGCCCCATCTAGACTCCTTTCTTCCCTTTTCCTCCACTGTTCAGTTCCCAGGTTGCCATCCCAGTTTCCTCCCAGAATGAATCATGGGAGCTGACTATCATAGTGGTTATTTAAGATTCTGTGAGTGGGGAGTTAATTTATCGAGCAGCATTTATTAAGTATCCTGATTTACTGTTGTGGGTGCCTTTGGGTATACTCCCTCAACATTGTCCAGGATATTTCTGGGGGGAAATGCCATTTGAAAAGAAAAATATTTTTTTTCATTAAACAATTTGCCTTTTTCTACGTTAAAGACCCCAACAACCGAACTTTTTTTGGGGGGGGAGGGGGAAAGCACACACAATGTGTGAATTGTTATTGTTATTTTGCAGAAGCTTGTCTTTAGTGATTCATAGAGGCCTGGATTTTTTATTATTTTTTTTTCAACTTGTTTTTAGATTATACTGAATTCCATGCACAAATACCAGCCCAGACTGCACATCGTAAAAGCTGACGAAAATAATGGATTTGGCTCGAAAAACACAGCGTTCTGCACCCACGTCTTCCCCGAGACAGCTTTTATCGCTGTGACCTCCTACCAGAATCACAAAGTAAGGAGATCGGTTCGTTAGAACACCCTTGTGTAAATCGTAGATGCCTGCTGCAGGGCATCGAACCCAAGACGTTGTTCCGGGTGGAAACACCTGTGCTGCTTCGTATGGCTTTTCGAAAGCCAAAGAACTTGGAACACGCATGCGCACCGTGACCCTCTTGCCCCAGCCATTCGGGTGATTCCCCATTCTATTCCTTTTACACGCCAAAGTATGTGTACTCCGCAGGGGTTGCTGCTCACGCACTCCCACCAGGGGCGTGTAATCTCAGGGCAATCTGTGGTTTGTAACTGTCTGTTTTTCCAGTTGCAAGCAGACCCCCACAAAGAACAACAGTTTGTGCCTACCCCAGGGCGAGCTCTAGAGGGGGTCAAGTTTACTAGAGGGAGTGCCGGCCAGGAAAATTCTCTAATATGATACTTAGCCGAGCACGCTCTGGCCCAGCACCTAAGTCTTTTCCCGCCCCATCTCCGCCTTTTGCTAATTCCCAAGAGGGTGACTCCTCCAAATAGCTGTCAGGGAAGGACGTTGCAGTTACCCCTTGCCGGGGATCTTCCATTCCTCCATCCCTACTTTGCGAAGGGGAATAACACACTCCTTTAAAAGCATACAAACACCCCCAACTCTTTGTTTACTTTTTTGTGATTTTCCATTGTGGTTACTCCACAATGGGATCATAGGGCAATATATTTAGAACTGGAAGGGTCCTCAGAGGTCAACCAACCAACTCCCTCGTTATGCAGATGGAGAAACTGAGGCGCAGAGTTTGAGTAACGTACCTAGGCTCACGCAGCTTGTAAGAGAAAAATACCGAGTATTACCCTCGGCATTTTCATAATATAATGACTTTTATTATTGTTACTTCTACTATTATTATTTCACAGACACATTCCTAGACCGAGGTTGAAGCCTCTTTTCTTTATAACAAAGAAAACAAAAAGTTAAGCAAAACTGACTCATTCAGCCATCAGGTCGCACAACTAAGGAATTGGTCAGACCGGATATGAAACATTTTGCATCTGTCCGTCCCCTCCCCTCCCCTCCCCCCACGCCCAGCCAGAGGAGGGATGGAAAGCCTCTAATTACCACGAAGATTTCCATCAAAAAGAGTTAGGGATCACATGGGGGGGGGGAGGGGGGAGAAGAAAAAAAAAAGTAGTTGTAAACACCTTATATAGGCTACAGCCGACAGAGTGTATGACGCACAGCATACAAATATATATTCTGTATGTAACATAGGACATAGAGAGAGGCAGTGTGGCCTAAGATACGGAGATCTGTGTTCCAGCCCAGCCTTTGCCACGTACTGACGGTGCAAGGAGAGTGACGGGCTGTGTTCTAGAGGGGGTAGTGAAAGGAAAAGCTCAGTCCTTGTCCCCCCTCACCTCCCCCCCACGCTTAGGTAACCAGAATCTAACCGTCCCAAACCGCTAAGGTGATTTTCTCCCTCCCGGGGTCGGGATGTCAGTTTCTACATTTTTACTTTTCTCTGCTTGTATACATTCGGTATATGTTTTTTCGTGGAATGTTTCTCATAAAGGGGATTTGCAAAAGTAGGGATTGAAAATATGAGAGCAAAAGAGATCTTGTTTCCGGGGAAGGAGTGGAGCTCCCCCTTTTACTTCCCGTAGGAGGAGGACGAGCCCTGTTTTTCTTCCATCTCAGCCCTTCAAAAGCCGAATCACATTAAACACCCCTACCCTCACCTCTGGGAGAGAAGCGCTGGCCTAGGTGTTAGATACGTGCAGGCGAGATGCGGCAGGAGGGGAGAGGAGTGGGTAGCGGCCACCCAGGCTGGGGTTGGGGTTGGGGTTGGGGTGGGAGGGAACCTTTGCATTACTCCTTTTATCGGTCATGATTACGGGGGAATGGTGAGATGGTTGGGGCTGCGCCAGGGGAGGATAAGGGGGCATACAAACCTGCTCGAGGAGCCTTTCCCCGGCGCCCCGACGTGGGGCAGGGGCCCGGGGCTTGGGTATCTCTCCAGAGTCTGGATCCCACCCCCATCCTACTGCAGTCAGTCAGGCAGAGAGGCCCCAGAGGTGCTGGCAGTGTCAGATGGGGGGACCCCTCCCCTCCAGACTCCTTACCAACCTCCCTGTCTCATCCCAAACCCCTGGGAAGGGAGGAAGCTCTCTGGCTGGGCGGTGGAGACCCGCGGAGGGGGCGGGAAGGGGGAGATTATGAAATGGTGTGGTTAGACTCCAGCTGGGGACTGTCAGTGCCTCGGCGGCGCACATGACCGATGGCTTTCCCCCAGCGAGATGCCCCATTCCTTTGCTGTGCTCTCCGAGGCTGAGCTCCGTCGGGGACATTACGTGGGCGGGCCAACAGTCCCCGTGGAGCCTGGTGAGGCAAGCTGTCATACTCAGGAGACTCCAAAGGGTGTCCGGCCACGCTTTCCACTTTATAAAGTGTCTGCTGGGGACGACTTAAACCCACGTTCAACTTCTGGTTACTAATCGTGGAGAAAAAATTGGGGGCATGGAGCAGGAAAGATTAGCCCCTTCCTTAGAAATCTAGAGTCCAGGCATGGTCTGGACTTAGAAATATGGAGAGAGATGCAGTATGAAATAATGGGATTGAAGGGAGGAGAGAGAGAGAGAGAGAGAGAGAGAGAGAGAGAGAGAGAGAGAGAGAGAGAGAGAGAGAGAGAGAGAGAGAGAGAGAGAGAGAGAGAGAAAGAGAAAGAGAGAAGGAATCTTCCTTCACCAATGGAGGTAAACACCTTCTCTGTAATTTAGAGTCTTAGCGAGTGCCTGGGGAACGAGAAGTTAGATGACTGACCCAGGGTCACACCAACATGCTAGGTCAGAGGTATCATTGGAAACTAGATCTTCTTGGCTTGGAGGCTAGCTCTCTGTCCATTAAACCAGGTTGCTATTATATTCAATATATAAGACAGTGAATGATGGGTGGTGATGATGATTATGGTTTGCAAAGCACTTTACAAATATCCTATTTTACCCTTACAAAGACCTTGAGGGGTAGATGCTATAAATTCCCATTTTGCAGATGAGGAAACTGAGGCAGGTAGAAGTTAAAGTGACTTGCACAGGGTCACACGGCTGATAAGATTCTGAGGTCAGATTCTGAACTCAGGTCTCCAGGCTCAGTGCTCTATCCACTGCACCACCAAAATACAGAATACAAAGTAAGATTGGAAATACTCTCAAAATATTATGTGTGCATATGTATATGCAGATAGCTAGTGGGCTAACAATTTAATTTCAGAAATAACAACTCAAGTGTGAGGATTAGGCAGTAGAAACTGGCATTTAGGAATATATGCATCTTGGGATAGTTGGGGACATATATGGGCTATACACATTATCTCTATCTCTATTCTCTATCATTTCTCTCTCTCTCTCTATCATCTCAATCTCTAATCTATACCTATACCTATATTATCTATATCTGTGTCTGTGTATATGCATGCACATGCTTGTATATATGTACACACACACACGTGTCTGTCTGTCTGAATGTTCTTATAGGTTTAATGCATGTCTCAGGGTATGCTTATGGCTTCTTGGAATGTTTTTCAGTGTGCCCATCATTATGTGTGTAATGGGTATGGAGTACATTTACATGACTCAGTGATCTGGTTGTGTGTATGTATGTGTTTGGGTGTGTTTTCATCAAACCATCCTTAACCTTCTCTAATCAAATAAAATCTATGATACATCTCTATCTCTCTCTATCTGCACTATATATCTCTATTTCTACCTCTATCTACACCATCTATCTCTATCTCTATACTATATAAAACTGTGATGGTGGAGGGAGAGCACATTGAAATCCCAAAGGAAGGAACAGCAAACACAATCATGAAAAGATCCTCCCCCAACCCCACCAAACAAAACAGCAGCTGCTTGACTTTGGAAACTTACTCTGGCTGAGGCCATGCAGGACAAAGGCCCAGCAGGTGTTCTTTTCTCCAATATTAAGGTTTGTGAATAATATTAAGATTATGGTGTGGTTTTTTTTTTTTGGTGAGGCAATTGGGTTTAAGTGACCCGCCCAGAGTCACACAGCTAGTAAGTTTTAAGTGTCTGAAGTCGGATTTGAACTCAGGTCCTCCTGACTCCAGGGCCAGTGCTCTATCCACTTCGCCACCTAGCTGCCCCAAGATTATCCTTTTAATGTGCATTGTGCAAAGATCCTTCCCCATTCTCCCCCACCCCCATCCCTTTTCCAATCTAACCACATATATAGTACCTTCTTATCCCTACAGTCCGTGCATGTGTAAACACAGATCATGTATGTTTGAGGTGGTACTAAATGTTCTTAACCCTGGGCTCCTGAACTACACCTGGAAAGTAGGCTCATTAATTCTAAACTCCTCTCTGCTTCCTGCTGCTTCTAGATTCAGAGGGCCTGAATTCAAATTCTGATCCATTTAGATGATCAGGGGCAGGTAGTCCCCAGTCTGGCGCTAGTTTCCTCTTTTGTAAAATCAGATTGTTCGGCTAAATGGCCTCCAAGATCCCTTGTAACTTGGAGTCTAAGATCCTAGAGTAGGAAACTCATCAGTGACTCATTGCTAGAGATGGGCCTTGGTGTCACTGAGGGGCTAATGGACTACCCTGTGGTCACTGAGTTGGGATCAGAGGCAGGACTTGACTGTAGGCTGGCTCTCTCTCAGTAGGCCACTTTAACACTTTAGTAATAACCATCATATAAATAGCGTGTTGCAGCTTACAAAGCATCCTTCCCACACCACTTGGGAATTCCTTTGTATCTCTTTAGTGGTTATTTTGCCATGTACACATTGTTTGCCTTTGGTAGACTGTTTCCTGAGGGCAGTGACTGGTGGCTTTTTGACTTTCTAGCCCCAGAGTCTAGCACAGAGGTCTTCCACAAATGCTTATTAAATTCAGTTGACTTGAATTGAATTGACATACAGTATTTCATGTATTGACATACATCATATAATTTATGACTCATGAAGGCCCCAGATGCATGAGTTGGACAAATTATAGGTGAAGGGGAAGGATTTTCCTTCTATTCTCACTGGTTCCGTTCATGGCATCTGCACTGGGAAGGGGTGGGGAGCAGGAAGAAAGTAGCTGAAAGAAAGCAAAACTGAAAAAAAAAAATTTTTTTTTAAACAAAGGCAGTCTGGGGCAGTTAGTTGGAGCAGTGGATAAAACACCGGCCTTGGATTCAGGAGGACCTGAGTTCAAATCTGACCTCACACACTTGACACTTACTAGCTGTGTGACCCTGGGCAAGTCATTTAACCCTAATTACTTGACACTTACTAGCTGTGTGACCCTGGGCAAGTCATTTAACCCTCATTGCCCTGCCTCCAAAAAAACCCCAAAACAAAACAAAAACAAATAATAGATGAATTCAGTATGAAGATACTGAGAACTTTTGGCCAGATTTAAGTCCGCAAGGGCGAAGTCTAAAGTTTGTTGGACTGGATCATCCATTTTTTGTGTTTGATCACATTTTTCCAAAGTCAAATTGATTGATTATGTGAATCATGGTGATGGAGCCGATAAAAAATCCCGGGATGAGTCCACGTGATAGCTTCAGCATAGTACGGTGGAAAGATGGCTTGATTTGGGGGCAGAGGCCCTTACTTATGTGACCCTGGGCAAGTCATGTGTTTGCCTTTCCGGCCTCAGTTTCCTTTTCTGTAAAATGAAGATAATTAGACAACATTCAAAATCCTTTTCCCACTCGTACCACCATGAGTTCTTAACCAGTGGTCTGTGAATGTGTTTTTCAAAAATATTTTGATAGCTGTATTTTAATGTAATCAGTTTCCTTTGCAATCCTATGTATTTTATGCATTTTAAAATACAATTCTGAGAAGGGAGTCCACAGGCTTTCCCATATTACCTAAGGGGTTCCTGACCCACAAAAAACAAATTTAAAAAAATGAAGAAACCTTGCTCTGAGCCAACCAACCAGTTGAAAACCTTTATTAAGTGACTACTGTGTGTCAGGCACCGTGCTAGGCACTGGGGATCAACTACTCTGTCCCTTCCTCCCCTACTTGGGAGCACAGCTGGAGTCGAGAAATAACTTATTTCCCCAGATGCTTTACAGCCTGAAAAGATATTTTAAAACTTGAATCTTCCCCCCGTGAGGCCGATCCTGAAATGGGGTTTTGTAAAGTTTTCCCTGAAGTTTTCAGAAGCTCTAGGACTGAACCCAAGAAACATTTAGGTGTTAAAAAAAAAGGTCACGTGGACGTTTCATTTCCTCACTAGTCCAACAATGCCTGTGTATGCTGGTCAGGTTTATCCTCCCTTATATTAACTTCCCTCGAAGTTGGCCAGGGCTTGGTCTCTGCCTAAGTCATTGGGTAACTGACTTATATTTATTAGGTTTGAGTTTTCTGGTGGGGATCAGGAAATGACCCCCCTCCATCCCCATATAGAGAAATAATTAAGATTTTTTGCCCTCATGAGAATTCTTTTCAAAAGCAAGAATTCGAAACAATTATTCTCATTAATTTTTACAACCTCTGCCTTGCCAGTTGGATGTAGTGTTTATATTTGTCCCCGTTTCCAGTCCCCAACCTGAGTTCTCATCCGGTTTGGGGCTCATTTGGGCAGGAGTTGTTTAGTATTGTGGGCAGGAGGGGCCTGTTCCAGTGGTATACTTGGCATGAATATGGATATCTCTGCTGGTTAGATATATTAAAACCCATGTGCTCACATGGAGAAGAGGCCAAGATATAACCAAGAATAGCTCCCATTTATCTAATTCATTAAAGTTTGAAAAGTTCCCTACATACCTCACTTACCAGATTCTCATGATGACCCAATGAGGGGTGTGCTATTGTCATCTAATTTTGCTGACTAGAAAACTGAGACCTAGAGAGCTTAGACAAAACCATACTTAACCAGGGTCATGAAATTGGTGGCTGAGATGGGATTCGAAATCAGATTTTTCTGCCTCCAAGTATAATAGTGTTCTCTATTGACTGAAAAGTCAGCAAGCATGGGGGGAACAAAGTGCCTGTATAAGATGAAGTTTTTGCATATATGAAAAGCATTGACAATATAAATGTATACATTTCATTTTCCCCCATGTATTTGAGTTCTATCTATATACAGCAACTACATATACATCATATATAAGTTATATATTATATACCATATTAATATTGTGTATTCTATAATATCATATGTAATATGTAACAACATACCTTATATATTATTTATATACAATATATAATTATATATGTATCATATACATTGCTTAGAAAGTAAAAGGGTTTGCATGATCTATACACATATACACATATACCAGGTCAACTTTTCATGGGGTTGTGAGGAACAAGCGAAACAATGTGAAGTACTTTACTGTCAATGTTGACTGATAGGGTTGTTTTTATTTTTGAAATGGCCATTTTAATGAATGTATGATCTGTCATAGATGGGTATGCATGTCATACATGTCTTATTGAACACCCTGTATGTATATGCATGTGCATTTGTGTGTATTTACACACATGTATGTATATTTGACTGATTAGCACTGCATTATAGTACCTTTCAGGCACAGGAAAGATTTTATGCATGTGTTTATGTATATATGTAAATATACATATTGGAATGAATGTATACACTGAAACAGACATACATTTGCATGTGTGTACTGCATGTACACACAGAACACATATGCATTGAAACAAACATGCATACATATGTATACAGGAAAACATACATTGAAACAAACACACATACATTTGCATATGTGTATATATGTATATACAGAAAATGTATGCATAGAAACAAACAAATACATTTGCATATGTGTACACATACGTACAGGTGAAAAATCTAACCTGTGCCTAAGAGACAGTATGATGCTGTGTCCAGTCAGTCTGTCCCCACACATTTATTATGTCATTGGTCCTCTTCCAGAATGAGGGAATAACGACAATTTATTAAGTGTTTACCATGTGCCAGGCACTGTAGTAAAGGCCAGAGATGCCTTGGAAGACAAATACATGCATTGCCCCTATCCTCAATGAGCTCACATTCTAATTGGGGAGTGTGTGTGTGGGGGAAACAAGCTGCAAACAGCTATGGCCATAAGACATAGTGTATGGAAGCTCTCTCTCTCTCTAAGGGAAGGCACTAGCACTGGGGATGGAGAGGAGCTAGGGGAGGGCAGGAGAAACCCTTTACACCTAGGAGGATTTAAGCCGTCTTAAAGGAAGGTGGGTTTAAGTCTCATCTCTGATACTTACTGTGTATGAATCTGGGCCATTCACTTCACCTTGGAGTGATGGAGGGGGCTCATTATGATTATCCTTGGTGCAGTGAACACAAAAGGCTGGGTCTGGGGAGAGTAGACTTGGTTTTTAATTCCACGTCTGCCACTAAGCCTTTGGGCAATTCACCTGACTTTTCTGAGCCTCAGTTTCCCCTGATGCAAAAAATGAGGCTGTTTGTTGGACTAGATGTCCTCTAAGGTCCCTTCGGGCTCCAGATCCGTGATTCTATGATCCTGTGTAAAATATATTTGAAAAAGCGTCCGCGTGGACGATGGGAACTGCACTGACGCTTTCCTAGAATTCTCACCGCAGCTTTGGGAGAGACCATTTGCTTTCCCTCAATCCTAGCTCAGCCCTTTATTATCCTTTGTTGTAGTGAAGATTGCCACACTGCTGGATGGGGAGCGAACATGTCAACGAGTTAGATTTTTTAAAAAAATCAAGTGTGGGGGCCTTGATTGTGTCTGAAATACCCGATGTCATCGAACCGAGCTGGAAGGATGCAAAGGGTATGCATTCAATTAACAGAAAACAAATCCAGGCTCCCCCTTGCCCCTCCCCTTTTAAATGAAGTCTGATTGTGGACATTTTTCAAAGCATCCAGGACAATAAAGCAGAGGGCCCCGTTGACGTGATTGGCTTCATCATTTCCATGGTGCCTGTTAGCTCATGTTGTGTGGTAGCTTTGGAGCAATCTGCTTGCAGACTCATTCTATTCCCCTCCTCCAGATCACCCAATTAAAGATCGAGAACAATCCTTTTGCCAAAGGATTCCGGGGAAGTGATGATATGGAGCTGCACAGAATGTCAAGAATGCAAAGGTAAAAAAAAAAAAATCATACTTTAACTCTCTCTTTCCTAACCTCGAATCAAATGTGAAGCAGAAATGGAAATTCCGGGCCTCTTAGCACCATCTTTTCTGTGCCTCCTGGAAGCCAGGCCAATGTTGCCAATCGCAAGAGATAAGGAGGCAGAGATGTTTTGAATTCTGCTTTCTGATCATTGTGTTTCTAGATGAGAATCTAGCAGGGAAGTTGAGGCAGCTCCCACCCCACCTTCTAGGCCTTCTCTATCTGCTCTTGGAGCTGCCCCAGCACCTTGTTCAATCTGGAGCTCGGCAGGGGCCTTGCTGTCTTCCTTCTCATAAGTCACAGCTGATGAACAGTGATCCTTTTGGCACGAGCTCTGGCAAATGAAAGGAAAGTTAATGACTTGATTTCCTGGGGGTGAAGTACAGACAAAGTTGACGCCATATGGTGTCCAGGGCTCAGGGGAATTAGGAACTGGTGCTAAAAATTGCTTGGTATTCTTACATATCCTGTGGTCACAGTTGCTGATGTGATGGATAGAAAGGACTGTACCAAATATATATATACACACACATATATACATATATACACATACATACATACATACATACATACGCACACATATGTATATATAGTGGGAATTCGGGCTGGTGGAAAGGGTGGTACAAACAGTGCCAATTGTGCTGAACGTTTGCTGCCCCAATTTCATTCCTAAAGAACTTACCAGATGGCCAAGGAATTAGAAATACATCTTTTGCCTTTTTACAAAGGAACTGCGCTTTTCTTTCCTTTTTTTGAGGGGTGGATTGATTCTTTCAGAACCAAGAAAAGATGGATGAGATTGAGTTCTGTGCATCTTTTTGGCAAGAGAGAAAAGTGACAATGTGTCTGTGTCTCCCAGTGAAGGGGGCATATAGGGAGTAAAAAGAAGGGGAGAGAGGAGAGGTAGAAAGAGAGGGAGAGATGATTAGGAGTATAGGAGGTAGGGGGAGGCAGAGGGGAGAGAGAAAGAGAGAGACAGACAGACAGACAGACACACAGAGAGAGACAGAGAGAGACAAAGACAGAGACAGAGACAGAAAGGGAGAGAGACAGAGAGACACAGAGACAGAGAGACACAGACAGAAAGACAGAGACACAGAGACACAGACAGACACAGAAAGAGATAGGGAGAGAGACAGACAGACAGATTGAGAGAGACAGACAGACAGACAGAGACAGACAGAAAGAGACAGAGAAAGAGAGCAGGCTTTGTGATTTTACAAAGGATTCTTTGATTCTAGGAGGATTCCCTCCACCCCACCTAGATGACATCTTTCCCTTGGAGAGGCAATGTGGTTTGTAGCTCAGGAATCAGGAAGTGACTATGAATCAAAAAGACCTGGCTCTGAATCTGACTTCGGATGCTAACAGTGTGACACTGGGCAAGTCACTTAATCTCTACAAATCTTAAGTTTCTGTAACATAAGGGCAACAATACCTTTTCTCAGAGGTTTGCTGTGCAGCTCAAATGAGATAAATCATGTAAGGTGTTTTAAATCCTTGAGGCTATTTTGTAAATGCTAGTTATCAACCTTTGGGGTTTTCTTTCTTTCTTTCTTTCTTTCTTTCTTTCTTTCTTTCTTTCTTTCTTTCTTTCTTTCTTTCTTTCTTTCTTTCTTTCTTTCTTTCTTTCTTTCTTTCTTTCTTTCTTTCTTTCTTCCTTCCTCCTTTCCTTTCTCTCTCTCTCCCTTCCTTTCTTCCTTCCTCCCTTCCTTGCTTCCTGTCTCCTTCTCTCTCTTCCTTTTATATTTTTTGAGGCAATCTGGGTTAGGTGACTTGCCCAGGGTCACACAGCTAGTAAGTGTCTGAGACCAGATTTGAACTCAGGACCTTCTGACTCCAGGACCAGTGCTCTATCCACTTTGCCACCTAGCTGCCCTTTAATTAACTTTGAAGCCAGGAAAACCTGGCTTGAATCCGTACCTGGATGGCTTTGTGGGCTGGACTGTCACTTCACCTCCAAGGATTCTAGGTCACTCTCTCTCGCTATAAAATACAGAGACAGTGTCTATCTGCATTGGTCCAGGGAACTGTTCATTTGGGACTTCCCTGCATCAATGAAATCACAGTAGTTCCTATCCTAGTGTTTGTCATGGTCTAAAAATGGGTCCTGGGTTACTGGTGGGGGAGGGTTGTCTTTCTGGCAGCATGGCCAGAACCACCATCTCAGCGTGAAGGAGAGATGGCAAATTGTCTGCTCCCCAAGGCTCAGAGGACCCTGTCCTTCCTGTTAGGCTGAGCAAAATTCCATTCTGTCCATCAGTTATTTTTACAGTCCTCGTCACCATAGTGAGTAAGCCTTTACCAAACAAAATCCTGTTCTTAGCTTGGGAGGGAAGGAAGAGTGTTCTGAGAGGGTCCCTCTTGCTATGGCTGGAGATAGGCTGGAGGCAGATCATGTTACCTCCCCTGCCTCACCTCCCCACCAACATGACCATGTGTCACGGTGAGGAGGTGTCATGGGGAGCAGGCCCAGGGGGCGAAAGGGGCAAGGAGGAGTAAAGTGAGGTGGTGGAGAGACCACCATCAGATGTGTAATGGGAGAACCCATGTTTGATTCTCAGAACTGTTCTTATTCTGTGCCCTTTCACCTTACCCAATACCATGTAAGCCCCTTAAGGATAGAACCTAGATAGATTGATGGATGGATGGATGGGTGGATGGATGGATGGGTGGGTGGGTGGGTGGGTGGGTAGATGGATGGATGGATAGGTGGGTGGATGGATAGGTGGGCGGATGGATGGATGGATGAGTGGGTGTTTGGATGGGTGGATGGATGGATGGATGGATGGATGGATGGATGGATGGATGGATGGATGGATGGGTGGGTGGGTAGGTGGGCGGGTAGATGGATGGATGGATAGGTGGGTGGATGGATGGATGGATGAGTGGGTGTTTGGATGGGTGGATGGATGGATGGATGGATGGATGGATGGATGGATGGATGGATGGATGGAAGGATAGATGGGTGGGTGGATGGATGGATGGATATAGATATAGATGTAGATATAGATTGATAGATATAGATATGGATATACATGTAGATATAGACAGCTAGATAAGTAGGTAGATACATAGGTAGATATAGATAGGCAGCATGATAAAGCATGCAAGTGCCTTGGATCTGGAAGCCAGAGAACCTGGGTTCAAGTCTTACCCCTGATCTTTACTACTTGTGTACCTGTGGGGACACTTAGCCTCTCTGTGCCTCAGTTTCCTTATCTGTAAAACAAGAAGTCTGGACTGAGATGGCCTCTGAGGTCCCCTCCAACTCTAGATCCTGTGACCGATTCATTTTTGTCTTTCTATTCTGAGCATAGGGCTGGTAGGTCCTTAAGAAATGAATGAATGAATGACCTTGGGAAAGTCATAACAATGGTAGAATTTTAGGGGTGGAAAGCACATTTGGCTCAGCCCGTGCCTGAAAGCAAATCCTTTCTACAAGCCACTAATACTTCCCCTTTCTCAGCCTCTGTTCCTTTACCTGCAAATGAAGGGGGTCAGACTAGATTGTCTTGTCAGTGAATTTTGGAAAGATAATCAATGTTGCTTAAATTACCTCAGTTTGACCTCAGGAGAATATCAGCTTCTTGAGGGAAGGAACTGTTGGAATGTTGTTTTCTTGGTTTTGTCTTTTTAAGCCCAACATGGTACCTTACAGATCATAATAGGTGTTGAGTGGATTCTCTTTTGAAGTGGAATCCAGTGGAGGGAGGTACTGACCTTTATGTTGGAGGACCTGGGTTCAGGTCTCACCTGTGACTTTTACTTGCAGTGTGACCTTGGGCAAGTCCCTTCCTTTTTTCCAGGCTTCAGTTTTCTGATCTGTAAAATGAAGGAGGAGCGGTTGAATTAGCTGGCCTCTCAGGTCACTTTAAAATCTAAACTTAGGAACAGTTGAATTGGCTTAGGTATCCTGACCATCTCAAAGTCATGAAATATATAGACTTGGTTTTGAGCCCATCTGGGGTGAAGGACTGGGGAGGGGAAGGAGAAATGAGAAAAGGAAGTCCCAGATGAGAGGACCTGAGCCTCTGATCTCATGGTGTCCATGCGAATTATAGATGAGAATCACAAGTCTGGATCCATCCTTGGACCCAAGTCTTGACCCTTCCCTTTGCTTCTGCTACTCCAACTCTCCCAACCATGGGTCCCCTCCACTTCTGGTTTCAGTGTCTCTACAGATGGCTTGGAACTGGGAGCTTGGCTGGGCAGTCATTTCCAAAGATTTTCATCCATCGTTTTGGCACTGGCTTCTCAGGAGCTCCCTGGCTTGTGAGAAACCCTTCCTCACACAACCGACTTCATAGGATTAAAACTAAAATGAGTCTGCTTCATTTTCCAGATGAAAAAACTGAGACACAGAAAGGTTAAGTGAGTTGCTCAGGGTAACACAGCTGGTGTCAGAAGAGAGAATTTATTCTAGGTCCTTCCTCTGGGTCTGGAGCCAGGGCTTAGCATGATGCCTGGCACATAGTAGGAGCCTAATCAATGTTTATTGATGGACTGATGCCCTTAGAATGTTTTTGAGGTGGGATTTGAACTCATATCTTCCTAACCCCATGTTCAGTGTCCTATCCAGTACATCATATTGCTTCTATAACTGCATTAGTCTTAAAGCCAGCAGAAAAAAGCTGTCATCCTCCCCCCCCAAGTGTCACCTCAGCTTGAAATTCCCCTTGGAAGTGATGGACCAAAGTTTCCTCAGATGAAGGAGGTTGTAAGGAAGAGCCAGGTGTAGACACGGCTTTGGGGAGGCTTGCAGAGATAATGGCCAGGACTCCAAAGATGAACACTTTGTCAACAGACGAGACTGTGTTTTCCTTTCCTGTATAGATCGGGGGTCAGTTGAGGGGTGGCAAAGTGGAGAAGGTAGGGTTTCTCCAACAATAGAATCCAAGATCTTGAGCTGGCAGGGACCTCAGGGGGCATCCGAGCCAACCTCTTCCTTTTCTAAACGAACAAACCCAGAGAAGTGACAGAACTTGTCTGATGTCACAGAAGGTGGTACAGAATCGAGGTCCCTAGATTCCCAATTCACTGCTCTTTCTATTGTAATATGCTGCCTCTCATCCTATGCCCAGGAGAAGAGAACGTGGGGGAAGGGCTCACTCATAGGCATTATTTGTGGGTTATGAAGTTTTTTTCCATAGCAATCCCCTCCATTACCCAGCATACTTCTAGGGACTCCTTCCCCGCAAGCACAGACACATCTGGTGCATGCTTATGGGAAACAGATTGGTTTTCCTATTAGACCAAGCCAAGCACACTTAGCAAGGTAAAGCCTCCCCTTGCATGCTCTTCCCCCACCTCCTGCCAACCCTAGTCATTAGCAAGGAGTTTATGGATCGTCCTTTGCTAGGACTATTGTGCCCCTGTTTCTCCGTTCCTTTCCCAGAAGCTTCTCTCCTCCTTTAGTACAGATTAGTAAGATTTGGGGACTTACTAGACCTAGCCTCTTCGAATTCCCAGCCTCCTCCAAGGCCCATCTCATGTAGCACTTCCTACAGAAGCCTTTCTGATTCCCTCAGGCGGTTAGTGTACTCCTCCTTGTCTTCCTCCTCCTTGTCTTCCTCTTCCTTGTCTTCCTCTTCCTCCTCCTGCTCTTCTCTTCTTCCTCTATCTCCTCCTCCTCCTCCGACTATCATGTTTCTTCTCATTTGTTTATGTATCACATGCTTCTTCAATAGAAGGGCAGCTCCTTCAGTGTGTGGCCTGTCTGGCTTTTTCTGTTTTTATCCCCACCATCTACCACAGGACGGGAGGTGCCTAATGCATACCTGTTGGCTGATTGGTCGAGAGCAAGCACTTCTGGTAGAATGGGTCATTTGGGTAAACCCATCTATTGTACAGGTCAACTCCCTCCTCCTAGTCTTTCTCCCCTCCCCTCCCCTCCCCTCTCCTCTCTTCTCCTTCCTTCCTCACTCTTTGCCTCTCTTCTTTTCTCCTCTCCTCTTCTTCTTCCATTCCTACTCTTCATCTTCCTTTTCCCTCCCTCCTCTTCCTTTTTTTTCCTCTCCCTTCCCCTTTTCTCTTCTCCCTTCTCTTCCCCTTTTCTTTCCCCTCCTTCTCCAAGCATTCCTTGAGTGAGTGAGGGTGCTGAGCTCAGGGCTATCATGAGATCCTGCCTCTGCTAACAACTGGCTCGGTCTGCTCCCTTCTCTTCCTTGAACCTCAGCTACCTTATCTTTAAAGTCGGAGGGTCACCATGCCTGTTCTCCTTACCTCTCTGGACTTGAGTATGTCAGGTGCTTGAGAATCCTTCAGGTGCTAATGCTACATAATGCCAACCATTAAGGGTACTAATTGTTATTAATGAGTATAGGATTGAGAGCTGGCAAAGACCATCTCATTCTGCCCCCTCATTTTATCAAAGGGGAAACTGAGGCCAGGAGTGAGAAAGGGACTTGTTCAAAGTCATGCTAGTAGTAAGTGAGGGAGACAAAGTTAGAGAATCCAGCAAGAAACAGTGTCATTCCCCTACATCAGGCTGTTTCACAGCTTCTGTTAAAAAAAAAAAAAAAGAAAGAAAGGAAAAAGTCAGCATGTTCTCATTTATAATTCTCTCTACACTCAGAGGAACTCTACATAACAATGAGCTGGCCTTTCATCATAAGAAATATTTATTAAATATCTAGAGTGTGCTAGCAAGCAGAGACTGTGTTACAAAAGTAAAAAGCAGCTACACATATACACACACACACACATATATATATATTTGTAAAATATATTTACATATATCTTTATAGATACACACATGCATGCACATATACATTTATATATGAACACACATTTATATATAATATATTAACACACATATTTATGTCTATATATCCACAGTCCTTTTATATATGAATATATATTTATAAACTATTTTAATATACATTTATATGCACATATACATACAATTATTTATATACTATATTTACACATATATACTTGCATGCACACATACATTTATATGTATATATAAATATATTTGCATGTATATTCATACACACAACAATATACCCCACAATAATATACCCTGATAAAATCCTCTGATGTAGCAATGAAGTAGTTATGCCAAGCAATTCCACACATAGGCCTTCCACACCCATAGTCCACCACCTGTCTTATAAGAGCTGCGAACACTCAGAGATCAAAGTAAGTGGGTTCCCTGGTAGTTCCTTTTGTGGAAGTCAGGGCCCATCAGTCAGGTGGACTGACCTTTCTTCCTTCTCCCATCATCTCCACCCTTGCTTAGTGGGTTGAGGATGCCTTTAGCAAGAGTTGATTCCTGGAGCTGGGTGGTCTGCCTTGGCTAGTGGAAAGTCTGAACAACAGGAGGGATGATGGTGTTGGGGACTTGAGTCTTCCCAGCCCAACTGGGACAAGCTCAGTTGCTTATGTCCAGATAGCTTGATCTGTCTCACTAGGTTAATAAGAGGCTGACCTGTGTCCATCCATCTGTCCTTGTTGCAGAGACTAGAGCCATGGGTGGGAGGGGGTTTTAGCCTTAAAGCTAATTTATCCCCCTTGGCCAGACAGACTTGTTTTTCATAAGGGTGGCCCTAAGATCATCACTGCATTTGAAGATTCTAGGTAGCTCAGCCTAACCCACTCTAACCTCACTGACTCAGACCCTGTTTAATAGAGTGGGCCTTCCTGCCACAGTATTTTCTGTGTGGAAAACCTACTTCATGAGTGGCAGGTCCATAAATCGCTGGCCTTGGGAAGGCTCTTCTCTGCTCTTGTCCTTGTATCCTACTCTGAAAAATGAGGAGGTTGGTGCCTAAGGCCCCTCCCAGCTCTGACATTCCCTGTTCTAAGACCCCTCCCAGCTCTGACATTCCTTGTTCTAAGGTCCCTTTCCCAGCTCTGACATTCCCTGTTCTAAGGCCTCTCCTAGCTCTGACATTCCCTGTTCTAAGACCCCTCCCAGCTCTGACATTCCTTGTTCTAAGGCCCCTCCCAATTCTGACATTCCCTGTTCTAAGGCCCCTCCCAGTTCTGACATTCCTTGTTCTAAGGTCCCTCCCAATTCTGACATTCCCTGGTCTAAGGTCCCTCCCAGCTCTGACATTCCCTGTTCTAAGGCCCTGCCCTGTTCTGCTATTCTCTGCTCTAAGATTTTTCTCATATCCTGCTATTCTGCGTTCTAAGATTCCTCCTAGCTCAGACAACACATCCTCTAAGATGTACTTGCTTCCTGACATTTTGTATTATAAGCTTACTCGAAGCCCTGATATTCCACGCTTTAAAATGTTTCCTAGCTCAGAAGTCTGATTTCTTTAAGCTCGGGCATTCCATTTCCCAAGGCCCTTTCCAGCTGACATTCCCAGGCCCCCTCTGGTGCAAACATTTGATTATGCTTCCTAGCTCTGATGTTCGACATTTTTATCTCATAGAAGTGACATATTCTAAGAATTCCAAGCCCGATGATAGGGCTTTTGGGGTGATATTTTGGGGTGTCTGTGAGGGGCACAGCTGGGAGCGGCCTCCGGTTGCCCTTATCATGCAGGAAGCTACCCTCAGGTAGGCCCAGCCACGGCTGTGGACTCTAATTTGGGGGCTTGCTGGGTAACTGTGGGAAGTTAATATAACCTCCCTATATTCTTGTTTTCTTAACTGCTCAAAGCGGGGCAGACAAATCCTAATGACTGCTAATCCATCTCCCCAGGTTATTGGTGAAGATTGAGTAGTAAAACCAATTGTAAATCACTTTGTAAAAATAAAGACCTGTGTGATTATTTATTATTTACATGGGACCAAATCCCTGACTTGGGATTCCCTATGCCAGCCCCAGCTGCTGGGTACACATGCCGGATGAGAATAACGCCCCTAATGTATTAGCAAGTTAATAAGGTGGGTAGGATCACTAGGGGCCTTAGAGGCAGCTCCCCCTCCCCTTAAAAAAAAACCTTATTGAATAAATGGCTAGTCAGAGGACTTACTTGATTGGCTGGAATAGGGGTTTATGGTCTCTTGGTTCACTCCGGCTGGCTTCTCTATTAGTTTGGAAAAACCTGCCAAGCACTGGGTAAGGTAATTGCCAAGGGGGAGGCTTGCCAGCCCCCTGCCACCTGCTGCCATGAATGGCCAATTCAGGCACTGTGGTCTAAACAGAGAAGACGGGCCCTTCGTTAGTCGGCAGGCTGGGCAGGCGCTTGTGCTGGGGGTTTCAATATTCCCTTGTAAGGTTTTACAACCTTGAACCCTCTCGACAATGGCAGCATTCAGTGGGTTCGCTCATGCAAGACAGAATGCAGAAAGGGGGCCAAGTCGAGGAGCCCCGCTCAAGGTGAGCAGAGGGCATCTAACGGGCTTGATCCTGGGCCAGGAGTTAGATTCTTGGTCTCTAGCCTGAACTGAATCTCTACATTGTGTGCAGTGGAGGACCCAATGGGCTTGTGGGAATAGCAGCCCAAGCCATTATTGGGTTTTGTGTCCACTAGGGATCTCCAACTAGTCAATCTTCACTTTGCCTGGTAGAATTGAATTCAGGCACCGATAACAACTTATATTTCCACGGTTCTTTGTATATATGATCTCACTTGAAAAATGATAGCCCCTGTCTCTTGTTTCTAAATGTTTGCATAGGCTGTACCCCTTGCTGGGAACATATCCCCTCCTTGCTTCCACATGTGGGGATTCCCAGCTTCTTTCAATGCTCAGCTTGGGTGCCATCGCCCATAAAAAAACCTTTGCTGATCTTCCAATAAAAACCAACCAAACAAACAAACAAAAAACCAACCAACCAAACCTTGTATTTATTTTACATTATTGTATTATCTTCTTGGACAGAATGTGAGTTTTTTGAGGAAGAGGATAGTCTCATTTTTGTCTCTGTATTCTCACCTGTACTGGGGCATGGTATCCGACAAAGTAGGTATTTTATAGGGCCTCAGACACTTACTAGCTAGCCTGGACAAGCCACTTAACTCTGTTTGCCTCAGTTTCATCATCTTTAAAAGGGGGATAATTGTTGCACCTCCTTCCCAAGGTGCTTGTGAAAATCAAATGAGATAATATTTGCAATGCTCTTTGCACTTAATACATGCCTACTGATTGATTGGGGCAGCTAAGCAGCACAGTGGAGAGAGCAGGGCCTGGAGTCAGGAAAACCTGAGTTCATATCTCACCTCGGACACTAGCTGTGTAACCCTGGACAAGTCACTTTATTCTGTTTGCCTCACTTTCTTTATCTGTAAGAAGACTTAGAGAAGGAAAAGGCAAACCACTCCAGTATCTTTGCCAAGAAGACCCCAAATTGGGGCAGCTACATGGTGCAGTGGATGGAGCACTGGCCCTGGATTCAGGAGTACCTGAGTTCAAATCCGGCCTCAGACACTTAATACTTACTAGCTGTGTGACCCTGGGCAAGTCACTTAACCCCAATTGCCTCACCAAAAAAAAAAAAAAAGAAGACCCCAAATGGCTTCATGAAGAATAGGACACGACTGAAATGACTGAATAACAATAACAAAAGGTGCCTAATAAATGCTGGTTGATTGAGTCCCAGAACATCCCTAATGGGTAGGTGCTAGAGACATTAGCCTCATGTTACAGATGAGGAAACTGAGTCTCGGGGATTTTAAGACATTTAAATCAGTCTTTTTCCTTTTTTTTTTTTTTTGCAGGGCAATGAGGGTTAAGTGACTTGCCCAGGGTCACACAGCTAGTAAGTGTCAAGTGTCTAAGGCCAGATTTGAACTCAGGTCCTCCTGAATCCAGAGCCAGTGCTTTATCCACTTTGCCACCCAGCTGCCCCAGAACCCATGTCTTCTTGACGATAAGCCCAACAGGCTTTAGTCACCATACCATGTTTCTTCTCTTCATAGTTTGTTGAAATTGTGTCCATAGGAGGAATCCTGTCTCCAAGTTAAAAAAGGATCAGTTGAATTAACTGGGTATTTCTAGCCTAGAGAAGAGGAGACCCAGGGGCACAGGAGAGTTCTCTTCCATTTTCTGAAAGCTGTGATATGAGAGGCAGGGTTAAATTTGTCTTCATTGGCCCCAGAGGGAAGAACCAGGAACAATGGGAGGAATTTCCAAAGAGGAAGATTTAGGCTAAATGTCAGAGGCAGGGGGGAAAAACAACTTCCTACCAAGTAGCTGCTCCCACAATGGAATGAGCTAACTTGAGAGGTGATGGGTTCCCTCTTGTTGGAAGTCTCCAAGAAGAAGCTTGACAATTACCTTTGCAGGTAGGTTATAGTGAGATTCCTTTTATGTATGGATGAGTTGGATAAGATGGCCACCTAGGACCTTTCCAACTCCCTAACCCTCTGATTCTGTAATTTCCATTAGTGTGAAAAGTGTGGCTGCTTAAGATGCTTATCAAGTCACATGATGCATGCATCTCTCCATGGTTGTATCCATGAGTGACTGCAAAGTTTTGGCGTACAAACGTTTTGTTCTTCTTACCAAAAATGGTGTCTACCAATGGTCAACAATCAATCAACAAAAATTGTCATTCAGTCTGACTCTTTGTGATCCCATTTTTTTGGTTTTTTTGGCCAAGATCATTTTCTCTATCTACTGTGCTCCCTAGCTGCAGAGACCAGTGGTATCAGACACAAATAGAAATGAATCTCTGCTGACCACAGGTTGACTTAGCAAACCACAAATTAACATTATCTAGGTTATATTATATTCTTATTTATTTTGTTAAACATTTCCCAGTTATATTTCATTCTGGTTTCAGTCCTACTCTGTAGTAGTCTGCTATAGATAACCTTTGCCCCACCCTTTGCAAAAAGAAAAGAAAGTAAAACTCTATCCTGTTGTTTAAAAAAGAACCTCTCAGTTTTTACCCTGTTTTGTGTTGTATAGAGTTGGCCTCAGCTAGAGACCCTCCACTGCCATGCACATCCCCCTGCTACCATTTTTTTGGGGGGGCAATGGGGGTTAAGTGACTTGCCCAGGGTCACACAGCTAGTAAGTGTCAAGTGTCTGAGGCCGGATTTGAACTCAGGTCCTCCTGAATCCAGGGCCGGTGCTTTATCCACTGCGCCACCCAGCCGCCCCTCCCTGCCCCCATTTTGATATCTATAAATTGATGTTGTTATTACCACTCTCACATTCCAGCTCAGATAAGGGTCGCCAAGACTTAATCAATAGGCATTTATTAAGTTTCAGGCACTGTGCTAAGCCTTGGGATAACAAAGAAAGGCAAGAACAGTCCCTGTTCTCAAGGACTGAACATTGGGATGGAGGAGGGAGACAACATGTAAATAAATAGGTATATACTAGACACATACAGAACTGATGGAGATGGGTGCTGGGAGATGCCAGCATAGCCACATCATTGAAGGTGTGGAAGGGAGTAAAGGGTTAAAAATACTGGCGAAATAGAAAGAGGCCAGGTTGTGAAAAGCTTAATGAGTGAGGAGGTGCCGGGAAGGAGCTTGGAGCTCCTTGGAAAGAAGTACCATATAAGGACGAGTAATAATGCCATCGCCATTATGCTTAGGGGAAGGCTGATAATCAGAAACAGGATTCGGTCTTTGCAGAACATAATTCTGGAGCTTGGCAATGTTGCCTCGCACTTTGAGAATTCCGTGAAGCCTGCTGATATAGTCCCTTGTAAAATCTCGGGGCCAACATTTTCAGGCTATTTTCCCTTAATTAAAAAAAATAAACATCTCAATATTAAAAAAGAAAGGAAGGCCCCACCCCCACGCCTCCTCTTCAGTTCTGCTGGAATACCAACACTCTGTATTCCGTGACTAAGTAGGCCAAACACAATTGCCATAGAGGTTCGTTGGCCCCTAAGAGTGAGTGAGTGTGAGTGTGTGTGTGTGTGTTTGTAGTTCAAGCTCTGTAATGGAAAAAAATACAAAAGTAGGAGTTAGAGGCACATCTGACTGAGGCCTATTAAACAAAATTCATTCCATTAAAACTTCTAGCCCTAAAGGGTAGGTTTTTTTTGTTTTGTTTTGTTTTGTTTTGGAGTGGTTGTTGGTTAGGTCTTAATCACAGAGTGACAGAATGCATAGGGTTAATAATAGAAAGGAGCAGAGACTATATGAGCAGGGAATAGAAGAGTGGGGAGGCCCTTAAAACAGACCAGGGCTGGGCCTTAGAACAGAGAATGTCTGAGCTGGATGGGGCCTTGGAAAAGGGAATGTCAGGGCTGGGAGGGGCCTTAGAACAAGGTGTGTCAACAGTTGAAGGGGCCTTAGCAGAGAGAATGTCAAAGCTAGAAGGGTCTTTAAATAACACCTAATCCAGTCACCTCATTTGACTGAGGAAGAAACCATTTTGGAGAAGGTAAAATGACTCACTTAAGGTAACTCAGTGTATCAGCAGCAATAGCAGTAACTGAATTTGAGGCCTCTGACTCCTAGCTCTCTGAAATATTGAAGGTTGTCTCTGGCCCTAGTACTTGACTGGAGGGTGTCCTGGCCAGATGTGGATGAGAAAGAGTGTGCAGCTTCCATTAGATATTTTCTTTCCTCCTCCTCCTTCTCCTTCTCTTCCTCCTCTTCCTTCTCCCTAAGTGACTTGCCCAGTGGCTTACACAACTAATTAGTGTCTCTGGTCCTCCTCCTCCTCCTCCTCCTCCTCCTCCTCCTCCTCCGGCAATTGGAGTTAAGTGACTTGTCCAGGGTCACACAGCTAGTAAGTGTCAAGTGTCTGAGGTCAGATTTGAACTCAGGTACTCCTGAATCCAGGGCCAGTGCTTTATCCACTGTGCCACCTAGCTGCCCCCACCTCCTATCTTCTTAACCTGTGTGTCACGATACCATATTGGATCACATAACTGAATGGGAGTTGCCAGAAATCTATTTTATATACCTATATACCTGGGGTTGCATAAAAACTTCTTGAGTGAAAAGGGGTCGAGAGTGGAAAAAGTTTAAGAAGCCTTGTACTGATACATCAGTGAGCTGTCCCCATAAGAGATACCTTTTGGGCTCCTTCAGAGACTGCCACTAGTGGGGACCTTGCTGTTGGCCTTTTAGGTCAGAGTAACCTCCCTGCTCTCCCCAGGCCCCAATATCCCCTTCCCCATCCTTAGAACCAGGGGCCCTCAGGGAAACTTGGCAGGGGACACATCTCCCCTGGCTGCTGGAGGTGGCCTCAGCAGGAGCTAGGAGCTCAGGGGCTAGGAGAGGCCCAGGCAGGGACAACGTGGTCCTGCCTGATAAGTCCCTGTTAGAGCTGGGACCTCCCCCTCCCCAAGTTCGAGAAAGGAGATTTGAGAATAAATCAAGTGCTGTCCTATTTTACATAGTGGACAGTTCTGCTCCTTTCTCTTCATCAAATGTCCTGTGTGGCCTTGAACAAGTCACTGCCCTTTTCTGGGGCTTAGCATCCCCATCTGCAAAATAATGGCATTAGGCTGTTAGAGCTGGAAGGCACCTTAGAGATTATGATTTGATGTATTAAGGTATGGAGTTCCTCAGCCTGAGAAGTGGTGGAAAACAATAATAATTATTTGGCAACCAGGGCAAGTCAGCAAGTCACCACGCACTTAAGAGGTCACTATAGCTAAGTCCTGGTGATAAAAGGGTAAGGTAAAACAAACAAACAGTCCGTGCCCTCAAGGACCTCACACAACATGCAAACAACTGTGGACAAAGAAGATAACTGTAATAGCTAGAATTTAGAGAGGTTTGCAAAGCGCTTTTTTACATGTGTGATCTCATTTGATCTTCACAGCAATGCTGAGAGGTAGATGCTGTTATTATCCCAATTTTGTTGTTGCTGTTAAGTCATGTCTGACTCTTCATGACCCCATCTGGGCAGTGATACTGGAGTGGTTTGACATTTCCTTCTCCAGCTGCTTTTACAGATGAGGAAACAGGCAAACAGAATTAAGTGACTTGCCCAGGGTCACACAGCTAGTAAGTGTCTGAGAGCAGATTTGAACCCCTGACTTCTTGTGCCTTGTAGAAAGCTGAATCAACTTCCTTCAAGGGCATGGGTAGACACCCCCCCCCCAACTCACCAGTGAGTTTGAGGCCCTTTGGTTACCCTCAATCTGGTTTAGCCCATCTGCTGAGATGTTTTATGAAGCTGTGGCCACTGTGCATGCTGCAGATTCTTGGAGCCACAGGCAAGAGCTGAGTGAAGGTGGACACCAAAGATGGATGAGCAGTCCTGAAAAGGCCTTGGTAAGCCCTCACACCAGGGGTGCTGGTCCTTCCCGATCCATGTGTGTGGTGGATTAGGAAGACGCAAACAATTTGTTCCAGTGGCCACAAAGGCAGATGAAGCTGTGGAGCGCTTAGACCTCAGTCAGACGTCTCTAAAGACGCCAAGATCATCCACTGCATCTGGGGCCATAGCCGATCACCTTGATTTTTGTCTTGCCACTGGACGTTGATGACTGTGGAAGAGAGAGTAAGGCTGATGACTCTGTGCAGCTCTTCCTCACTTCAATCCAGTTTGCCCATGAGTCAAGACATCACCTTGTTGTCACTGGTCTTCTTTGAAAATGAAGGACAAACAGCAACATGTCCAGCACCCCTCTCTCCAATACATTATGCAAATAGGTATTCAGTTGGGAAGAAAGGGGAGGGTCTAGGCTGTAAGATGCCACTGTCTGAGTCACTTTTATTTTTTTTCATATTTTCAATATTTGTTTTATACCTATGTTATTTATATGTAATATGTTTATATTTTCTAAACCAAAGAGCCAAATCTGTTTCTAAAGTGAACCCAATATTTGTGTTTTCCAGTAAAGAGTACCCAGTGGTCCCCAGGAGTACGGTGAGACAGAAGGTAGCTGCTAACCACAGCCCCTTCAGCGGTGAGGCCAGAGTTCTCTCAGCCTCTTCCAACTTGGGGTCCCAGTACCAGTGTGAGAATGGTGTCTCTAGTACCTCCCAGGACCTGCTGCCCCCACCCAACCCATACCCCCTGTCCCAGGAGCATGGCCAGATTTACCATTGTACCAAGAGAAAAGGTAAGCCTTGTCTCCCCACCAACCTTCCTCCCCATTGCCCTTCCTGTCTCTTCTCTCCCTTCCTGTTCCCATCTATTATCCCATGACACTGGGATGCATCTTCTCTCCCTATCTCTTCTGGGGTTCTATTTCTCTTTCCTCATCCATGTTGATGGGTTTGGTGTAGATTTTTGAGTTACCATCACAGCCAAAAGTTAGATGAGATTTTTGGCTAGTTAATACTAGTCAATCAACAAGCATTTATTAAGCACTTGCTGTGTGCCAGTATTGTCCTGAGGATAAAAAAGGAAAAAAAATGAAATGAATACAAAGACATCTGGTTACTGAGGTGTTATCTTCCAGTTCTCAACCCACTGAGCCTCCTAGTTGTCTTCAAGGAAAACAGAGGTTAAGTGACTTGCCCAGAATCACACAGCTAGTGAGTGCCTGAGGCTGGATTTGATCCCAGGTCTTCCTGACTCCAGGCCAAGCTCTTTATCCTCTGAACCATCCAGCTGCCTGTAGTGGGTAATAGAGATAGAGACTGAACCCTGGTTTTCTTGACTCCAGGCCCAGCTCTCTATCCACTGGCCATCTATCTGCCTAGAGAAGGTAACAGAGATAGAAACTGAACTCAAGTCTGCTGACCACAGATCCAGAGAACTACCCAATCTTACATGCCTTGACTATTTCGATATCCAAAGTGAGTCATTTCTCCATCCATGTGAGAAACCCACACAGCCTCCCAAATCGCTGCTGGTGGTTTTCACTCCCCCCCACCCCCAAACTCCCTAACAAGTGACTTTGTTTAAAGTGTGATTTTCCTCTTAGAATCCAGATTCCAGAGGAATCCATGCGTCTCCTTCCACCCCCTACACTCACCTTGGAAAGCCTGGTTTGTCTGGGACTGTTCTGGCTCTGGGATCCCCCTCAGATCAAGGCCTTGTTTCCAGTTTCCCGGCTTACCTGATGCACATTTGAATTATCCAGGCTTCAAAAGCCTGAATAATATCACTTGAAAGGCCTCCCTGGCAATGTTCCCAGCACATCTACTCCTGACACATGTCCACAAACATTTCTGAGTCTCCTTTTTGAGCGACTGGTCGGGTTGTTCTACAGAGCAGAGGTGTAAGGGCTTTCTCCCAGCAGATGAGCCCAATAAAATGGACCTTCCAAGATACCAACAGGGGACCCATTTTAAATGTGCCGTCTTTTATGCCCTCTGCCATGGAGCCCCCAGTCTAGAGTTCCAGACTCTATTGTGGCCCATCCAGACTCGGGACTGGAGATAGGGGTCTCTGGGGGCCCCAACGAAGAGTCACAAGGTTTGAATTATAAAACACTGTCGATTAAATTAATACCAGACCCAAAGAAGGGGGAGGAAGAATCGAAAAAAGAAATCCATGCCCTTTATAGATTAAATATTTACAGTAACGCACATGTAAATAAATTCTTCTAAATGCATTTGGAAGTCTTAGAATACCTAATGGATGAAGGCAAACTTGAGGTTATGAAGTTGCTGTCCTCGTTAGGGAAAGATTTCTCCAAGATTCATTTAAGAGCCCCTAACTATTAAAAGGATTACAGACCTGGAGCTGGGAAGTACCCTTGAGGGGCTCTTAGGTAAAACCTCTCTCTCTCTCTCTCTCTTTTTTTTTTGGTGGGGGCAATAAGTGTCAAGTGTCTGGGGCTGGTTTTGAACTCAGGTCCTCCTGAATCCAGGACTGGTGCTTTATCTACTGTGCCACCTAGCTGCTCCCAAGGTGGACATTCTTTTTTTTTTTTTTTTGGTGAGGCAATTGGGGTTAAGTGACTTGCCCAGGGTCACACAGCTAGTAAGTGTTAAGTGCCTGAGGCCAGATTTGAACTCAGCTCCTCCTGAATCCAGGGCCGGTGCTCTATCCACTGTGCCACCTCGCTGACCCTTAAGGTGGACATTCTTTAGGTATATATATATATATTTTTTTTAGTGAGGCAATTGGGGTTAAGTGACTTGCCCAGGGTCACACAGCTAGTAAGTGTTAAGTGTCTGAGGCCGGATTTGAACTCAGGTACTCCTGACTCCAGGGCCAGTGCTTTATCCCTGCGCCACCTAGCCGCCCCTAAGGTGGACATTCTTAATAGGCATTTCTATCCATTTGACTTGTCTGTGTAGTAAGGGGTAAAGTGCTGTACTCGAAATCAGGAAGAGTGCCTAGCTGCCCCTAAAACTTCTCATTTTCATCAGAAGGAAACTGAGGTTCAGAGAGTCTAAGTAACTCAATCAGAATCACACAGCTAATTAATTAGAGGCTGAGATGGGAATGAAGTTCATGTGCTGTGACCTCAAATCCCGAAGCCTTTCTGATGTATCATGATTTTGGCTAACGATAGGAGAGGCAGGTAGGAGAAAGATTGCTGGGTTCGGAGTCAGAGGACCCTGGGTCAGATAATTTAAATGCCTTCTGATCATGGATGGGTTGGGACCAACTCTAACTGGCAGCCAGTTGTTAAATTTCACCATGAGCATTTACACTTTGGAAATTGGCCAATGTTACAGATCAGAGTCTTGGAAACAACTCAGACTGACTTCTAGAGATTGTTAAATTTCACTATGAGCCTTCTTACTACCTCTAGGGCTTTAGGTGGGTTATTTAACCTCTCTGCCTAAGTTTTCTCACCTATAAAAGGAAAAAAATTATACTCAATAACCTCTAAAGTCCCTTTCACCTCTAAAACTATGACACTGTGATCTTGAGCAAGTCACTTTGCTTTTCTGTGTCCCAGTTTCCCCATCTGTAAAAGTAAAGGACCCAGTGGTTCCTTCCCATTCTGTATCTAAGATCCTATGATAGCAGTGGGCGGGCAAAGGCCTGCCGATACATCGAGGTCACTGCTGAAGTGGCCGGACAGCCCCATGGTAGTGTGTCTCAAACTCCCTGCCTACCTTAACCTTCTCACCCCGCTGGCTCGCCTGTCCCAGAGAAGGGACAGGCAGCATTCCAGCCTATCTCCGCCTGCTTTGCCTCCAGACAACTGTAGACTATTCATCATGGGTGTCCACGTTGTAAGGTGATAAGGAATCAGCAGAAGTTTCCTTCCAGTTAGGAACCCCCCCTCCCCCATCAAGTGATGTCTCCCTGGGTGGTTTCCCCACCCCCAGTCATCTCCATTATCTCATTTCCCTTCATTGTCACTGGGGAGACAACTATCTCTTTTGCCAATGAGCTCCTGAGCTGGGGCCCCTGTGATGGGAAAGGGATGGAGCAGGCCAGAGCGATGGATGGAACCCTTATGTTTGGACTCCACTGTCTCCTGCCTATCTGTCTCCCAGTGGATTGAGCCGGCCGGCCGGGAAAAGGTCTTTTATCAATGCCACGCCAAGCAGGGGGGCAGGGCCTGGGAGAGACACCCCTGGGCTCCTCCACTGGCTAATGGGAGTTAGAGCAGCCCTGTCCTTGTTTTGATCTCTCTTTATCCCCTCACCCCCCACCGTTGCCCCCACCTAAGGAATCAAACAATGACAGCCAGCAGGCAGAATTTCACTGAAACTGAGTGAAGAGCCTGTCACTGAGTTTGCTTTTAAAAGGGGAACCTGGGATGAGGTAGGATGAAGGGGTTGAAATTCATTCTCCCTTTTGTCTGTTTCTTCTCAGCATAGTGATACATTGCATGGGCTAACAATCAGAAAGACCTGGATTCCAATCTTGTCTCAGATACTTACTAGCTGGGTAATGCAAGCAAGACACTTAACCTCTTCCAGATTCCGATTCTTCATCTGTAAAATGAGAGGATGGGACTTGATGGCTTTTTAAAGTCCCTTCTAGCTCTAAATCTGTAATCCTATGCTACTATAACTTGTAATCAAGGAGAATTGGGTTTCAATTTCAAGTCAAGTTGAACCAGGGACAGCTGGGTGGTGCAGTACATAGAGCACTGGTCCTGAAGTTGGGAGGACCTGAGTTCAAAGCTCACCTCAGATACTTACTAGTTGTGTGACTCTGGGCAAGTCAGTTAACACCAATTGCTTTAAACGTCCAGGGCCATCTCCGGTCATCCTGATGTATATCTTGCCACTGGACCCAGATGGCTCTAGAGGAGAGAGTGAGGCTGGTGACCTTGCACAGCCCTCCCTCACTTAAATCCAAGTCACTGCAAATCATGACATCACCCAGATGTCATGGTCCTCTTTGAGAATGAAGGACAAACAACAAGTCGAGCCTCAGTTTCCACATCTGTAAAATGGGAAGGATAATAACACCTACCCCACAGGACCGTTTTGGAGATCAGATGAGACAATGTATATAAAGTGCCCTGTAAACCTTCTAAGTTATTTTTAAAGAACATTTAAGTAATTATTTTAAAGAATTTCCCTGATGTCTATTTTTATATACCAGTATCCTTTATTTCCCAGTTTCCTTTCCATTGTATCATTGCAGCCTTGCATCCAAAATGAAACCATTGGCCTAGGATTGCGATTTACTAATCGGGTGATTTGGGGTAGATCCGTGGGTCTCAGTTTCTTCCTCTGTAAAACTCAGATAATGATGTCTATGTTATGTGCCTCCCGAGGTTGTAAACACTAATTATTATAATTAATAGAATAATAATTATTAAGAAATATAATGCTTAATACTTATATGTATATAGTACCTACTATGTGCCAGGCAGGTGCTAAGCAGTTTTCAATTATGATCTCATTTGATCCTAATAATAACTCCTAGAGGTGGAGGCTAATCATTATGCCCATTTTTAAGATGAGGAAACTATGACAAGTGGAGGTTAAGTGACTTTACAGGATCATACAACTAGGAAGTATCTGAGGTTGGATTTGAACTCAGGGCTTCCTCACTTTATGCTTGATGCTAGATCCATTGCCCCCCAAAAGCTGCCAGTGTACAGTTTTGATTCGATCCTGGACAAGTCATTTAACTCCTCTAAGTTCCCTCTTCTATTAAATGGGGGGGGGATAACGTACTTCAGTCAGCTAAGCAGCATTTGTAAGTACTTCCTACATGTCAGATGGGTGGCAAAGTGGATGGAGTGCCAGGTCTCAGATCAGAAAGACTCCTCTTGATGAGTTTAAATCTGGCCCCAGACATTTACTAGCTGTGTGACCCTGGGCAAGGAACTTAATCCTGTTTGCTTCATCTTCCTCATTTATAAAATGAGCTGGAGAAGGAAATGGCAAAGCCAGTCCAGTCTCTTGGCCAAGAAAACCCCAAATGGGGTCATGAGGAGTTGGACGTGATTGACGAGGACTAAACAACAACAAATGTGTCAGACACCGTGCTAACCACTGGGGATACAAAGAAAGGCAAACAACAGTCTAGGCCCTCCAGGAGCTTCTAGTCTAAGCTTCTCAGGATTGTTGGGTGGCAAGGGAGAGGATTTAATATTATTGTTTTGTCTTTGGGCCCCTCCCAGCTCTGACATTCCCTGTTCTATGACCCCTCTCAGCTCTAACTTTTTCTGTGCTTAGGTCCCTCCCAGCACTGACATTCCCTATTCTAATGCCCTTTTCGGCTCTGATGTCCCATGTTCTAAGGCCCCTCCTGGCTTTGACATCCCATGTTCCAAGGTTCCTCCTGGCTCTGACATTCCCTGTCTTGCGTTTGACATTCCCAACTTTCATATTGATACATAGATGTCAAATGTTGGAGATGGGATTGGTTGTAGATGCCTCCAGACTACGCATCTAGTGTTCTTCCCATGATTCCTGTCATAAGCCATTGATGCAAATATATCTCAATAGATTATACCCCAATTTAGTTTCCATGGACCCAAAGTCCCAATTCTTTCTTAAACCATAGGGGATTTGAAGATGGCCAATGGCCAGTTTGAATGAGAGAGCTGCCATTTCATTCTGCTAAGGTTCAGAATCTGATCTCTGGGGAATTAAAGACAGGAATCGATAATTTTATGATTTTCCCAAAATGTGTCCTGGCCTCTTTTTATTTTTCTTTCTTTTACTTGCAGAAAATTTGGAAGGGGATCAGAAACTCTTGAGTAGTATTTTCCCCCCCTCCTTGCCAAGGGTACCCTGCAGCTGTATTTCCTATTATTGAGAAGGGGAAACGCCCTGGTTAAATGGAAAAATTTGATGGTTGTAACTCAAGCAACAATGGAAAAATTCAAAGCTACAGATCTCCTCTCCTCTCCTCTCCTCTCCTCTCCTCTCCTCTCCTCTCCTCTCCTCTCCTCTCCTCTCCTCTCCTCTCCTCTCCTCTCCTCTCCTCTCCTCTCCTCTCCTCTCCTCTCCTCTCCTCTCCTCTCCTCTCCTCTCCTCTCCTCTCCTCTCCTCTCCCCTCCCCTCCTCCCCTCCCCTCCTCTCCTCTCTTCTACTCTCCTTTCTTCTCCTGACTGTCAGAAGATTGCATTTTTCATCAAGATGCTTTGGCATCCTGGTACCAGAGGGGACTTGCTAATAGCAGGCCGCTCAATCTGACTTAGCCTGGTACCAGCAGCTTGGAGGCATCAGGAAAGACCTTTTGATTCAAGGTGGTACTTCAGCCAGGAGTCTTGGAAGCCAGAGGTTCTAAAGGCAGAGATCAGTGGGGAGGGGGGTTCTAGGCATCAAATGGAATGCAAACTCATGGATAGAAGAGATGGAGCCATGGCCGAGAAAGCTGGACTCGAGTGTGTGGATGAGGGTAAAGATGTAAGAAGCTTGGAAGGGTAGGAGAGGAGCAAGTGGGGAAGAGCTATAAATACCAGAGAAAGCTTGAGTTTTCTCATCTGTTAAATGAAAGCATTGGACTACTTGGTCCCTCAAGGTTCCTTCCCACTCTAAATTTTATGATAGTAAAATTGCTTTTATTTTTGAATATCTGTTGCCCAGTATAGGGCCTGGGATATCTTGGCTGCTTCGTCAATGCTTGTTGATACATGAAGAGCTTCTAATTCCCAAGTAATAAAATGGAAAACAAATGAACTGAAAGCAAAATACTCAACTGTTTTTTAGGAAACTTGGCTCCTAATCCATTTTTTTTTTTTTGCGGGGCAATTGGGGTTAAGTGACTTGCCCAGGGTCACACAGCTAGTAAGTGTTTAGTGTCTGAGGCCAGTTTTGGACTCAGGTCCTCCTGAATCCAGGGCCGGTGCTCTATCCACTGCGCCACCTAGCTGCCCCCCTTCTAATCCACTTTTATTGTGAGCTCAAATAAGTCAATTTCCCCTCTTTGTGCATCCATTTCTTTATCTGTACCTCTGAAATTCCTTCTAGTTCTAAATCTGTAGCTTATGGGCTTGAGTGACCTCGGACGCATGACTTTGTGGCTCAGTTTCCTCATCTGTACAACTGGACTAGAAGACCTCTAAAGGTCTCTTCCAGATCTGAATCCTTATTAGCTTGCCCCTTTGGGCCTCAGTTTCCACATCTGTAAAATGGGAGTTTTGGAATTAGGGGGTCTCTAAATCCTATGACCTGTGGGTATGACCTTTCCCAGATCAGAATAACACAGTGGAAATGACCATTGTGACAAGAGGGGAGGATTAGAACCCAAATTCCCTAACAAACAAATGGACTTCTGTTGCCATTGTGGCTCTGCAATCTGTGGGTGGCTTAACCTTTCCAGGCCTCATCCTCCTCTATAAAGTGAGCAAGTTCTACCAGATGACCCCCAAGATCCATTCCTCATAGAAGCCAGTGGTCCATTCATCAACACCGAATACTTCTGCTTGTCCCTCAACCAGCCCATGCTGAGGTCGTTATTACCACCTCTCTGTTACTGTCCTTTGCTCGGCTCATGGGCCTCAGTGTATTCACTCTCTTGTCTTTTAGCAGATGAGGAATGTTCCACCACCGAGCATCCCTACAAAAAGCCCTACATGGAGACCTCCCCCAGTGAAGAGGACCCCTTCTATCGCTCCAGCTACTCCCAGCAGCAGGGGCTGAATCCCTCCTACAGGACTGAGTCTGCCCAGCGCCAAGCCTGCATGTATGCCAGCTCGGCTCCCCCCACAGACTCCGTGCCCAGCCTGGAAGACATAAGCTGTAACACGTGGCCTGCCATGCCTTCCTACAGTAGCTGTACGGTGACGGCCATGCAGTCCGTGGATAGACTCCCCTACCAGCATTTCTCGGCCCACTTCACTTCGGGGCCCTTGGTGCCCCGCTTGGCTGGGGTGGCCAATCACGGCTCCCCCCAGCTCGGGGAGAGCATGTTTCAGCACCAGACGTCCGTCCCCCATCAGCCTGTGGTTCGACAGTGTGGACCGCAGACCAGCCTCCAGTCCCCCAGCAGCATACAGCCTGCTGAGTTCCTGTACTCTCATGGGGTACCTCGAACCCTGTCTCCTCATCAGTACCACTCTGTCCATGGGGTGGGCATGGTGCCAGAGTGGAGTGAGAATAGCTAAGACTGAGCAAGGGACTGTGATTGCAGACATGAAAGAAGAGGCTTGGATGAGAGACAGAAAGTCCCTTTGGCAAGATTTCCTCAGACTGGGCCCTTGTGCAGTTGGACCGTAATTTGAAACCACAATTCAAAAAATGTGACTTCTTTGTTTTGTTTCAAAAACTCAAAAAACCCAACGACCACCAAAAAGAGGTCCCAATCCCACCAAAAAACCCCCAACCTGCTCCGTGGTTCCCTCTCCTCTCACCTTCCACTCCCATCTTCTTCATCTACCCTGAAGCCTGAGCTGTGTTTCTGCATCTCAACACCAAAGCTGTAACTAGGATAGGCCAATTAGGGCTTGGTCCCAGGGTGCTCCAAGTTAGAGGGCATAGACAGCTCTTGCAGTCAATCAATCAACATATCAAGTCAACAAATGTTTATTCAGTGCCTACAATGTGCCAAGCACTGTGTTTTTTGCTGAGGATACAAAGAATGGCAAAAACCAATCCCTGACTTCAAGAAACACATTCTAATGGGGGAGACAACATTTTAAATTGCCCCGCTATGTGCCAGGCACTGTGTTAGGAGCTGATGATACCAATACAGATAATGAAATAATCCCCGATTTGAGACTTCACTGAGCTCTTCCTTCCGGGCGACTTTGATCATCCTCCCAGCAGAGGCCTCACTCATACCAGTGTTTCAGGGTCTCTGTCTCCCCTTTTGCCCCCAACTCTTGGTAACTGACATCAGCCTTTCTTGCCACTTGCCCCAGGCACTGTTTATGGTGCTTGTCCTTGGTACGACTCTGCTCAAAATGTATTCAATAAATCAAGCTAAGAAACCTTCATGAAGTGCCTACTATGTATAAGGCACTGTGCTAGGTGCTGGTGATACAGAGACAGACAAAAAAGGAAAGAAAAGAAAAGAAACGGTTCCTGCCCTCAGAAAGCTTCCGCTCTAGCGTCTCCTTTCTGGTCTCAGACAGTCTCCCCATCTCCTGCTGACTCTCTTCTTTTACCACAGAATTCTACATCCCAGTGCAGTGGATGTTTGTTTCCTAGCCCTGACCCCATCGGTGTTAATGTTAACATTGCTATATAATAAATGATAATATATTTTTTCTTTCTATTCTCTTAAAGGGACCTGGTCCCTTTGTGGGGGGAGACCCAGACAGGATGTGGTTCCAAAGTGTGCTTGTGCATGTTTTTTTGTTTTTGTTTTTGTTTTTCAATCATCTCTTGCTTCTTCCTCCCCCTTCCCCAAAAGACTCACATTGCCCTTGGCTAAGAAAGTTAGGTACCTACCTCTGACATGTGATGTTTCTACAAATATCTAACACAACCTAGCTCCTTTTCGTGTTTGATCTTTATAATAAAGATGGCGCTCTCTTCACTGGCCAATGGGGATAAGAAATCTTTTCCTGCCTAGATCTGGCAATGTTTTTTCTTTGTATCCCCCCCCCAAATTCCTGCCTTCTTTCCTTCTCTCTCTTCATAGTCAACCCATGTTGAAATGTGGGCTAATGGGAAATATGTTGCTTCGGGGGGAAAGCAGAAAGCAGTGGGCTTCCACTGGGCCAGAGCTTGGATGATAAAAGGATCATCAGCTCATGAGTTGATGGAAAGGCCAGAAAAGCCAAAATAAATGCAGCCACTGACCAAAAAGCAAACCAATTGAGACTCCAGCCTCTATCCCCTGCCCTTCAACCCACGGAGCCTGCCTGAAGAAATGGAAGAAGACCTTGCAAGACGCTCTCTTCTTTTCAAATACTTTTTTTTCAAAGAAACCACAGTGATGCCAAAAGGAAACAAACTGTGTTGGGTGTGGTGGTGTGGGGGAGAGGGAATTTTTTTTAAAGAGCATAAAATGGTAAAAAAAAAAGTTTGTAAGTAAAACTATTGCAGGGTTCTTCAGATGTAATATTTTACTGGTACTATTTATTTATAAATAGGAATTCTAATTAAGTAATTACAGGTAATAAAACCAGTGTATCTGCTGGTTAAGAGCTTTTTATTTTATTGATACTCGAATCTAAGTTTGTTGTTTGCCCCCCCTTTTCACAGTGCTTTTCTTGTATTTTTTTTTAATTGACCCTAATGAAGAGAACAGGGTAAAACGTCTGAGTGTGGGAAAGTGTGAGTAAGCATGTGTATGGCTGTGAGTGTGTTCTTGCTATGTCTACATCTATGTTGCTAAGGAAAAAATATCCCCAAGTACTCTTTCCATATTCTTGTGTGTCAATTTATGCCTAATAAATGCCAAAGTGCTTCAAAAGCACCCAGCGCCCTGATACTTGTCTTGCTGATTATTCTTTCTTTCAATCAATCAAGCAACATTTATTAAGCAGTTACTATGTGCCAGGCATTGTGCCAAGCACTGGGGATACAGAAAGAGCAAAAGATAGTTCCTGCCCCCAAGGAGTTTACAGTCTAACGGGGAGGGGCAGATTACATGCAAACAAATACATACAAAGCAAGCTATATACAGGATAAGTAGAAAATCATTAACAGTGGGAAGGTACCGGAATTAAGAGGGTTAGGGAAAGGCTTCCTGTAAGAAGTGGGATTTTAGTCAGTAATAAAAGGAAGCTGAGGATGTCAGTATCAGAAGGAGGGAGAACATCCCAGGCATGGGGGCCAGAGAGAATTTCTGGAGCTGATAGACAACAGCCTCCAGGAGGGCAGTGTCACTGGATTTCTGTCCTTTGCTTGATAGACTGAAGGCAAGGTGTAGTGGTAGAGACAGTGTTGGTGTCAAGTCAGCTAGCTTTTACTTAGTATTTACATGGTGCCAGATACTGTGCTTCAGACACAAAGAAAGGTGTCACCAAGGAGCTCACAACAGAATGGGGGGGGCAGGAAATAGCATGCAAACAGCTCTGTGCATAGAAGATATATGTTGGAGGAGAAAGTGTTGGGCTGCTCCATCTGCCTTTTTTTAATTTTATTTTTTTGTGGGGCAATGAGTTTTAAGTGACTTGCCCAGGGTCACATAGGTAGTAAGTGTCAAGTGTCTGAGCCTAGATTTTAACTCAGGTCTTTCTGAATCCAGGACTGGTGCTTTATCCACTGTACCACCTAACTGCCCCTTCCATCTGCTTTTTCCTTGCCCTCAGCTCTGTTGTCTATGGGTAAGCCACAATCTAGAAATCAGTAAAGTGTCTGAAGGACCACTAAGTGGAAGAGGGCAATCACTTGCTCAGCTCTAGAGGGTAGAATCAAAGGGAGTAGGTGGGAAGTCACAGAGAGCAGAGTGTAGGATTGATAGGAAGAAAATACAGCCACACAATTGGAGCTGTCCAACAATAGGATGGGCTGCCATGGGGCATTCAGGGTTCTTCTTCATTGAAGAGGCTCAAAGAAAAGGGACACGATTTGTGAGAGGTGTTATAGAATGAATTTTAGCAGAAAGACCGCTCAATTTGGAAAGAGGAGCCCTAGGTTTGAAACCTGTCTCTGTTCATTCCTACCTGGTAAATGAAGCTTCTCTGACCTCCAGTTTCCTCATCTTTAAACTGAGGGGGACTGGCCTGGATTTTCCTAAAAAGGACAGTGGGAAAAGCACTTTGTCCTAAGAGCACCTGGATTCAAATCCCACATCTGTTGCTTATTACCTATGTGTCCTGGACAAGTTATTTAATCTCTTTGGAAGAGGTTTGAGATGGATCCTGGGGACCCTTCCAGTTCTGTATCTGTGATTGTCTGATCCTTCCTAACGCAATGATTTCCAGGATTCTTGTTCAGGAGTATGTTGTACCAGATGATCTCTTCCAGAAATTCTATGATAGTTTTTCACATTCAAACAATTTTTGTCCCTTTTTACTTAATAGAGATCATTCTTAGTTATTTATACCTTTGGGACTTCGATTAGGCACTTTGTAAGCCTACCTAGAATTGCTCCAGGTACTTACAAGAGCAAATTTCTTGACAATGCTGGATTTTTAAAAATTCAGAATAGCTTTTTTCCCAGTGAGCCTGGTTTAAGAAATACCTCTTGGGGGCATCTAGGTGGCACAGTGGATAAAGCACCAGCCCTGGATTCAGGAGTACCTGAATTCAAATCTGGCCTCAGACACTTGCACTTACTAGCTGTGTGACCCTAGGCAAGTCACTTAACCCCCATTGCCCGGCCAAAAAAAAAAAAAAGAGTAAAAAAAATTTTTTAAAAAGTAATACTTCTTGTACAAGGTGTGACTCTAAAGTGAGAGACATGGGTTTATGAACAAGACTATATCTAGCAATTTTTTTCACTTAGAGTACATTGGGCTAGAAAGGCATGGCCATTGTTAAGGAGTGGGTGGAAGAGGACCCTTTTAATCTTGTAGTTTCTTATTTCAACTGAACAACACTATCAAGTCTCTTTACCTCCATGGGCCTCAGTTTCCTCTCCTGTAAAATCAAGTGGCTGGACTCATTGGCCTCTGAGGTACAGATGATATGATGTAATAACTTATTAGTCTTGTTGCTAAGTAAGTTAATTCAGTTGTTTCTGCATCTGTTGCATGACTACTGTTGACAGTGTCCTAAAATGTTGGTGCCCTGTGTCAAGACCCAATCAGGCTCATACTGGTTACTGCTTCTTTAGAAATAACAAAACTTACACACTTCAGTGTAATAAAATCACCTTTTCATAGGCAGTTAAAAAGTCACAAGATTCTGGTCTATCCTTTATGGTTGCCCTTTATTTTTTAAAAATATTATTGAATTGTTGTGAGTATTGTAATTCCCTTAATTTCATCACTTATAAGTATGCTTCCAGAGACAATGAGCTCTGGAGAAGACCCACAGAAATATCTTGATGTCAGAGGGTAGTGGCTGCATTGAGAGGGACAGGATAGGATACAGGGAACAGAAGGCCAAGCCCAGATTAACCCAGTAACACACAGATGCTTCTGACTTATCTTTTTGTCCACCTGACTGACTTAGGTGATGGAATTAACCCACTTTCCTAGGTAATAGAGTTGAGGATAGAGATAACCCAAGACACTTATCTTGTAACAATGACTGATACTTCCAGAAGATAACTTAATTCCTTCTTCACAACATTGTGTATCTCAGAGTAAAGTGATTATTCCCATCTTATAAGTGGGGAAACTGAGGTCCTGAAAGATGAAGTACAGTTTAATATCTTAAAGAGCTACCTGGGACACTAAGAGATTAAATGACTTGCTTAGAATTATGCAACCAACATGTATTAGTGGCCAGACTTGAACCCAGGTCTTGTTGAAGTGCAGGCTGGTCATCTATCTATCCATCATTTTATCCTCCCTCCTAACATGAGTGTTTAGGCTGCAGTGAGATAATTATAGAGTGTATGGGGCGTGCTGTTCTAGAGAGATAGAGTTGATGTGGCAGTAGAAGGAAGACAGTGTTGGAAGAGAAAGGGTGGGGTGGATATGTCTCACCTGCTCATCTTATTTGCCTGTGATGTCACTTACTAGCTCAGTAACCTTAAGGATATCCTATGACCTCCCTTGGTTTCCTAATCTATCAAATAAGGAGGTTAGAGTATATGACCTATTAGTTTCTTTCTAACTCTATTTTTATGATTCTGTGAATTTAGGGTCACATTTTTGTCAGTGTTGGGTTGATTTATTAAAAGAGCAGAGTCAGGATCTGAACTGAGGTCTTCCAACACCAAACGGTTAGTGGAAGCAACACTGAATGTAGAGGTTCAAGTTCCAGCTCCCTCTCTTATTACCTGTGTAAAGGTGGATCACATCTCTTTACCTCTCTGTGCTCTCACCTGAAAATGAGTTCAGACTGGATGACATTCATGCTACCTTTCCATCCAATATCCTTTGATTCTAGTCTAGCCCTATTTGGTCACGCTCAATTCTGAGTACAACATCTTTTTTTTTTTTTTTTTTTTTTTTTTTTTGCGGGGCAATGAGCGTTAAGTGACTTTCCCAGGGTCACAAGCTAGTAAGTGTCAAGTATCTGAGGTCAGATTTGAACTCAGGTCCTCCTGAATCCAGGGCGGGTCCACCACCTCGCTGCTGCTGAGTGCAGCATCTTAGGAAGAACACTGACAAGCCCAGAAGAGGGTGACTCAGATAATGAGGGACCCAGAAACCATGTCATAGGATTCCATTATCTTAAATCAGACCAGTAGTTTGAAGTCTTTTTTTTTCAAATTATATTTTATTATTTAAAAAATGGAGACCTAGTTTCTCTCCCTCATATCTCAACCTCCTTCCCCTTATTGAGAGAGTAAAAAACCCAAAAAGTTTGTTACAAACATATATAGTCAAGTAAAACAAATTCTGGAATCGACCTCTTCCAGAAAAAAAGTCTTTATTGGCCATCTAAATCCCTCATTTCTCTATAAGGAGGTGGGTAATACAAGTCCTCTGGAATTTTTGTGATTATAAATTGTTTTCTTGGTTCTTCATCAGTTCATTCAAGTCTTCCCAGGTTTCTCAGTGGCCATTTCCTTCATCATTTCTTTTTTTCTTTGTTTGTGTGTTTTTTGTGTTTTTGTTTGTTTTTTAGGCAATTGTGGTTAAGTGACTTGCCCAGGGTCACACAGCTAGTAACTGTTAAGTATCTGAGGATGGATTTTAACTCAGGTCCTGAATCCAGGGCCGGTGCTCTATCCACTGTGCCACCTAGCTGCCCCCATCATTTCTTATAGTACAATAATATTTGATATACAATAGATTGTTCAGACGTTCTCCAAATGATGGGTACCCCTTCAATTTCCAACTCTTTTCCACTGAAGAAAGAACTGCTATATTTTTGTATACAAAGGATCTTTCCTCTTTCTTTTATCTCTTTAAAAGGACAGATCTAAGAGCAATATCACTGGATTATTTTCAAATGTATGTATGCAGGATGTAATAGTTTTGGGGGGCATAATTCCAAATTGCTTTCGTGAATGGCTAGACCACTTCATAACATCATCAGCATTGTGTCAATATGTTTTTCCTATAGACCCTCCAGTATTTGTCATTTTTCATTATTGTCAATTTTGCCAATATGATGGGTGTGAATTGGAACTTGAGTTTATTTTTATTTGCATTTCTCTAACAATTGGTAATTTAGCACATTTTTCATATGCTTCAATTTTATAGCTTGAATTTCTTCCTGGGAAGATTGCTTGTTCATATCCCTTGACCATTTAATTAATTGTAGAATGACTCTTATTCATAGAAATTTGAATCAATTTCCTACATGCCTTAGAAATGAGATCTTTATCAAAGAAGTTTGCTGCAAAAAATTTCCCTTCCAATTTACCCACTTCTCTTTTAATTTTAGCTCCATTGTTTCTATTTGTGTAAAAACTGATATAATCAAAACCATCCGTTTTTCCTTCTATGATCCTCTCTATCTCTTGTTTGGCAATGAATTCTTCCTCTAGCCATAGTAGATCTGACAGGTGATTTCCCATTCCCCCTTTTCTTCTCTAATTTGTTTATGATGTTACCTTTAATGTCTAAGGCAAGTACCCATTTGGAGCTCATCTTTGTATACAGTGTGAAATTTTGGTCTGTATTTAGTTTCTACAAGATTGCTTTCAAGTTTTCCCAACAGCTTTTGTGAGTGGATAATAAAGACACATACCACCTAGGGCTGTTTGTGAGGATTACATGAGACAACATTTGTATGAGAAAATAATTACCCCAAGAACTTAGCTAAAACCAGTTGGCAACCCAATAATTTGAATAAAACAAAAGAGATTTGCAAAACTTAAAGTGCTAAATATATTCTAGTTTTTATTCTTCCTAGTATTGTTGCTATAACTAGCATTTCCTTAATTATATTGAATTGTAATGGTGATGATAGATAGCCTTGCTTTACCTTTGATCTTATGGAAATACCTCTAGTTTATCCCTATTACAGATAATGCTGGCTTTTGGTTGGAGATAGGTATTACTCATCACACTGAGGAAGAATAGAGATCAGATGCTTTCCAGTGTTTTTTTAGAAGGAATGGGTGTTACATCTTGTCAAAAGCTTTTTCTGCATCTATTAATTATACATAATTTTTGTTGTTCTTGTTATTGATATGGTCAATTATGCTTATGGTTTTCCTGATATTGAACTAGTCCCGCATTCCTTGTATAAATACAGTATGGCTAGAGTGTATAATATTTGTGATATGTTGCTGTAGTATCCTTACTGCTATCTTATTTAAAATTTTTGAAACAATATTCATTAAGGTTATTAGTTTAGAATAGTTGTTAGGAGAAATTTGGTAGGATCCCCTTTTATATTATTTAAAAGAAAAACATTTACATAATATCAGAATCAATTATTCTATAAATGTTTGATAGAATTTGCTTGTAAATCTATCTGGCCCTGGGTATTTTGTTTTGTTTTCTTTGGGAGTTCACTTTTGGGTTGTTCAACTTATTTTTCTAAGATTGCATTATGTGAGTCATCTACTTTTTGTTATTTTAATCTGGACTATTTATATTTTTGTAAATATTCATTCAATTTATTTTGTCAGTTTTATTGGCATGTAACTGGATGCAATAGTTCCTAGTAATCTCTTTTATTTCTATTTTGTTGGTTTTGAATTCACCTTTTTAATTTTTGGTAATGGTAATTTGATTTAATTCTCTTTTTTTGTTGTTTTTAAATCGAGTCAGCTAATGATTTATCCATTTTTTAAAAAATCCTAATTTAATTTTTTTGATTTGGTGGCTTTTGATTTAGTTAAAATTCTTGGATTTTCATGATTTCTACTTTGGCATTTAATTAAGGACTTCAATTTATGGTTTTTGTGGTTTTTTGCATGTCCAATTGATGATCTACTCTTTCTCTCTTTTATTGATAGAAGTGTTTAGAGATATAAATCTTTCCTTAGGGATTCCTTTGACTACATCCCCAAAATTTTGTCATGTCTTGTCATGATATTTGATGAAGGTATTACTTGTTCCAATTATTTGTTCCCTGACCCAATCATTCTTTAGAATTAGATTATTTAGTTTCAATTAATTTTAATCTTTGCTTCAAAGAACCTTTATTGAATGCAATTTTTGTTTTGTTATGGTTGGTAAAAGATTTATTTAATATTACTGCTTTTCTGCATTTGTATTTTTTATGCCCTACTACATGATCAATTTTTTCCCTCATGAATAGCTAAGAAATTGGGACTATCTTTTCTATTTCTTTTCAGCATTCAGGTCATTATCTTTTCTCTTGTCTTTTAAAAATTAGATTTATCTAGGTCTGAGAATGGATCAATTGAGTACTCCTCTTATAGTTTTACTATCGATTTTTCCCCTATAATTTATTTAACTTTTCCTTTAAGTACTTAGATGCTATGACATTTGATGCATATATTTAATATTGTGTTAATTCATTGTCTAACTTACCTTTCAGCTAAATGTAGTTTCTTTATTTATGCCTTTTAATTAAGGCTATTTTTTTTTACCATTGTTAAATGACTACTAATCCTATATGATCTTGACTATTGTTCCTTGGCATTCGAATTCTTTCTTTCTGGTTGCTTGCAATATTTTTTCCTTTACCTATAAGCTCTGGATTTTAGCAATAATGTTCCTGGGAGTTTTCATTTTGAGGTTTCTTTCAAAATATGACTAGTGTGTTTTTTCTATTTTCACTTTGCTTTCTGGTTTTAGGAGATCTGGACAATTTTATGAGTTCTTGAAATATGATGTCTAGGCTATTAAATTTTTTTTTTGTCATGGCTTCTAGATCGACTTGTGATTCTTAAATGATCTCTCCTCAATTTCTTTTCCAGGTTTGTTGTTTTTGCTATAAGAAATCTTAGACTTTTTTCTATCTTTTCAGTTTTTTGCTTTGTTTATATTTCTTGTTATCTCATGGAGTCAATAGTTTCTATTTGATTCTTTAATTTTTAAGGAGTTTGTTTCTTGGGTAAGATACCCCTTATTCCAAGCTATTAATTCTCAGCAAATATTTCTTCCATAGCTTTTCCCACTTGCCCTCTAGCATTCTCATTTAATTTTTAAAATCCTTTTAAGCTCTATTTTTAAAAACTCTGGTTTCATCTTCCAGGAATTCTAATTAAATTTGTGCCCAAGCTGTGTTTTCCTTTGAGGCTTTGTTTATAGATGTTTCAGAGTCATTCTCTTTTTCTGGATTTGTATCTTGAACAGCCACCATCATAGTAACTCTTTATAGTGAGATTCTTTTTGTGTTTGCTCATTTTTCCAGCCTACTTTCTGACTTTGGACTTTATATTAAGCTCATGCTTTTGTATACTCCTGGGGGGAATGTCTGGGTTGATATTTTATACTTTTGGGGCCTGCTGCCACTTTCTTGGGAGTGTTGAGTGTTGTGTTATTCCAGGATCTAAGGAACAGCTCAGGCTAGGGACCTGAAAGCTTCAGGTGCTCCCAAAGTGGTCTGATCTAGCATAAAGTTTGTTCTTTATGCTCTTGGTTCAAGGTCTACAAGTTCCTGATCTGGCTTTGGGTCTGAGAAATATACCTGGGGGCTTGGCCCTGGTTAAAGTTCCAGTAGACTGATGCTACAGTAAGTCACTATCAGCCAATCAGAAAACTCTGCAGCTTCAGAATGACAAAGCTTGGGTTCTCCTTTGGTCTGAGATTCTTTCCCTGGTTATTCTGTTTCAGCTTTAGACTGAGCTAGAAGTTGGAGCTGCAACTCCATTCCACTCCTGGGGTCAAAACCACATGACTACTCTTTGCTTCTGAATTTGCTCTTTAGGTAGTATACAAGCTAGAGACCTCCTTGCCCTAGAACACCACTCTTAGGCACAGGTTGTCACCACAGTCTGCCCTGGGGATCTGTGATATCGAATTGAGTGAGTATTAAACAGGAGAGTTACCAGTTGGCAATTCTTCCTACATCCTGTACAAGACCAAGGGTTTATGGGTATGGGACATCTTCTTGCCCTGGTGCATAGCCTTGATCCTCTTTCAATTCCTGCATGTTGGAATGCTCCACATGGTGCACTTTTGGCTGGACCAAGTCCCCAGTTTTCTCAACCTCTCTCTCTCCCTATTCTGAGCTTGGCTGGAAATGTAACTTTTTGTCTTGGATTTTGTGATTAGGAATTGGGTTGGTGCATGTTTTGGTTCTTTGTGGAAGAGTTCTGTTGGAAAGCTTGATTATGTTTCTTGCTACTACTCAGAAGTGTGTTGGTAGATATTTAACTACTGGCTCTCTGAAAAAAATGTACACATGACAAACTTTAAAGTTTAATCTGCCTTACTGACATTTTCTACTTTTCTTACGTGTATAAATCAACAAAACTATAAACAATAGTTTGGAGCATTTGTCAGTTTTTGATGTGTGAACATTCACATTGAAACATTTTGCAATGTATTCTCTTATGTATTAGCTGGCTCCTGCACACCCCTCCTGCCAATCTGTTTTCTGTACTCTGCTTTCCTGTATTTAGAAGTTTCAGGGCTCAAAATAAAGAAAAGCTTTCTAAAGATTAGAGATATGCCAAAATGGGATGGGATGACTCAGATGGTAGGGGGCTGTCCATCATTGGAAGTATTCAAGCAGAGATCGGATAATCACTTATCTGTAATGGCCTGGGATGTCCCTCAGTAGAAGGAACTCTTGGTGAGGTGTGTGTGTGTGTGTGTGTGTGTGTGTGTGTGTGTGTGTGCTTGAGCTACATGACATCTGATGCGCTGTCTAACTTTCACATTATGGATCTATAGCTTCCATTTTACAGATGAGAAAACTGACTTCCCCAACATTACAGAGGGAAGATATGAGAAAAAAAAAACAAGACTATAATTATATTCCCAACTCCCAGGCCATGGCTATTCCTTTCAAGAAAATAGATATATTCTGAGGGGTCTCTTCCCACTGCAGTCTAAGGCCATCTTGCCCCTTGGGTACCATTTTCTTTCTCCTCTCTCAAGATAACCATTCACCTCAAACTGGCTGAACCCATTCTGTATACCCCTTGCAAAGCTAGCAAATCAAAGATATTACAAGAAACAGGAGTAGAAAGTATATGGGAGCTAGATTCTAGAGAGGTACTAGGAAATTTCATGTCACAAGACCTGAATTCAAGTCCTGACTCTATTATTTATTCCTTATGTGATACTGGGCACATATTTACCCTCTCTAGGCCTCTGTTTTTTCATCTGTACAATCAGAGACTGGATTGAATGACCTCTAAAGTCTTTAATTGCTCTAAATAAATGACCCTAATATGGGATTTGCTAATTTTAATCTCTGTGACCTCTATGATTCACTTTCCCTCTCTGGGCCCCATTTTCCCTATTTGTAAAATGAAGGGTTTTTAATCAGTTATATTTCTGTCTCTTTCACTTCTGTAAGTCTCAGATTTTGACATGGGTCTATAAAAACCACTCATAATAGCTAGAAAGAACTTGCAAGATCATCTGGTCTTTTTTTTTTCTACTGGGGATAATGAGGACCAAAGAGAGTCAACTATGACCCACAGAAAATTCATGATAGGGCCAAGAGTAGAGCCAAGGACAAAACTAGGATCAGACAACTGGGGTTTTCGCCTAAGGCATCAATTTTAGATACTCTTTTTTTTTTTTGGAGCATTCTGACAGCACTTGTTTTCCTTTATCAGCATAAAAAAGACACAAGAGTTTAACATCAAATTAGCTGGGATCATTAGTTGAAACAGGAAGCTACTGCATTGGAGGGCTGTGGAGCTTGTCCTTACCAACTGGTATTGCACTCCCCTCCTCAGATACTTAGTCATTGCATGACCCTGGGCAAGTCACTTGACCTAGGCCTCATTTTCCTAAAATGAAGGGGTTGAACTCACTGGTTGCTAAGGTCCTATGAAGCTCTAACTCTGTGATCACATTTTACCAGTGGATTCTCTTATTTATCTCTTTAAAGTAATGTTTTTTCCTTAGGCTAGAAGGCTGGCCCTAGGCCCTATAGGAATTGGCAATTTTTAAGGCCCATACTTCTCCCCTAGCTCATTGGCTCAATAACTAATTACAACTTAATGGAAGAGATGGCAAGGACTTTGGTATTGTTTTCAGACTTGCTCTCCTCTCCAGAGCTGACCTAGGATCATTCTTATAAAGGGCTTATGGCTCAGTGGGGGAGCAGGGCCAATCCTTCCTCATTGGCAGACAGCCCCTCCTGGTGAAGGCAGGACTCCACAGGAGCCTGCCATCCTCATTACCCAGGAGGAAGCTTCTGTCCCAGGCTGGAATTAGGAAGTACAACTTCTGACAACATCATCCAGTAACTCTTTTTGTTTTTTGCATTTTTTTTTTTTTTAGGCAATGGGGGTTAAGTGACTTGCCCACGGTCACACAGCTAGTAAGTGTCAAGTGTCTTAGGCCGGATTTGAACTCAGATTCTCCTGAATCCAGGGCCGGTGCTTTAACCACTGTGCCATCTAGCTGCCCCCATCCAGTAACTCTTAATGAGCCAGGATCATTCCAACCCACTGTTGTCTCTTGCTTACTCATCCCAAATGCCTGCTGAGGTCTGAGGGAATAAAAAGCAAAAACAATTATTTCTTGGTTTTCAAATGGATTCTATGACTTTTTGAGGGGTGGGGCGGATAGCACTGTACAGTTGTCTTCCTCTTTAGATTTAGCTTATGATAGAATTAGAATTAATTTCCATTTCCTGAGCTATCTGGGTTTTAGGAGGCAGCGAAAGACTTTGTCTCATGGGTCACTTCATTGTCTCCTATTGCAGTGCTGGTGGGGAGCATTTGTAAACAGACCACCATGAAGATAGCCACCATTCGTGCCCTAACATCGTTTGAAGATGATGAAATCATGACATTCTAGAAAACAATTGATAAGACTTTCCAAGTAAAACCGATATACATATATGTATTGTATATGTGCATATATATGTGTGTACACACATGTACATATATACACGCATACATGCATATACATATATACACACTTACATACACATACACATACACACACACACATATATTAATCCTTGGTGACTTTGGTGGAAAGGTGGGCATAGGGGATGACTGGGAACAATATGTTAGAAAAGATAGATTAGGGGCAGCTAGGTGGCGCAGTGGATAAAGCACTGGCCCTGGATTCAGGAGGACCTGAGTTCAAATCTGGCCTCAGACACTTGACACTTACTAGCTGTGTGACCCTGGACAAGTCACTTAACCCCAATTGCCTCACCAAAAAAAAGGATTCACTTTAATGGGTCTTCTATCAATGATAAAATAGGTGAATGCCAAATACACACACACACACACACACACACACACACACACACACACACACATATATATATATATGGAAAATATTGTTTAGGAATAAGAAATTAGAGAAGCCAGAGATTAGGAACTATACAAAACCTTCATCTTTACATACCATAAATATAAAAGGGGCAGCTATGTGGCATAGTGGATAAAGCACCAGCCCTGGATTCAGGAGGACCTGCGTTCAAATCCAGCCTCAGACACTTGACACATACTAGTTGTGTGACCCTAGGCAAGTCACTTAACCCTCATTGGCCCACAAATAAATAAATAGATAAATAAAAATGAAATAAAAAATATATACCATGAATATATGTGCATATAGAGATCTATACATGTGCATGTATAGATCTTCTTTTGCCCTAAAATTCTTTCTTTATGAATATTTACAGTACTGCTTAAATTTATTATTATTATTAATTTTATTAATATTTCTACATTATTGTTTTTATTACTATTTTCACATTTTGGGTGATACTTTAGTTTCTGGGCATATCCTGCCTTCTCTACCCAAGGAGCATCCCTTGTGACAAAGAATATAAAAGAAAGAGGAAAAATTAGCAAAATGAGTCAATATATTATCTTTGTCTGATTTCATATGTAATAATGAATATCCCCCTCAATAGAATTAGGAGGCATTTCAAGGGGTAGGCAAAAAAATAGGCTAGACATAGCTACTGGACCTGTAATTTCACTGGTTTGGGAACTCCCAGGTGAAGAAAGTCCTCTGTTAATTCAAGTTAACACCTTCTCTGCAGTTCATAATCTCGGAGAGCTGCTCAAGTCACTTATCCAGGATTATAGTCAGTACATGTCAGTGATGGGGCATGGACCTAGGACTTTCTTGTTCAAGGCATGCTCTCTCTATACTCTGCCTCTAATACAAAATAACATCTGGTGTGCGTACACACACACACACACACACACACACACACACACACACACACGATTATAATTCAACAGACAAGAAACATCCAGTTACTGGCGGGGTAGAGTCAACTTTACATATCCATTCTCACTGCTTACATCTTAAAACTAAGATGAAAATTAACAGTTAAATGGCACATCCCTTAGACCACTTCAATCTATTCAGACATAGCATTGACACTGAGAAATGGGAAATGAATGGGGGGAAACGGACATGGACACAGACTATCACCATTTCCTGTGGCATTTAACAGATGTAAATCCATCACCACAATGATTGAAGAGCCTAGGAACCACCTTATCCAGCGAAACGCTTGACTTCCTTGCCAAGAGGAAGGCTATGGAAGCCAAGGGCAACACTGGTTTCTAATATAAACTCATTTGTGAAATCTTATGGAGGAGGGTGATGGAGATCATGAACAGTGTTGCCTCATAAAATAGCAAGGAGCAGGAGAGAGAAAAGCTAGTTTATGGAAAGCTTGGCAAGAGACCCAAATAAGCCAGATTGTCCCCAGGGAATTTACAGCTGAAATAGGAAGGAGAATGATGAATGAATGAAACATGAAGAAATGTCTGTCTGTAAATACTTTAATAACAAAATCTTTTATTCTTCGATGCTAAGAATATGGTCCTGAGCACGTTTCATGAGAATATAGAATTGTTTTGTTTCTAAAGCTACTGATCCTGAGTTCAAATCCCACTTCTGAGTTTACTTATCCCAGGTAAGTAGCTTAAAGTCTCCAAGCATCAGCTTTGGGTTGGGAATGGACTTGGTCCCAAATAATTCTAAATCTATAAGTGGCACTAAGGAGAACATAGATGGAAGATTAGTTGGAGGTGAAAGTAAGCAGAAAGAACCTGGAGAATAATTTGTACCATAATAACAACCTTATCAAGACAGACAATTTGGAAAGACTTAAGAACTTTGATTAATACAATAAGTAATCATGATCTGTAAGCCAGATAGTGAAGCAAGAAACCCACCTGCTGAGTGTGTGTGTGTGTGTGTGTGTGTGTGTGTGTGTGTGTGTGTGTGTGAGAGAGAGAGAGAGAGAGAGAGAGAAAGGGAGGGAGGGAGGGAGAGAGAGAGAGATGAAGAACTTAAGATGGAAAATGAAACACATTTTTAGACATAGCCAATGCAGAAATTTGTTTTACTTCATTATGCATAATCATTCATTTAAAATTTTTGTTTTCCTTTTCTGTTGTCTATTTTTCTTGAATAGGAGGTGATGAAAGGTTGGAGTAAAAGATAAGAAATACATGTTAATTAAAAAAGAGAAAATATAGCTGTGCTCTCTGACCATGGGAAAATTACTTATCCTCTCTGGGACTCAGTAGCCTCATCTGTAAAATGAAGAGTTTGGATTCAGTGACTTCTATCATTCCCTATAGGTCTAAATTGTTGGTCTTCTGACTTCAAAGACTTGGGAGAAAATCAGCAATCTTATTATTAGCAATAAAAAAGGCAACTGAGAATAATCATTAGCTAATAATTGCTATTCACCTATACAGTTAGCATTTCTATAGTGCCTATTGCGTTATAGGCAGTGCGCTAAGTACTTGACAAATATGATCTCATTTGATCATTACAATAGCCCTGGGACATAGGTGCTGTTATTATTATTCCCATTTTACAATTGAGGAAATTGAAGTAAACAGAGATTAAGTGAGTTGCCCAAGGCCACAGAGCTAGTAAGTGTCTGAGCCCAGATTTGAAGTCAGGTCTTCCTGACTCTAGCCCCAGTGCTTTATGAATTATGCCATCTTTTTAAATCATAATAGTATTTTATTTTTTCCAGTTACATGTAAAGATATTTTTCAACATTCATTTTTGTAAGATTTTGAGTTCCAAATTTTTCTCCCTTCCTACCTTCCCTTCCCCCTCCCCCAAATGGCAAGCAGTCTGATATAGATTATATATGTATAATCACATTAAACACATTTCCACATTAGTCACATAAAAGGATTCTTAATCCCAAGAATCATGAGGTCCCTTCAGTCACACATGCTCTTTACACATGAGACTCAGTACCTTGGTTCTTAAAGTTGGAGTTCCCTTAGGTACCATGTGTGCACGAAGTATAGAGTACACATTGGGGGATTATTTGGTAAGTATTGTTTTTATATGTCTTTATAATGCAAAGAAAAATGAAAGGGGAAAAAAAGCTTTTCAGCAAAACCAGTCAACACATCAATCATGTCTGATAGTATATACAGTAATGAATACTTTTTTCCTGAAAAGAATCAGGAGTCAGTGGGCATGGGAACAAAATAGTATAGGCATACAAATTACAATAAATGCTTTCTTGTAAAAGCTAATTAATATCAACCGGCAGGTTGCTATTGAGGAACACAGCAGATGGGGGCTTGTGAGCAACAGTAATGGAAACTTTAATCTCCCAAGGTTATCTTTAAAAGTAGTCAGTTACCCTGTGAGGATATAGCTTTCTAGAGAAAATGGGGATTGGGAGAGTGAAACCAGAGAGGATAATATACTTTGACAAAGCATTCAATTTGATAGAGTGATATGTTTCCTTCAAGGCCATTGTTAAACAACATGTCTCCATGCCTATGTCGACATAATGCAACATTCTTTGAAAGATGTAAGAGCAGAGATACATTTGACAGCAAGGTATTTAGCACCATCCAAGAGGATGTCCATTTCTGGGTTCAAATGAAGACTCTTTCCACATGGTAAGGTCATCTGGATGCTGCCATTTTGTGTATCATTGGTACAGAGATTTAGAGCTGTGACTTATCCAATGCTGTGCAGATAGAAATGAACAGTAGAGATGGCTTCCTAATATGTATTCATTGAGTCAATGCCTGAAACATGGTAGTGCCTCTGAAATGAGATACTTCATCACTCAGAAGAGTTTCACTTAACTAAGTGCACAGGAAATCCTTCCTCTTTTCACTCATTAACTTCCCTATCTCTTCTCTCCTTTATCTTTTGTCCTAAAGTTTCTCTTCTTTCCTCAAACCACCTACGCCACTCCCTAATCCCATTTTCTCAGTCTTTACTTCATAATTCGCTGGAAAAAAAATCAAGGCTATGCACTGTGAGCTCCCTCTTCTCTCCACATCTCAACATGAAATGTCCTTCAGCATCTTCTCCTCACTGTTTTTCTTTTCTTTAGTCCCAGAGGATGAGGTATAATGTAGTGAGGATGAGTGAGTCTATAAAGACCACCCCAGGGGGGCAGCTAGGTGGCGAAGTGTATAGAGCACTGGCTCTGGAGACAGGAGGACCTGAGTTCAAATCTGGCCTCAGACACTTGACACTTACTAGCTGTGTGACCCTGGGAAAGTCACTTAACCCCAATTGCCTCACCAAAAATAAAAAATAAAATAAAAAATAAAGACTACCCCAGGGCACTTACCCAGAGCTCTCCCACAAATCTCTGGGGATTCTAAAGACAAAGTGATTCACTGTCTAGGGATAACAAACTTTCGGGCTACTGCTAGTCATGAAGTGGCCCAGCATTGAAAGGACTCTTTTTTTGTTTTTCGTTTTTTGTTTTTGGTGAGGCAATTGGGGTTAAGTGACTTGCCCAGGGTCACACAGCTAGTAATTGTTAAGTGTCTGAGGCCGGGTTTGAACTCAGGTCCTCCTGAATCCAGGGCCAGTGCTCTATCCACTGCACCACCTAGCTGCCCCTCTCTCATCTCTTTTGATTGCTTACTCTTTTGCTCACCCCTTTCAATAATTTCCAATTTGTCTTTATCCATTAGCTTCTTCCCTATTGCTGCCAAATGTGACCAAATCTTGCTCAGCATTAAAAAAATATTTAAAAAGAAACCTTCAACTGATTCTATGCATCTATTCAAGCTATTGTCCTCCATCTCTCCTCTTTAAAAAAAAATAAAACACTCCTCCCAAATGCTGTCTACACTCAGCACTTCCACTTTCTCACCTCCCACTCATTTCTCAGTCTATTGTAATCTGGCTTCCTACATCATCACTCCACAGAGACCTCTCTTTTCTAAGTTGTCAATGATCTCTTGATGACCTTTTTTTTCAGTCTCCATCCTTCTCGACCTCTCTGCAGCATTTGGCACTACTGACTCCTTTCCCGCCTGGATACTGTCCTCCATGCAGGTCTCTGACTCTGCTCTCTCCCAGGTGTTCTCCTTTTGCCCCTCAGTCCCCTTTCCTGGATTGTCCTCCCTATATGTGCATATGTCCATATACCTCAAGGCACTGTCCTTGGCCTCTTTTCTCTATATATGTTCATTCCTGGTGATCTCATCATCTTCCATGGGTTCCATTATCTCTAGGCAGACGAATCCCAGAGCTCTATATCTAGCCCCAATATCTCTCCAATCCTAAACCACCAAATTTACCAACTGATATTTCAACCTGTAGCCTTTCAACCTCAACATCTCCACTAAGAACTCATTCTTTCCTCCCAAGCTCCCCCATCTTCCAAACTTTTCAGTTTCTCCTGAAGGAACCTCCATCCTTCTAGTTACTCAGGTTCAAAGCCTCAGAGTTATCCTTTCCTTCACCCTCCATAGGCAATCAGTACCAAGTCTAACCATCTTATGCTCACAAGATCTCTGGCTTTTGTTTCCTTCTCTCCACTCAGTGGTCCACCAGTCTGGTTCAAGCCCTTAGCATCTCTCCTGGACTACTTAAACAGCCTTTTGAATGACCTCCTGCATTCAATTACTCCCCTTTATTCAGCGGGCCTCTGCAAGGCTGCCAAATTGCTATTCCCTTTTAATATAAGTATGTATGCACACACTATATATACATAAATAGATACTCTCTTTTTTGCATTTACACATCCTTTACTTCCAAAATCATCTCTTCCCCTCCCCCACCCAGAGAGCAATCATTCCTCCCAACAAAGAACAAAAAGAAAAAGAAAAACCTCCACATTTTCTACAAAACAATCACATCAATTGATATGAGGGAATCCAACAATTTCACAGCATTCTACACTCAGCATGCCATCTCTCCAGTGAAAGGAGGGAGATATATTTGCTTCTTTCTTTTTTGGGTATAGACTTGGTCACTAAGATTAAACAGCGTTCTCTACTTTCCTTCTTTCCTTCCCCCTTCCCTCCTTCTCTTCCTCCCTCCCTCCCTCCTTCCTTCCTTCTTTCTCTCCTTCCTTCCTCTTCCCTTCCTTACATTTACATAATATTATGTCATTATTTTATCTCATTTTCCTCATTCTGCTATTTCACTTTGAATCAACTTATATAAATGTTTCCATGATGTTCTCTTCATATTTATTGTTTCTTACAGCATAGGGATATTCTAATATATTTATGCATCACAATTTATTTAGCCAGTCTTCAGTCTAGGGTCATCTGCTGTGTTTCTAGTTGTTTCTATAAAAGGTGCTGCCGTGACTATTTTGGTGTTCATGGAACCTTTCTATCTTGGACATCCTTTAGGTACATACCTACTAGTGGGATCTCTGGGTCTAAGGGCATGGATATTTTAGACATATTCTTAGCATAATTTCAAATTGCTTTCCAGAATGATTGGACCATTTCATAGCTTAACCAATAGTATATTAGTGTGTCTATCTCCCAGGGTTTTTGAGAGGATCAGATGAGATAATTTGTGTAAGGCACTTTGTGCAGTAGATGACACATAGTAGGTGCCTAATAAATGGTTTCCTTTCTTCCTTCCTCCCAAGAAGTTCTGTCACCAACACTGTCCCTAGCAGCATCAGCTCAGTGTTCCCTCCACCTACAGAGAGACATTTTTCTTTTTTACATGGAGAGAAGCACAGATCTGTCCCACCCCCACCCACTTGGGTAGGAACTGGGGTATATATCTTATATGTACTTTTTGTGCACAGATTGTTTTCTCCCCAATAGAATGTAAGCTTCTTGAGGATAGGGATTGTTTCTTTTTTGTATCTATGTGATGGTCAACTCCAAGCAGATGATTCTCTGAGTCTTTATATCCAGCCCCATCTCTATCCTCAGCTTCAGTCTTGTGTCACCACCAGCCATTTGGACGGTTGGAGCAGACTGTCCCATTTCATTGTTTTTCAGTTGTTTCAGTCATGTCTGACTCTTCGTGACTCCACTTGGGGTTTTCTTGGCAAAGATACTGGGGTGATTTGCCATTTCCTTCTCATTTTACAGATGAGGAAAATGAGTCCAACAGGGTTAAGTGACTTTCCCAGGGCCACAGAGCTAGTAAATGTCTGAGGCCATATTTGAGTTCTTCCTTGACTCCAGCCTGGCACTCTATGCACTGCTCCACCTAGCTGCCCTAGAATGTCTCCTGGACTTCAGAAACTCAACCCATCCAAAACCAGACTCATGAACTTTCTACCTAAACTATTCTTTCTTCTGAACTCCCATATTACAGTTGAAGTACGTACGACACCACCATCCTTCCAAGTTGATACCCTTGGCATCATTCTTGAATCTTCACTCTGCATATCCAATGATTTGGCCCCTCAGTGGCAGTGGGATTAAGGAGGACTTCATGGTGGAAGTGATGGTTAAGTAGATCATTGAAAGCTAAGTATGAATTCAGGAGGTGAAGAAAGGAAGGGAAAACATTCCAGGGAAAGGCATCAGCTTCTGTCAAGATACCAGGACAACAAATCTCAAGGCATATATGTGGGGACAGACACTAGCCCATTTTGGCTGGAACGTTGAGATTACATTAGACTGTAGAGGGCCTTGAATGCTAGATAAATGATTGTGGATATGACTCAGTAAGTAATAGTGAGTCACAGAAGATTTTTGAGCAGAGGAATGACCTGATTAAAGAATAATGGTGATTATGGTAGTATTGTATAGTGAATAGAGAGGTGACTTGAGCTTCAAGAAAACTTGGGTTCAAGGTCTGTCCCTGATTCATAGTGACTCAGTGATTCAGGGCAGATCATCCAACTTCTCAGTGTCCAGACAAGTCTATATGACTAGAAGTTGCACCAAGCCAACAAGCACTTATTAAGTGCCCACAGTATGCTAGGCACTGTGTTAAGCCCTGAGGAGACGAAGAAAAGCAAAAACAGTCCCTGCCCTCAAGAAGCTCACAGTCTAATGGGGGAGATAATATGTAAACAAGCAGGTAGATGCAAGATGTATGCTGAGTAGATGGAATGCAGCCTGATGGAGAAAAACTTTGGCAGATGGCTGCAGTGGGGAAGACTGGGCGAACCCTCCTAGAGCAGATGCTACTTAAGCTGAGTCTTGCAGGAAGTCAGGAAAACCAAGAGGCAGAATGGATGGGCTAGAGAATTGCAGGCATGGGGCACAGCCCATGCAAAGGTATGGAAAGGGGAAATGGAGATTTTTTGAGAAAATGCTATCAGGCCATGTTGCTAGATTGGATTGCAAGGAACATGACTGGAAAGGGGCCAAGCGATGAAGAGCTTTAAATGCCAAACAGGCATTTATATATTTGATCCTGGAGGTAATGGGGGCCACATGGCATCATACCTAAGATTCAGAACAGTTGCTAATCTGTGTTGGTAGAGAGTTTCTTGACCAGCATTCCACACACAAATAAAGTGGCAGGTCTAGTTAGAACAAAGAGTTCTGGCAGCATTCTCAAGAGTGTGTTGGACAAGAGAAGAAATGAGTGATAATAATAGCTAACATTTATATGGTGCTTGGGGCAGCTGGGTGGCGCGGTCAGGAAGACTTATCTTCTCAAGTTCAAATCAGGCCTCAGACACTTATGAGTTGTATGAGCCTGGGCAAGTCACTTCACTCTGTTTGCCTCAGTTTCCTCATCTGTAAAAGGAGCTAGAGAAGGGAAGGGCAAACCACCCCAGTATCTTTGCCAAGAAAACACAACTGAAACGAATGAACACACACATGCATACATATACACATAAAGAGCCTATGTGGGGCAGCTAGGTGGCGCAGTGGATAGAGCACCAGCCCTGGATTCAGGAGGACCTGAGTTCAAATCCGGCCTCAGACACTTGACACGTACTAGCTGTGTGACCCTGGGCAAGACACTTAACCCCAATTGCCTCACAAAAAAAGAGCTTACTATGTGCCAGGTACTGTGCTAAGCAATTTACTATTATTTTACTTAATTCTCATAAGAACCCCGGGAGGCAAGTGTTATTATTATTCTCATTTACACGCGAGGAAACTGATGGAGACAGAGGTTAAGTGACTTCAGGATCACAAAGCTCGTAAGATTCTGAGGCTGAATTTGAACTCAGGTCTTCCTGACTCCAGACTTGGTTTTCTATCCACTGAGCCATCTAGCTGCACTAAGATAAGACCTGCTAGGAGGTTATTTCAAGGCTATTGTTCTAGGCATGTGGAAATGGATTTGTATAGATGTAGATGGCAAGGGATACTGATATAAGAGATGTGGGAGAGGAAGCTAGTCACCTTTGGCAAAAAGAGACTAAAAGGCCACTTGGCATAATGGGAACACACCAGATGAGGAATCAGCACTGGAGCTAGAGGCCAGGTCCCTACCACTACCTCTCTTGTGGCCTTTTAAAAAAGTCCTTCATATTTGAGTTTCTTACCTCTTTATAGAGAGGTGGTGGACTACAGATGCTGAATGAGGCATCCATTTTCCGTATCAGTTTGTTTTGCTTGGCTGTACTTATTTGTAACAAGAAATCCTTTGGGGAGTCGCAATGATATAAAGAAAAGGAAACAATGTTGATAAAATATTCAAAAAAGAAAGAGAAGGATCACTTTCTAGATTATAGATCCTCTGAGTTTTCTCCCATTTTATAGGTAAGAAAACTGAGGCTAGAGAAGCAGAATGTGAACTCAGGCCCTCCAGCTTGAGACAGTTTGCTTGCCACTGCCCCACATTGTCTCTCAGGTTACACGCCAGTTATTATTTTTCTCCTCACTATTACCCTCCTCCTGGTGGGAAGCAGTTTCTCCCACCTGGGGAATCCCATAGTCTGGTGCCACATTTTCCCACTCTGTCCCATGCTCTGATTCTCTGAGGACATCTCTTATCTCCCCTTTCTAGATTTGAAGCTTCCTGAGGGCAGGGACCATGCATTGCTCCTCTCTCCACCCACCTCAGCACAGAGAGCAGACAAATATTTGCTGAGCTGCATGGGACTGCAGCTTCAGGTGGAAAAAAAATGTTTCTGAAATGTGCTCTTATTAGGAAAGAGGCAACTTCCTGGGCTATGTCTGGAAAACCTGTTTGCTCAGCTGCCTCTGGACTTAAAGCCCCCTCTGTGTGGCTTCCTGTTCCACCTGGGAGCTCTGAAGGCGGCACAGTCTGGGCCAACACAGGTCTCTTTGTGTGCTCCTAGCAGACCCTTCTCAAGCACTCAAGGCCAAGGTCACAAACTTGGTTTCTCGTTGCAGAGCCTTTCCCGTCCCCTCAGCAACTTGCTTACCCTTCAAGTCAAGCCCTTGGCCTGGAATCCTTCAAGTAAGTGTTTTAGAAATACCTGGAGCTCCTCGGGCACCCACCTTGTCTCTCAGTTCATATATTTTCATATATTTTCCTTATTTATAGTCAGGAAAAGTGAGGCACAAAAAGAGGGACAACCTACTTTGGCAGTCTCATCTCCCATTACTCATTCACGTGGAGTTTCTGTTTTGGCCAGATTGGTCCAGTTAATGCCCCCCAAACATATCTTATACTTTCCTTCTGGTCAAACATTTAATTCCAGCCTCCCCTTGCCCAGATGGCCATATTTGTCTGTTCTCTTTCCCTGTGTGAATCCAATCACCCTTCAAGATGTTCATCAAGACCACAGACCCGTGATTCTCAGATTTGGAAGGATCCTTCTTGAGAATACAGAACAGAGGATGGCAGATCAGGGAAGGCCCTTAGAATAAGGGAAGGTCAGATTTGGGAGGGGTCTCAGGACAGAGAATAGCGGAAGTGGGAGGGTTCTTAGAATATGGAATGTCCAAGGTGGAAGAACCTTTAGAACACAGACAGGTAATGCCAAAAGTGTTCTAAGAGTCTGTGATTAGGAATGATGACAGTCATGGAGGTCAGGGTAGTTTTTTTCCACCCCCCCAAAAGGCAGAGAAGCTGTCCCTGAGATTTGATTGGTCCAGGCTAATAATAATAATAATAATAATAATAATAATAATAATAATAATAATAATAAGGCTGCTGACCAGACGGATTTCTGGAAGGAGATGAGATGAGGCAGGATTCAAACCAGGTGCCATCTAGCTAAGCAAGTGGTGTTTCCTTGCTGAGTGTCCTTTCCATGCTCTGGTTAAACAAACCTCTTTTTCTGAACCATTACACTGTTCTACGAGTCTATAATTTCATTCTAATTCTGAACCTAAAGCATCCAATTAACCTGAATCAGGCCTGGTCTACAGGAGAGGTTGTCCATATTCCACTCAATACTCCTCTTTTGTTGTTGAGTCATTTCAGTTGTGTCTGACCCTCCATGACCCCTTTTGGTTGTTTTTTATTTGTTTGGTTTGGGTTTTTTGGGGGGGGGTTGGGCAGAGATACTGGAGTGGCTTGCTATTTCCTTCTCCTGCTTATTTTACAGATGAGGAAACTGAGGCATACAGGTTTAAGTGACTTGGCCAGAGTCAGACAACTGGGAAATGTCTGAAACTGTGTTTGAACTCAGCTCTTCCCAACTTTAGGCCCAGTGCTCTATCCACTGCACCACCTGTCTTCCCTGAGTCTCTTCTGCAACAACCCTAAAAGATCTAGCCTCTGCTATCTGCCCCAAGTGAACACAATTGCCTCTTCCCCAACCTCCTAGCTTCCCCAAATGAACCTAAGACTCAGATCTGTGATTCACAGGACTGGCTAAAGTTTGTTTGGCTTCTACTTCGACTCACAGAGCAGGGATATGCCCACTAATTCTCACCATCAGAAACTATACCTAAGAGCTGAGCTTATGAAGGTATTCCCATGTAAGGGCAGAATACTGAGAATTAAGTGAGAATCACCTGGCCCAACCACAAGTTCACCCTTCTTAACTTCTTAGACTCTCTGTTTTGGAAGAGAGTTCTAGAGCTTATCTCATCCATTTTGGGAGGACCATGCTGGGGATTCCTATTCGGAATGATCATTTAACCCCTCCTCGAAGGCCTCCAGGCATGGGAAACTCCATTCCTTAGGAGGGAGCCCATTCTATTTTCCTGAGACAGCTTCAATTTTTAGGAAACTTCTCCTTACATAAAATAAAAATATACTTCTCTGAAACATCTCCCCATTGATCCTGGTTAAGCTCTTTTTGTTCAGACTAACCCCTCTTCCACATGACATTCCTTCAAAGACTTAAAAGGTCAAAGAGGACCTTAAATTCAGAGCTGGAAGTGACTTTAACAGGTCAATGAACCCAATCCCCTCATCTTACAGATGAGGAAACTGAGGCTCCAAGGGATTAAGTGACTTGTCCAGGGTCACATGGCATGTGCCAACTGAGGCAGGATTCAAACCAGGTCTTCTTCACCTCCAAATTCAGCACTATCTCGACTACGGCTCACTGACTCCCAAGACAAGTATCATAACTGTCCTGAGTCTTCTTCTCAAGGGTAAATATTGGCAATTCTTTCAACTGAGCCTAATACAACATGATTTCTGGCAGCTAGATGGCACCAGAGTGCACAAATCAAGAAGATCTGAATTCAAATCCAGCCTCTGACACTTCCTTATTAGCTGTATGACCCTGGGCAAGTCACTTCACCTTTGTCTGCCTCATCTGTAAAATGGAATAATAAAAGCACCCTACCTCCCAGGGATGTTATGAGGAGCAAATGAGATAAAAAGGTACTTAACACAGGTCCTGGCATAGGATAGGTGCTATAGAAATGCCCTTTACTTCCCCCTCCTTTCCCTTCCCTTCCTTAAATTACCTCTTACAATGAAGTGGAAGATGTATGACCTTGGGGCAAATTACTTCACTTACTCAGGCTTCACTTTCACCATCTTCACACAGGAGCAAAAGAAAGTGCTCTCTCCTTTTCAATAGATGGTGAGGAGTAAACATTATAAGCACCAACAAGCATTGATCAAGCACCTACTATAATGCCTCCATTGCTGATGTGTGTATCCTTTGTTTTGTTTTGCAGGGCAATGTGGGTTAAGTGACTTGCCCAGGGTCACACAGCCAGTGTCAAGTGTCTGAGGCCAGATTTAAACTCAGGTCCTCCTGAATCCAGGGCTGGTGCTTTATCCACTGTGCCACCTAGCTGCCCCCCTGTGTGTATCCTTTTGTGCTAAACCCTGAGCATACAAAGAAAAGTGAGAGAGACAGAGAGAGAAAGAAAGAAAGAAAAGGAAGGAAGGAAGGAAGGAAGGAAGGAAGGAAGGAAGGAAGGAAGGAAGGAAGGAAGGAAGGAAGGAAGGAAGGGAGGGAAAATGACTCTGCTCTCAAGGAGCTCATATTCTACTGGGGGAGAAAACATGCAAACATCTATGTATAAACAAGACATAGGACAGATGGAAGTTAAGATACAGTCAATAAGAAAGCATTTGGGAAAATGCAAAGTATTATGTAATCATGCTTCAACTTATCTTTAAAAGGTGCAAAAGCAGCTTTTCCTAAGAAGGAGAATATATAGGAGGCAACAGTGATGAACTGTGTCAAAGGCTGCAGAGATGTCAAGAAGGATGAGGATTGGGAAAAGACCATTGGATTTGCCATTTAAGATATTGGTAACTTTGAAGAGATTAATTTCAATGGAATGATGAGGTCAGAAGCCAGACTGCAAAGAGTTTGGAAAGGAAGAATTGGAGAGGAGGCAAGCAAGAATTCTAGACAATGTCACCAAAGAGTTTAGCCAAAAATGAGATGAGAGATGATAAGATGGTAGCTATTGGGGATGACCAGATTAAGTGAGAGCAGAAAGATGGTTGTGTTTGCAGGTAGCAGGGAAGTCTCCAGCAACAGGACAAAATCAAGATAAGAGAATGTGGGCATATTGGTGGGGACAATCTTCTAGAGAAGATAGGAAGGGGTGGGATGGGGTGAAGGGTACATGTCAGTGAGTTGGACTTGGTGAGGTAAAGGGCCATCTGTTCTTCTGAGACAAGGGAAAAAAAGAGATAGCAGGGAAAGAAAGTCTGAGTGACATTGAACCCATGTGTTCTGACTCCAAATTCCATGCTCTTCCTTCTCTACTGCAACACTGAAATCTTGTAGTTAGGAACCTTCTAGTTCAGTTGTATGAAGACTAAAAGCATTTAAATCTCCATTTGCTCTGGTCTCCCTATACCTATACCTATACCTATACCTATACCTATACCTATACCTATACCTATACCTATACCTATACCTATACCTATACCTATACCTATACCTATACCTATACCTATACCTATACCTATACCTATACCTATACCTATACCTATACCTATACCTATACCTACACCTACACCTACACCTACACATACACCTGCACCTACACCTATACCTATACCTATACCTACAATACACTACAATACACACATGTACATATATACATGTACATACACATACATGTGTATATATGCTATACATGCATACATGTTTGTATTGTATATGTTCATATGTTATAAATATATTGTAGCTTTATTGTAGTATACATGTAAATATGTTTTATGTATTATAAATATACAGCATATTTATAACATATACCAAGAATTTATTAATATGTAGGTTTATATATTATATAATATACAATACATATTATAATAAATTATATATTTATTATATGTTACATATACAAGATATATTTATTAGTGTATATTCATAAGCACAAATATTTATTGGTACAATGTGCTTATATTAGTATATTGTATTTATGAATTCATATATCTACGAGTGTATATATTTATTAACATGTATATGTATTAGTATATATGTATTTATGAATATATATATTGTTGCGTATATATCTTTTTTTTTTTTTGGTGAGGCAATTGGGGTTAAGTGACTTACTTGCCCAGGGTCTGAGGTCGGATTTGAACTCAGGTCCTCCTGAATCCAGGGCCGATGCTTTATCCACTGTGCCACCTAGCTGCCCTTGTTGAGTATATATCATGAGTAAATATCTATTAGTGTATATATACATATATAGTAGCATATATATATATTTATTAGTGTAATAGGATATCAGAAATCAATGCCCATTATCAGGCAGGAAGGTCCTCAAGATTCTTCTATTCAACGGGCTAGGGTGTTATTGGGGTTCACTTTGTGTTCTTTAACTTACTTCTCCCCATTCCTGAGGGAGGAGAAGGGGAAAGTAAGCCTCATTAGTGGAGAATATGTAGTCAGAGAGAGAATAGAAAATGGGCACAAGGATGCTGAGACCCTGAGAGTGGGGTGGAGAGAGGAGGTTGCCACCACTGGGCACTAGAGACAGTGGAGGCACCAAAGGAGGCCCCACCGCTGCCACCAACAGAGACCTGGCAGAGGAAGAAAAGCAGAGCCCATGAGACAAGGACTGTGGGTGACGCAGGCAGAGGCAGTAGGAATCTGGTGCAAAGTGCCTGAAGCAGTTCCTGACGCTGAGAACAGACCTGGGGATTTTTCTTTTTTAATTTTTTTGAATAGAATTTTATTTTCCAAAATATATGTAAAAACACAATTTAAACATCAATTAAAAAAAAAATTTGTGTTCCAACTTCTCTTCCCCCCCCTTCCATTCGCACCCCCCACCCACAAGAACGCAAGCAATTCAAAATAAGTTATACATGAGTAGTCATGGAAAAATTCCCATATTACCTAGAGTGAGAGTGAAGCAAGGGATAAGAAAGTTAAAAGTCTCACTCTCTCTCTCCCCAAGAGGAGAAGAGAATTCCCACTCCCTGGACAGTCTTTGGGTTTGTTCTGCCTCCCATTTCACTTTTGTTTGAAAAGAACTTTGTTTTCCTAAGATGAAGTAGTTAATGCTTGCTTTGTCGATGTGTGTATCCTTATGCAAATGATGACCTAGGGATGTGTTAAAGGGCTGGCAGAAAGAGATTTTTACAACTGCTATGGTGGTTTAGAGCTGAGCAAAAGAAAGAATTATTGATTTACATTTTTATAACATCCCAGAGCACTGAGAAAAAAAAACACAAAAACTTGGATTCTCATTCATTTCTAGACAAATAAGAAAAGAAGCCTTGTGGGATGGGGGTAGGGGGAGCTTGCGAGTGAACTGGGAGCTAATGTGGATGAGTTAGCTGCCTTGGGAATTCCTTTCCATTGTCTTTTTCTGGTCTGTTTGAGAGGAAAACCATCCTCCCAGGGGGTGGAGTCAGAATTTCTTGTCCTAAAGAGAACTTGCCTTTCACAATCTGCAGTATAACACCCTCTCAACTTGGATGCTTGAAGAAACTAAGATATGCTATCCATCTGTGCCCGACCATTAAAAAATATTTCACTTCATGGTTTGTGACGTTATTAAGGGCACCAAAACTGGGTTAGCCGGGAAGTAGGTTTTAATTTATTAATCGCTGACAGGCACAATAAATAAGAGATGATTTTGAGTTGCTTAAGCAAATGTTAACTCCAGATGACAGCCTTCACAACCAAGGTTTTTTCTGTTAGCTTCTTCCTCAGCCCAAGGGACAATTGGCTTTGGAACTGTCATGTGGGAAGGGTCAGAGGAAGTTTGACCTCCACTTTAGACCATCAAGGTAACGATGAACTTATCTTTGGGTAGAATGTGGGCTAAACTCTTGCTAGGGTAATTCTGGCTGCTTTATCCAAAAGAAGCAGAAAGAGGTAAGAGCAGAAACCAGGAGAGGAGGAAATAGTTGTTCTTCAACAGCATGTGTTAAAAAAAATTCAGTGAGGCTGCCATCCCCGACCCCCCCCCCATAATTCCCCCCCCCCCATCAATGAGAGTTAAGTGGCCTGCCCAGGGTCACACACCTAGTAAGTGTCAAAGGTCTGAGGCCAGATTTGAACTCAGGCCCTCCCGAATCCAGGGCCAGTGCTTTATCCACTGTGCTGCCTAGCTGCCCTGGGGGCCTGCCATTCACTAGAGCAAGAGGTAGATATTATACAGTCATCCAATAGGTAAAAAATTCAAGTACTGAGTAGGACCTCCATTATGTTGTTTAGGGACAAGTGCTGAAATGTAGATCTTTAGAGCTGACGTGAATTCTGGAACACAGAATGTCAGAACTGGGAGAACTGGGACATGGAATGTCAGAGCTGGGAGGAGCCTTAGAACAGGGGATGTCAGAGCTGGGAGGGACAATAGGATCATAGCATTAGAATTGGAAGGGACTTTAGATGTCATTCAGTTTAATTCTCTTTACAGATGAAGAAACTGAGGCAGACAGATTACATGAGCTGCTCAAGGTCGTATAGCTAATAAGGGCCTGTGATGTTTAAAATCTAGATTGTGTGATCGCCTTAAATTAGAAGCTTCAGCACCAGTCTTTGGGCATTAAACATTTATTAAAGCATACAGATATTCACAAGGAGTTCAGAAAGTTAAGAAAAAAGAAGTCCTACCTAGTCTAGAGTTCCAGCCTGGTTGGGTTCTTCCTCAAGTCCTCCTCCATGAGCCTGCTTTAATCAGGAACTCCTTAGCAAGCTGATTGTGGAAGCTTTTTATAGGTCTGGAACAGAGGCGATCCTTATACACTGCTTCAAGCTGATTGGTTGGTGTGTTCTCAAGGTGTTCTCAAGTTGAGTTCACAGTCTAGCTTCTGAGAACAATACCTTCTTAAGGGATAGCCAGGTGTGATTACAATCCAGTTAACTTGAAGTAGGCTAAGCAGCAGTCAATCACTCTCACTTGATTCAATCAGTATAGATTAATCTCCAGGTGGGTCTTTGAGTATCTGCTAAATCCCATTATTTCATTACAGGCCTGAGCAAGGTTCAAAATCAGATCTTCCTGACTCCAAGTCCAGCACTCTATCCACTTTGCTGACTAGCTTTCTAGGTCTTATTTGACACATAAGGTGTCAGAGTTGGAAGGATCCTTAGAATCTAAAATTTCAGAGGTAGAAAGTCCCATGTAGTCTAACATTTTTATTTTATAAAAAAGTGTAACTCTGGGTAAGTCCCTTAACTATGCTTGCCTCAGTTTCCTCATCTATAAAATGAGTTGAAGAAGGAAATGGCAAACGATTCCAGTCTCTTTGTCAAGAAGACCCCAAATGGGGTAACAGAGGGTCAGACATGACTGAAAAATTACTGAACAAAATTTTAATTAGTTATTGCTGCTGACCAAGTGCTAAGGTCAGTCAATACTATGCTCTTGTAGGAGAATTGCTTTTAGCATTCTGCAGGGCACTCTAAATTTGTCTACCCTGGGAGAAAATGGTCCTCAACCTGGCTTTGATAAGAGTAGGAAGACTAAGGTGGAAGAGAGAGGGACCAGAAAACCTGGGAACCAGAACTTTTAATGACGTTTTTGAATAGGTTCATCATGACCTCACCTGGTGTCCAATTAAAACGAATAGCATAATGTATTGTATTGTGTGTTTTATAATTATGATCTCTTTTGATCCTCACAATAACCCTAGAAAGTAGGTGCACTTTTTTTTGTGGGGCCATGAGGGTTAAGTGACTTGCCTAGGGTCACACAGCTAACAAGTGTCAAGTGTCTGAGGACAGATTTGAACTCAGGTCCTCCTGAATCCAAGGCCACTGTGCCACCTAGCTGCCCCTAGTAGGTGCTATTTTTAATCCCCATTTGACAGATGGGTAAATTGAGGCAGACAGCAATTAAGTGTCTTGTCCAGAGTCACATGACTAGAAGTGTCTGGTTTCCCCTGACCCCAGGACCAGCATTCTATCCAATGCCCTCCTTAATTGCTAGGATTCTAACTCAGTCTCCCTGACTTCAAATCTAGTGCTTTTTCCACAACAGCAAGCTAGAAGTTAGCATTTCGTCTCTGGATTATTAAACTGACCCTTTAGTAGAGGACATCAGATATGCTTAGAACACCACCAAAGCTGTCCTGGGAATAACCAGACCCACCTCTCCCTAAAGCTCTGCTTATTTTATTTTTAATAAAATGTAAGGGGAGGCATCTTCCTGACATTTTTCCCCCTTGGCAAGAAGCTAACAAATTTCTATTACTAATCTGGGAGGAACAGAATATTTGGTTTTGTGAAATGGTGGGGACATATTTCTTTGTTCATCCTATATCTCACATTTCTATGGCCTTTCAGTGATTACAGGGCATTTTCTTCATAACTATCCTAAGAGTTAGGTGGTATGACTTATTATGCTTTACACATGAAGAAACTGAGACGCCAAGGGATTAAATGATTGGCCCAAAGTCACAAAGATAGTAAATGTTAGGCACCCAAACATTGCTCTTTCCATTAGATCACACAGGTTGCATCTTCTCATTCTGGAACGTCTTAATTCCCATGGACCCCTGACTCCCATTGGTGAGTTGTTCCTGACACCTCCATTTTGGGTAGGGACATGTTTCTTTCTCCTCTGCACTCTGCTTCCAAATCTGTGATTTTCACCAAGATGCCCCCCTTCTCCTTCTCTTCTCCTTTCCTTCCTCTTCCTTTCCCCTCTTCCTCATTCCTCTCCTCACTCCCTCCCCACAATTTTTGAACCTCCCTTAATGTGTTGTCTTCCCCCATCAGAATATAACCTCTTTGAAGGCAGGGACTATCTTTCTTCTTATTTAAATCAATATTTTCAGGGCTTAATACAGAGTCTGGCACATAGTAAGCACTTAATAAATCAAACCAGTATGTTATGACACAAAGAAATGAAATTTGGGTTGATGAGAGGTGTTCCTTGTAATCAGTTGGACAAGCATAGCATTCTTTCTATGGTAGTGGTCCTCAAACCGTGCTCTGCAGCCACCCCAGGGGTGGGGGGTGGGGTCCAAGGGACTCTTGCAATGAGTCCATGAAGTCAAAATGATTTTACAATTATTTTCCTTCATTTTTTATTTCTTTAGAACTTTATTTTTCCTCAGTTACATGTAAAACAATTTTAATATTTATTTTAAAAACTTTTTGCCCCCAATTTTCTTCCCCCCCCCGCAAGAAGGCAATCTATTCAATATAAGTTATACATGTATAGTCATGCAAACCATTTCCATATTATTCGGGTTGTGAAAGAAAACAGACAAAAAATCCAAGAAAAATAAACTTTAAAAATATGCTTCAATCTGTACATATACACCATCAGTTCTTTCTGTGTAGATAGATCACATTTTTCATCATAAATCCTTCAGAGTTGTATTGGATCATTGTATTGCTGAGAACAGCAAAGTGATTCACAACTGATCATCTTACAATATTGCCGTTACTTTGTATACAGTACATTTCACTTTGCATCAGCTCACCTATGTCTCTCCAGGTTTTTCTGAGAGCATCCTGCTCATCATTTCTTATAGCACAATAGTTAATTCCATCATAATCACATCCCACAATTTGTTCAGTCATTCCCCAATTGATGGGCATTCCCTTAATTTCTAATTCTTTGCACCAGAAAAGAGCTGCCATAAATGTTTTTTAGTACATGTAGGTCCTTTAACTTTTTGGTTTTTTAAATCTCTTTTTGGGATAGCTACTTAGTAGTGGTATTACTTGGTCAAAGACTATGCATGGTTTTATAGCCCTTAGGCCATAGTTCCAAATTGCTCGACAGAATGTTTGAATCAGCAAAACAATTTTTATAATAATACTAAAACAATATCTGCTTTTTTCACTCTCATTCTCTCAGGAGCATCCTGTGGAGTTTTGCAGAGGTAACATGACTTAGGAATCAAAGATTCAGCTGCAAACATGAAAACTGAGTTAATATCACATCTGCAGAATTGTACTTTTTGCCTTAAAAATTGATGAATCTTACAGACATGGATTTGCTGTTTTGCTCAGATATGTCCGATATCAGCACCACTGAACTATCAAAGAAGGTCTTCTTTTATGGGAATGCTTGGCAACAAACCCAGATGGTGCTGAAATATTTAAAGTGTTGAATAAATTTTTGCAATCTCATGGTTTATGCTGGAACAACTGTGTTGACATTTGAACTGATGGAGCAAAAGCAATGGTGGGCGAAACTACTAAAGCTTTAGCACAAATCAAGACAGCCATGCCAAGCCAGACAAGTAGTCATTTTATTTATTCTTCACCATGGTGCACTTGAAGTTAAAAAAAATCAGTTTCAGTTAAGAATTAAGCAATTAAATTAATCAAGCAATAAAATCAAGTAATTAAGCAATAAAATTAGTCATTTTATTAAATCTTGAGAACACCCATTTTTTTCATATTCTGTGAGATGGGAAAGTGGGAATTATGTACAAAGCACTCCAGGTACATACTGAAATATGAGGACTAACTTTCAAAAAACCACTTGTCCAATTGGGTTGGAAAGTATACTAGAAGCTTTTTTCATGGAGCTCCATTTTTTTCTTTTTTGCTCATATGAATGACTGACAAATGATGATTATTTAGACTTGGGCATTTGGCAGACATCTTTTTGGAAATGAACGAAGGGAACCTGTCACTCCAAGGAAAACAACTTTATCACTGTTGCTAATGACAAAATTTGACATCAGTTGAAAAAAGTAGACTTGTTGAAAACATAACCTTCCCCCATGAGCTTAACATTTTCCCAATATTTAAAGATTTTTCTGGTGTGATTGGTGGAGATATTAATGAATATGGTTTTTTTGTTTTTGTTTTTGTTTTGTTTTTGTTTTTTGTTTTAGTGAGGCAATTGGGGTTAAGTGACTTGCCCAGGGTCACACAGCTAGTAGGTGTTAAGTGTCTGAGACCGGATTTGAACTCAGGTACTCCTGACTCCAGGGCCGGTGCTCTATCCACTGCACCACCTAGCTGCCCCATGAATATGTTTTCCATATTAATATTTTATGTTCTCCATTTATACTTATTTATACTTATTTTAATTTATGATTCATTTTCATATTTCATATTTTCACACCAAATGTCTCACCATTTGGAAGATTCTGGTGAAGCCATACTTTCTAAATGACCAGTGCATGATACAAAATAACACATGGGTAAAAGATCCATTCAAAGTGCAAGGTAGACCAATGAATTTTAATGTTACAGAGTTGGAAAAGTTTATTAATACAGTTCAGATTTTACATTGTAAATAACCTTTAAGAAACTCCCACTAGCTGATTTTGGGTGTTGGTATCAAAGAAGAATATCTGTAAATATTGGAAAGGGCTATCAAAATACTCCTCCCATTTCCAACTACATATCAGTGGGAGGCCAGATTTTCTTCACATAACTTCAATAAAAAACTATATCACAACAGATTAAATGCAGAAGTAGATATAAGAATCCAGCTGCCTTCTATTAAGCTAAACAATAAAGAAATATGAAAAAAATTAAATAGTGCCATTCTTCTCACTTCTCACTTTTTTGCTTTGGAAAATATAGTTATTTTGAAATAAAATATGTTATTTATTCTAATTATTATTATTGATATTTTTAAGTGGAAGAATAATCTATATTTTAAAATCTTATCAGTTTTAATTTCTAACATGATAAATATTTTTTTTTGGTGAGGCAATTGGGGTTAAGTGACCTGTCCAGGGTCACACAGCTAGTAAGTGTTAAGTGTCTGAGGCCGGATTTGAACTCAGGTCCTTCTGAATCCAGGGCCAGTGCTCTATCCACTGCACTGCCTAGCTGCCCCATGATAAATATTAATAGATACAACTCACATCAACAAAAGATTCTTTGGGAACCTTAATAATTTTAAGAGAGTGTAAAGAGGCCCTAAGACCAAAAAGTTTGAGAAGTGATGCCCTATAGAGAATGGATATCCCTACTAACCTCTTGTTGAGAGGACACAGACAACTTCTGGTAACTTTTCTGTCACTACTTGGCCAGGATACAGGAGGGTGGACCAGAGTCCAAGACAGCATCTCTCTTTGCATGACTTTTAAAGAGATGGGCCATGATTTCTTAGTTCTTTTGCCTTTTTAACCTTTTTTTTTGGTCTTATCCCCTTGCATCTTCTGAAGTATCATGAGGTAGGGGAAAGGATTTCCCCTTCCTGCTCCCTTCCAGAGAAACTATATGGCAATTTCCTGGCAGAAGCACATGGGCAATAGAGAACATGTGATCGCCCATGGAATACCTGAGTGGAGAGTTCCTGAAAGTGGATTTACCTAGCTCAAGACAGAGCAGCAGCCTGGGCAATGAGAGAGTTCTTATAGGTACAAAGAAGCAGGTTTATAGACCCTTCCCATGTGGTCTAAGAAAGTAGTTCATGGGCAATATTCCTGACTCTCCAATTCCTGTGTAAAGGAGAAAGAGGAGGAGATTTACATTTCCTGGGGAATGTGATCTCAGAGTTTAGCCTAGTCAGAGAAGAAATATTTCTTGGAATGGACCAGCCTTGGAGTTTTCCTTATGAGTAACCTGAAGTTCTAGATTTTCCTAGATTGGAGTTTGGGGATTGCGCCTTCTAGAGAGGAAAGAGGCTTATCTTGGCGTTATTGTCTATTGGAGAAAAAGTGAAATTTCCCATGTGGCTCTGCCAGATGAAGAGCAAAGTCAGGACATCAGAAGGCACTAGAGATCTCAGCCGTGACAATCTCCTTAATTATTTTTCGTTATTTGGACAGTATAGTTCCAAGGGGGAAGTAGATCGTCAGTTCAGCAGTCTCAAAGTATGTTTGTCTTTTGGAGGAGTTCCAAGCCATAGGGTGGCACTATGAGTACGGATGAGAATGTTGCACTGAAATAACTGATAACAATAAGAACAACTTCCACTTATGTATAGTGCTTTAAGGTTTGCAAAGCATTTCATGTATGGAATCTTATTTGGTGACCACTACAGTCCTGTGAGGTAACTGTTGTCCCAGTTTTACAGCTGTGGAGACACCGAGAGCGAGAGCGAGATTAGGTGATTTATTCAGGGTCACATAGGTAGTAAAGGTCTGAGGCAGCATTTGAACTTGGGTCTTCCTAATGCCAAGTCCAGGACTCTAGTCACTATGCCAAATAATAATAATAACTCACATTTATATAGCTTTCACCATGTACTAGATATTTCACTTAAGCACCTAACTTGTCTATCTCATTTGGTTCTCACAACAACCCTGAGAGGCGGGTACTACTATTATCCCCACTTTACAGATGGGAAAACTGAGGCAAACAGTCTTGCCCAGAGGTACACAATTAGTAAGTGTCTAAAGCTGAGATTTGAACTCAGGTCTTCCTGACTCCAAGTTGGGTGTTCAGGCCTGATGTGTTTCCTGTATCTATTTATGGGATCCTATGAGTCCTTGATTTCTTTGACATTTTCTATGGGTTAAAATAATTATCATTTTCTACTCATTTTGTTACCCAAAGTGCTTGTACTTCCTACTCTCTGGCCATCTTCTCAAAAACCTCAACAACTCCCTTTGCAGATACTCTTTCCAACCCCAGCTTTGAAACCATGATCAACTCAACAGCATTCTTATTCCAGGAAGGGGTATGTTGGTCTGTTCCATTATGGTCTCCCTTACCATGCCTGTAGCTTTTGGGTCCAAAATGGCCCTCCCTGATGACTATTCCCTTATCTATGGTGCCTACCTCTATTTGAATGTAACTTCCTTGAAGGTAGGAGCTGCCTTGATTAGAGCTCTATCCTCAGTGATTAGCACAGTCTGAACTCTTCCATTGGATGGCCATTCACATATTTGAGCACAGATACCATTCACCCCCTTAACAATGTCCAGCTACTTCAACAGATCCTCACAGGGGTCTGACTTTGAAGCCACCTATTTGTGTATCCCCAGCACCTACTATAAGGTTTGACACATAATAAATGCTTTTGGATTGATTAAGAAAGGCAACCTGGAAAAGTGGGTAGGGTGTTAGAGTTGGAGTCAGGAAGGCAAGTGTTCAAATCCCAGTTTAGATATCTGCTATCAGTGTAATCCATAGCTAAGTCACATGACTTTTCATATCTCAGTTTCCTAAACTGGAAAATGGAGATGTTGGACTCAGTCCCTAAGGTTTCTTTCAGCTTTCAATTTATGATCCTATAATTGATTGATTCTGGATGCCTCTAGTCAATTAATCAATATTTCACCTAAAATATGGCCCTCAGAACTTAATACAACACTCTCCACATGTGGTATGACCAGTGCAGAGTGAGCCTTCATAATCCTAGATCCTGTGCCTCTCTTAATGTAGTCTATATAGAGAATTATTTTTTTTTTTGCTGCCTTATCCCACATCTGATATAAATTTAAGATAACATCCAAAGTGCTTTGCAAACCTTAAGGATCTTTGTAAACATGATGATGATGGTGGTGGTGGTGGTGTTGAGCTTAGAGTCCACTAAAGGGAAAAAAACCCCCTATTTTCTAGTTATGTTTCTTGATACATATTTAAATAAAGAAAAATACCATAGAAATCAATACATATCATACACATATATACAAACAGGCACACACAAGTATGAAAAACAGGTTATGAAATAAAACCAGATAAAAATTCCATACTGGAGTAGTTTCTAATCCCCAATTTTTTTTAAGGTCTTAAAAATGATAAAGTCCTTTAGCAGTCTTCAGCCCTGCATGCTCTCTATTACCTCCAGCATTTGATCAATCACTCATAACATGCAACAGCTGGAAGGCTAAAATTCCTTGCCTCTTGTGGCAAAGGAAAGCTTCCATGGAGAAGCAGAGAGACTGCTCAACTAAACGTAAGGGATTCAAACCCAACTTTAGTTCTTAATTGAGGGTTTGATCTTAGGCAAATAACTTCCCCTTACTGTTTCTCTGTATTTTTCTTCTGTAAAAGGAGAGGGTTGGATTAGAATTCAAGCTTGTCGAATTCTAACAGAAACCTTTGGCTATATATTTATTGATTTAGAAAACCACAAATTAGCATTATCCATGTTGTATTTATTTTGTTAAACATTTCCCAATGATATTTTAATCAGGTTCCAGAACAATGAGGAGTTTTGCAGGCTACATTCAAATTTGACACCTCTGAATTAGATGATCTTTAAGGTTCCTTAGTCCAAACATTCTTTGTTCTAAGACATCGGACAGGTTCTCAATATTTCCTTTTTTGTTCTGTGAACCCCTTTGAAAAATAACAAAAAAAATTGTTGTGAATCCTCACGATTAATTAATTTTACAACTCATAATATTATTTTAGATTTATTCCTTAAATGCTTACAGTAACTATGATGAAAACTTTTGTCCCCTTAAAGTTCCAGATGAATATTTACATTATATAAATGAAGATATGAAATTTTATTCTAACCACAGTTAGGAAAAGTCTAAATAAGATGATAAAATTCTCATTAGAAAATAATTATGAATACCTTATGTGGAAAATTTTCTAATCATTAAAAGTAATTTAGCAATACTACATAGACCCATTATTGCCTACAATACTTCATGTTATATTTCTTTATTTTATAAATTTTGTTGAATATAAATGTTTTAATAAAATAAGTTACTACTTAGAGGATGGTTAATATACTATAATAATTTTATGTAAACAATTTTAATGTTGGACATTTTTATTTGAATGAAGGGTTGTGATATTTGGCTCAACACCAAACAATCTTAAATCTAGTTCCACATTGAGTTTATTTCTGCATTTTATTTAACAAGGATAAAGTGAGATATGTAGTGGAAATTGTGGGTAAACTTTATAAGATTTCTTGCTGAGAGGTGAAAATTCATTTTTAAAAAATTTAGCCAACTAATCAACCAATTGATGAAAATATTACAATATAAATTATTTACTTTCCTATTGGATAATGGCAAGCATTGTATTAAATGACACTTAAAGTTAATTGCATATATTGCTCCATTTCAAACAATATATAATACATAATTAATTTTGTAAGGAAAGAATCTCTTCAGATGTGACTTCCTCCTCTTCTACCAGTGGTAGACTGATTGGTTACACTCTCATAGAAACTCTACTGGATGACCACCCAGTGTTGCCAACCAGTCCATTTGAAAATCTGCCATATAGAAGAATAGTACCACAAAGGAAAGATGTTTAAAGCAGAAAACAGCCTTAATTGTTCCATGTGGGGCAATTTAATTTTTTTTCTGAAGAACATTTGTGAGGGTCCATGATAGTTTCAAGATTGTATAAAATGAGAATGCTCAGCAATTATGATTTTTAAATAGCCTGGTGTTTGTGCTGCAAGAATTAGAATTCCAACATCTTGATTTGTGATTACACAGCTCATGAGGTGTACTTAAAGGGAAACAAAGGGAAAAGAGAGCCACTCTGGTGAAGTGTCCAGATTGCAAATATTGAACTCTTGTGACAGTTTGGAAACAATATGATGACAAGTTGAGAAACTCTAAGAATACTGTACTTTGTCAGAAGCAGTCAGAGTTTGGTGTAATCCCTGTATAAACACCAAAATCATTGTACACATGATCATGACAGATTTGAATCCTGCAGAAACAAACTAATAATGCTTCAAAAATGCCCATGCTTGTTGCCACATATATCATGGTATGATGCCATGGGAATAGAATGCCAGACTTGGAGTCAAGAGGACCTGGGTTCAGCTCCTACTCCTGTATGACCTTGGTCAAGTCATTTATCTCCCCCAGGCCTCAGTTTTCCCCTCTGTAAAATGAAGGGGTTAGACTAGTTCATGGCTTCTGAGAACCCTCCTCCCAACCCTATGATCCTGTGATTGAATTAAAAATAATAATAATTTGCATTACAATTGTACTCTATGATTTACAAAACACTTTCCTCTTCACCACTTTCTGAGAGGATTATTATTTTACAGAAGAGAAAACTAAGGCTCTGAGAAGTTGTCCAAGGTCACACAGCTAGTACATCCTAGTGCTGGAATAGGAGTTTGAGTGAGCTAATGTGGCTGGACAGACCATTTCTCTAAGGTGGGTCTCAATTTCCTTTGTATAATAATTATTATTAGAGTACCAAGCCTGGAGTCAGGAAGACCTGAGTTCATATCTAGCCTCAGATACTTACTAACTATGTGACCGTGGGCAAGTCATTTAACCCCATTTGCCTCAGTTTCCTCATCTGTAAAATGAGCTAGAGAAGAAAATGGCAAACCACTCCAGTGTATTTTCCAAGAAAACCCCAAAGTTGTATGCGCCTGAGCAAGAATGATAATAGCAAGCCACGGTAAAGCATTGTAAGGTTTGCAAAGCACTTTAACATTTTATTCTTACAACTGCCCCGGTAGGTAAGGAAACTGGGGATGTACTGGTAAATAAATGTTTAACAACCAACTCTATGAGAATGTATACTCAACATACTTTTAAGTTTAATCTGAATTATCAACATTTTCTACATCACTTGAGTTTAGACATCACTAAGTTTAGGCAATTAACAAAATGGTAAATCAAGCCCTGATTTCTGAGGTGCCAATGTTCACACTGAAAATTTAGCCATCAGTTCTTGGAATTAGTATGAGCCAGATTGAGCACACCATTGTTAGTAACATAATTGGCAATTGTTTACTGCTTTTGGTACATTAAATAATTTTTAGTGGGAACCTCTTGGATTTTCATCTTGCACCACTAAATGGAAACTCCTGCTCTGAGATTACCAGATCCCACACCATCTTTGACATTGGATGCTCTAAGTAAGGCTCCTCCTAGCTCTTATATTCTATGTTCTAAAGCCCCTCCTACCTCTGACATCTCATGTTCTAAGGCTCTTCCCAGTTCTGGCATTTCCTGTTCTAAGGCCCTTCCCAGTTTTGACATTTTATGTTCTAAGACCCTTTCCAGTTCTGATATTCCATGTTCTAAGGCCCTTCTCAGTTCTGACATTTCCTGTTCTAAGGCTTTTCCCAGTTCTGATGTTTTCCATGTACTAAAGTCCTTAATTCTGACATTCTATGCTCTAAGGCCACTTCCACCTCTGACATTCTATGATTCTACGAGACTAAGATTCAGCTGGAGGCCAAGCCTGCAGCAGAATGCATGTTCATCAAGGACAATATTCCAATTTAGGAGAGGAAGTGAGGAACTAAAAAAAGCAAAGCAACTAGGCAAGCCCTGGATTTAAGAGGGAAGGGGAGGGGAGCGTTGTGTTCCAGCAGCACTTGACACCCCTTGTCATCTCAAACACATAATCCCAGGACAAGCCCAGCAAGACAAAGTCTGTCAGCAACTCTTTTACTGCTTCCCCACAGCAGCCCTGGACTTGTTTGTCCAAGAATTCATCATTGGAAGTAGAAAAGGACTCTCTTACCCTTTTGTCTCTCCAGACTCAAAATAAACACCTACATTTACTCAGCCCTATGTTCACTACTCTTAACCCCTTAACAAAGTAAAACACTATGGGGGACTCTGGAGGTAGAAAAGTACAGTAGGGAAAACTGGGAGTCATTTGGCTTGGGTTGAAATTTTGGACGTGGCACTCAGTAGACAGACTAACATTGGGTCCTGCTCTCCTAGGTCTGTCTCTTTAATGGACATTTGCCATTTTCTCCCCACTTTCAGCTACTGGCTGGGCTGAGGGGCTACTGACTCTTCTTCCACTGGAATATTACAAGCGTTCTTTCAGCCCAGACAACAGCCCTTCGTTTAGGTTTGGCAAAAGTGTCCTCCCTTTTTTCCAATCCCCTTTTAATTCTGGACCTTTCCTTCTGTTGATCTTGTATATAACATGATTTTACATCCATTTTTTTTCCGTTTGTTTTTTTCTTTTGCATGTTGTCTCCTCCACCAGACTCTGAACTTCTTGAGCGATTGTCTTTTGCCTTTCTTTGTTTCCCTACGGTCTTAGCACAGTACCTGGCACACAATGGCTGTGACATAATATTTACTGAGGCCCTCTGAGATTCAGCTTGAGAATCACCTCCAGAAAGGATATGAAACGAAATTTGTTTCTCTTTTGCAAGAAACTGTCCCTCCTAAACTGCCCTTTCTCTTTGTAATCTAGAGTGGTTACTTCATGTTCTTTTATGGCTATCCTAATTGTTCACTTTCCATACTCCTTTGGAAAGCTTACATGGAAGACTGGCTAGGTGGGGTCAACAGTGTGAATGGATGCCATGTCTTCGAGGCACAGGGCTAGCTAGCTGGTCTTCTCTTAAGTGTATTCAAGCCTAGCCCTCCTTTTTAGGTTGAAGAATGTTTCATTTTGAATCTGAACGCTTTTCTTTTAACCTTTCAATGCCTCTGTCTTTTTAATTTCTATAGACCTTAGGCCCTAGGGATGAAGTCTCTCAGGGGCACTGCCTTTAGAAATAGAGTTGGTTTTCTTGGCAGTCCTGGGGATTTCATCTTAAATATACATTTAAAAACTTCATTTCGAGAAGGGTCCAGAGTGTCACCAGTCCGGGGCCAAAGGGAGCCAGGACACAAAAAGGGTTAAGGAGTCCTGGCCATGACAATCTCTAAGGTCCTTTCCAGGTCTGATAATTGTTGAATTTGTTGCTTCAGTCTCAGGGCCAAGTTTTAGCTTTGTTGTAAATTCTTTTTATTTGAATCTTGAGGAGATCAGAATCACGAAATCTCCAAGCTGGAAGGGACCTTGGACCAGAGAATTTCTGAAATAGAATGGAACTGAAAATGTCAGAATTGGGAGGGGCCTTAGAACAGGGAATAGAGCTGGGAGGAGCCTGAGGACAGGGAATGTGAGAGCTGGGAGGGGCCTGACTATGGAGAATGTCAGAGATGGGAGGGGACATAGAACAGGGAGTATCTGGGATGGAAAGGATCTTAGAACAGGGAATGTCTGAGTTGGGATGGGGCTTAGAACAGAGAATGTCTGTCAGAGCTGGGGGGAGGGGAAGAACTTAGAACCAAAAAAGTCAGATCTGAGAATGACCTCAGAACCAAGAATCTCTAAATTTGGAGGCTCCTTGGAGTACAAAATGTCAGAGATGGAAGTGGCCTTCAAGCGTAAAAAGTTCATGCTTAGAGGGACTTTAGATTGTGGTATGTTGGTGCTGAGAGTTACTTTAAAGCCTAGAAAGTCAGAATTGGGAGGAGTCTTAGAATCTAGCATGCCAGAGCTGGGAGGGTCTTAGAACACAAAATTTCAGAACTTCAAGAGCCATAGAACATAGAATGTTAGAGCTGAAAAGACCTAGAATATCAGAATCAGGAAGGATCTTAGAACATGGAATGTTCAACTGGGAAGGGCCCCGCCCTGCACTCTGCACACAGTGGGGGCATACACATTTTTGAATTTTCTTGAATGTATATTTGACTTCATTTCCTCAGCCTTCCAAGTTTAGAGAGGAGGAACAATGTCTGTTCCCTAACTCCATCTCTAAGGGGAAAAGAGGATGGGGGCAGACAGGGTAGGGATGGGGGCAAAAGGAAAAGGAGAAAGGAAATGGAGAAAAGCTCCTTATAGCTCAGTAATTTCGAAAATATAAAGGCTTCTCTCTGAGAGCACATCCATTTTTTCCCCCTCGGCATTAAGGGTAGAGAAATTCCTTGGAAAATAATTTGTCAAGTCTCGGCTGATCAAAGATACATATAAAAGGACCCCCTTCCCCCCTTTTTTCCAAGGCGGGGGGAACCCATCCGAGCTCGGAATGAATTGGCAATTCATTTACCGCCTGTCAGATAGAGTAACGCACCCCTATCACATCTTTAGCCAGAGCTGGGCCAGAAGGAAACAATTCTACGGGCACCAAATCGACATGCTTGGGGTATGTTAGTGATTAGGGGACTCCTGCCTGGGGGAGGCAGAGAGATATGACTCAGATTCACAGAAACACCATAAATCTCCCCCCTTTTATTCAAAATGTGTGTTTTATAGTCATTTCCTGGCCAATTGTTGCCTCGAATAAATATATAACATATCTGGATTTAGCTTTTAGGCACAGAACTGGGGTCTGGCTCTTGAGCCAACTATTTGCAGCATTTCACAAGGAGGAGTTATAGCAAGACTTTCCCCTCTCTTTCGGATGGCTAACTGTCCCCACCCCGCACACATCAAAATTGGAAAAAAAAAACATTTTAAATTACAGAAGGCTCAGGAGACCCTGAGCTAATTAGAAAGTGAGAGCAGCACCTGCTCTTTGGAGAGAATTCCTTGCATTCCAGGAACACCCTGTGGTGATAATTAATGATGGGCATGGGGCTAACAAAGCTCATTTTTAGGGGCTTGGAGGCAGGAAAGATCTGGGTTCAAATGCTGTGTCTGACACTAATTATTGATGTGATTCTGGGCCTAGGCCTCAGTTTCTTCATCTGCAAAATGGAAATAATAATTGATGCAATCATGTCATAGAGTTATCGTGAGGTTCACAGAAGATCATGCAGGAAAGAACTTTTCCAAACTTGAAAGCCTTTCTCCTCCTCTGTTACTCTTCCTCCATCCTTTTCCCTTCTTCTTCCTCTATCTCCTCGTCTATCTTGTTTTCTCTTCCTCTCTTCCCTTCTCCCCTCCTTAATTTTCTTTTCCTCCCCTTCCCCTTCCCTCTTCCTCTCTTTTTTCTTCATCCTTCTCTTCTGCTCCCTTCTCCCTCTCTTCCTCCTCCTCTTTCTCCTCATCTTCCCTCTCTTTTTCCTTCTCCCTCTCTTTTAACTTTTCCTTCTCTCCCTCTTCTTCTTCCTCCTCTTCTTCCTTACCCTCCTCTTCCTCCTCTTCCTCTTTCTCCTCCTTCTCCTCCTCCATCTCTTTTTCTTTCTCCTTCTCTTCCACTCTTCCTCTTCCTCCTGCCCCCCACCTCCACCAAAATCCTTGGCCAGAGGATGAGCTATTGAGAACACCAGCTCCCAATAAACCCCATAGTTGTATCTTCAGCCCTGGGGTCCCAGGCAAGCATTTTCTGCAGAGACCCAGACAGGAAGGAAACAGGTCAGGAGGTGAATGCATTTTTAATTTTCCTCCTTCACTTGAGGTTATGAGTTCAAGGTAAATTTGGAGAGAAGGCCCAGGCTTCTATTTACACACCTGCGGCATGATTTGGAGTTGGAGAACTGGTGTCTGGACTCTGGCGCTCACACTGCCTACTGGGATGACCACGGGCAAGTTAATTTCCCTCTCTCAGACTCAGGATCCTCATATGTAAAATGATCAGGTTGGCTCAGAGTAGGAGTTCTTAACCCTTGTGTGTGTGTGTGTGTGTGTGTGTGTGTGTTATAGATTCCTTCAATACTCTGGTGAAATGTATAGGACCCTTTGTAGACAGTGTGTGTGCGTGTGTGTGTGTGATTTAAAGAATAAAACATCCCAAGGGAAACCAAATGTTGGTGAAAATAAAAATGTAATTTTTTTCCCCATTTAATTTATGGATGTCCTAAAATCTCTGCCTGGACTGCTTTGGCTTCCATGACTCTGGGTGAAATACTCCTGTTTAGGTGATCTCCAGGGTCTCTGCCATGTTTGAATTCTATGCTAGACAGAGGGCCCCTCACTAGGAACTTCCTAATATTAACCAGAGAGCCTCAATGCAATTAAAGTCAACAAGCATTTGTTAAACTCCAACTATGAATCATGTGCTATAATAAGCTCTGGGGTTATATAGAAAAATAATTGTTAATAGGAGCTAGCATTTCTTTTCTTTCTTTCTTTTTTTTTTTTTGTGCAGGGTAATGAGGGTTAAGTGACTTACCCAGGGCCACGCAGCTAATAAGTATCTGAGACAGGGCAGCTAGGTGGCACAGTGGATAAAGCATTGGCCCTGGAGTCAGGGGTACCTGAGTTCAAATCCGGCCTCAGACACTTAACACTTACTAGCTGTGTGACCCTGGGCAAGTCACTTAACCCCAATTGCCTCACTAAAAAAAAAAAAAAGTATTTGAGACAAGATTTGAACCCATATCTTTCTGACTCCAGATGCAGCACACCACCTTCAATGGCAGTGAATTCTTTTACAAAAGGAGTTCAGGGCACCAGAGAAAAACTTTCAACAGAGGTTAGGCAGCTAAGTGGCACACAGTGGATAGAGCTTGCCTGGAGTCAGGAAGACTTATCTTGAGTTCAAATCTAGCCTCAGATACTTACTAGCTGTGTGACTCTGGGCAAGTCACTTCCCCCTGTTTGCCTCAGTTTCCTCATCTGTAAGATGAGCAGGAGAAGGAAATGGCAAATCACTCCAGTGTCTTTCCTAAGAAAACCCCAAATAGGGTCACTTCAATGGAACAAAACAGAGAAACAGTCCAATACTCCTCACACCAAAGGACTCAGCTTTCTAGGTTGGGCAAGGCACAGGAGACAGCTCTGGAAAGTTAACACAGGGCTTGAATGATCTAGAAAACACACTTAGCTGAATTGTCTATAGCTAGAACTAAGGTGGGGAAAGTGGGGCTTTTTTCCAGGGCACCAACACTCAGGGAAGCACTTCCTCCTTGAAATGGTTCTTCAGCCCCCTGTTCTGTGCCCAGAGGTCACATACTCCCTCTCCTACCCCTGGCCCTATGCATGTTGCATCCTTTCTACAGAGTGGTATAATGGAAAGAATCTCAGCTCTGGAGTTAGAGGCTGGAGGTTCAGATCCCACCTCTGTCTATATGAGTGACCTCCGAACACTTTTCCAGACCTCGGTTATCTAATCTATAAAAACTAGGAGGTTAGACAAGGTATCTTATGAGGTCCCATCCAACTCCACATTTTTACTGTTTCTTCTAAATTTGCAAAAAGACAAACTTGGGCTTCATGTCAGGGTAAAAATCCCCTTTCTAATAATTTGAATGATCCATAGCTAGGATGGGCTATCCTGGAGGTAGTGGGCTTCACTTTACTGGGTGTCTTCAAGCAGATTCTGGGTGATAACATGCCCATTTTAGTGTAGATGCTCTGGGGAGAATCAGTCACAAGCATTTATTAAATACCTACTATATCCCAGGCACTGGGCTAAGTGCTAGGTAAGCAAAATGAAAAATGAAATGGCCCCTGATCTTGAGGAGCTTACACTCTGTTAGGAGAGACAGATCTAATTATATAAAGAATAAATGGAGATAGGGACTGGGACTGGGACTTCCTCTGTATAGGGAATTGGGGATGAAGAAATTCCCTCCACTGGTGCTCATCAACACTTTTTCTATCTTAGAATCACCCTAGAGCACAGAGAGGAGCAGGGACTCGTCCAGAGTCACACAATCGGCATCTGTTAAATCTCCTTTCAGAACGTGAAATTAAGCAATGAAAAAAAATCAAAGCTCGTGATTCTGTCCTCTGCCTTTTTATGTGGGAATGTTTTGACATCTGTAAAAGATAAACTTTTCCCATTAAAAAACAAGACGAACTCAGATTTTGCTGAAGCAGAGCTCTGAAGCCATCTGTCCATCTACTCTATAATACCAAGCACACACAATGCGTTGGCATGCTGTTAATACTTAATAAGTGCTTGTTTTATTCTGTAAATTAATTTTTCAAATGCTATCTCTTCATTATTATAATCATCTCTCTCTTCCCATCCATCTAGCCATTCATCTGTCTTTCCATCTACCTATCCATCCATCCATCCATCCATCCATCCATCCATCCATCCATCCATCCATCCATCCATCCATCCATCCATCCATCCATCCATCCATCCATCCATCCATCCATCTATCCATCTTTCTCTATCTTTTTTCTGTCAATCTATCTGGCTATCTGTCCATCAGTCTACCCATCTCTCTTTCTCTCTCCCCCCACCCATCTTTCTTTCCATCTTTCTCTCCATCCATCCATCCATGCATCCATCCATTCATCTATCCGTTTTTCTATCAGTCTACCGAGCTTGCTCTCTCTCTCTCTCTCTCTCTCTCTCTCATATATGTATCTTACTCCATATAGAATATATACAAAAATAAACCCCAAGATACTGTGGGGAGGGAGGTCCTGAGCAGTTAGGTGGATCAGGAAAGGCCTCATGTAAAAATGGGTGCTTAAGTGGAGTCTTGAAGGTAACAAGGCATTCTAAGGGGCAGGACATTCCAGACGTGGAAAAGACACAGAAATGGGAGATGGAGGGCTGAGGCTGAGATACTGAAAGAAGGCTGGTTTGGCTAGACTTTGGAGAGCTAGAAGAAGATTAACTTCACACTACTTAAATCCTGAGCTCACTCTTTTCCTCCTGGGAGTTGTCTGGTGCCCTGATTGTGACTGTACCTCAGCAGGGTGGTTTGCAGACTTCCCCACCTGCCATTGGCTCCCGTCCGCCTCCCCCTCAGGGTTGTCCATATTGCCTGCACTCACCTGGGGCCGACTCCCCCCTTCCCTTCCCCTGGCCCTGCCCCTCCCCCCAGCTGCTTTTGTTCTGCTCTTGTTATTGCTGCAGTTGCTGGGTTTCTTCCCCCCCCCCCCTTCCTCCTCGCTTGACTCTCTCTTTCTTTCCCAACTTTTCACACTCCCTGATAGCCTCTTGAGAAAGACAAGTTGCATTTTGAAGTGGTTCCCCCAGGAACGGGGGCTCCCCGGCCTGCACACAGGCCGACATTGCCCAGGCTCCCGGGGCTTGAGCTGAAGACAGAGGCCAGGCTCCCAGGCCAGGCCTCAGCAGCTGGGCAGTGGCTCCCTGGCTCCTTGGGGAAAACCAGGCCTGGCTTGGGTGCCTGCCCCCTCCCCTCACCAAGCCCCTTTAATGCCTGATTTCCTTCCCCTCCCCCACTCCCATCATACTGTCAGGTCTTTCTCTTTTCTTAAGGAGGGGACTGTAAGTACTTAGGCTACAGGCAGATAATGTCAGGGGAGATTGATGGGACATGCAGCTTATCTTGCTTAAAGAGACACGACTCTCTGGACACACTACTCCCGCCCTCCCCTCCTGAATTCAGCCGTCTTTAAAAATCCCACACATGCCCAGGACCCCTGGGAGATTTTGCTTCCTTCTATGTACAGTTCATGCTCAGCCCCTTCAATCCTCCTTGTCCCATGCCAGAATCAGGCAGCTCAGTAAGGATCACTTGGGCATAAAAGGAGAAGGGTTAGGTTTCTATGGACTTGGGGAAAAGGGGAGCCTTTCCCCTTTAATCTCTACCAGTAATCCTACCCCCCCCCCCAGATAGAGACCTAGAGGCAGCTTGGGGACTCAGTAGCTAGAGTAGCTAGGCCTGGAGTCAGGAAGATCTGAATTCAAATCTCATCTCAGATACTTGCTTGTTGTGTGATCCTGGGCAGGCCACCTAACCTCAGTCTGCCTCAGTTTACTAATCTGTAAAAGGAGATTAATAATTGCCCTCTCATTTATGTCCCAGAGTAGTGATGAGGATTAGACGAGATATTTGTCAAGGGATCTGTAAATCTTAAAGCATTATTTAAAAGTAGATGATTATTATCACTATTGATTCAGTTCAGTTCCCTTTCCCTATTCCCATTTTATAGAACCAGAGTATCACGAGCTTGTATCTGGATATTTTGGCAAGGCAAGGTATAGCTTCTGTAGCTAGTGTCAAGGAGGCAACAGCCAAATGATGCCAGGTTTTAAAAGAATCTGAAAATCCTAGGATGTCAGAGCTGGGAGGGGGCTTAGAACAGGGGATGTCAGAGCTGGGAGGGGACTTAGAACAGGGCTTCTTAAACTTTTTCCACTTGTGACCCCTTTTGTCTGGAGAAATGTTTATGCGACCCCGGGTATATAGGTATAGAAAATAGGTATACATAACCTTTTTTTTTTCCAGGGCAATGAGGGTTAAGTGACTTGTCCAGGGTCACACAGCTAATTGTCAAGTGTCTGAGGCTGGATTTTTTCTTTCTTTCTTTTTTTTTTTTTTAGTGAGGCAATTAGGGTTAAGTGACTTGCCCAAGGTCACACTGCTAGTAAAGTGTCTGAGGCTGGATTTGAACTCAGGTCCTCCTGAATCCAAGACCAGTGCTTTATCCACTGCACCACCTAGCTGCTCCTACATAAACTTTTACTGTTGCCAAATTTTTCTGACCCCCCCCACCCCCACCCCCAATCTGGTTACTGTACCACCTATGTGGTCAAGAATCACAGTTTAAGAAGCTAAGGCTTAGGACCGGGAATATTAGAAGTAGGACAGGGAATATTAGAACTGGGATAGGCCTTGGAACAGAGAATGTCAGAGCTGGAAGGGGCCTAAGAGCCTAGAATGTCACAGATGGGAGGAGCTTCAGAACAGGAAATGGGCTGGGAGGGGTCTTAAAGACTCCCTAGAGGAGCCTCCCCATTTCTCAGATGAAATCTCCTCTCTAATGGTCCCCAGGTGAAAAGTGTCCTGTAGGGAATTCAAGGTGATTTGTATGGTTCTAGGTTTGCCCTGCTCCCATGCCTTCCTAAATGCACTCCAAGCAACTCAGCATTGTCCTGGGCTCATACAGATAAGAAACATCTATCATATTATTTCTATATTTTAATATAAAGGAATCCCCATTTTCCTCTTCCCTATAGAGGCCGACTCCAGCCAACACCCTGAGAAGGCTGAGGTGCTCTGCCCCTCCCTTCCAGCCTCTGGCGGGACTAATGGGAGGGGGCCTGACAGCTGCTCTTTTTATTAATAAGTGTCATGTTCAGGGAGCTTACACTGCCAGATTCTGCACCCCCCCTCCCCAGCCCCCTCAACTCCTTTCTTTCCAGAACGCTCCAGTCAATGATCAAAGCCTTTCAGCCTCCCAGCCAAGCTAGGCCCAAAAGAAGGCACAATGGGGGATGGGCTGGCTCATCTGGGCGCCTGCGGTCCATGTTTCACTGTCAGGATGAAGGGAGGAAGAACCTAGAGGAGATAAAAATGGATGGAAGGTCTACAAGAGGCCCAGAGGCTCAGGCAGAAAGTCTGGGGCCTGAACTTTGAGGTTCCACTTCACTACCCCCCTGCAACCTCCTCCAAGAAGTCCTCCTTGATTACCCCTCTGCACATACTGCTCCCTGATTTGTTTCACATGCTTTAAGCAATTCTATTAATGAAATCTAGGGAAGGGATCTCTGAACAGAGAAAACTTGAATGGGGAAGGCCCTTAGAACATGGAATGTTAGAAATGGGAGGGGCCTTAGAATAGGGAATGTCAGAGCTGTGAGGGGTCTTAGAGACCATTTAGTCTGATCTCTTTCATGGACAAGGAAATTCAGTTCTGCAGAGTTGAAATGGTGTCCTCAGGGTCACCCATATCACCCACTTCCCAGCGTTGTCCCCCCCCCCCCCAGCCAAATCTCATGATGGTTCCCAAGAGCCAGCAAACACCTCCCCAGCTCCAAACCTCTGGCTTGGCTGCTGCCCAAGAGAAAGGAGTAACAGCAGCAAAGGGGGAGGGGGCCTGAGGACTTCTGTCTGACTGTTCCAAAGCTAATTGATTATAAGTGATTTTATGATGAACCATAATCTAATGTTATTAGACTTAAGTCTAGCAGGATACTTAGAGATCATCTCTAGCCTCTGTCTTCTTCTTCTTCTTCTTTTTTTTAGCGTGTTTGCTATTTTGTAGGAATCACTTTTCAATTATTTATTTATTTATTTTGTGAGGCAATGGGGGTTAAGTGACTTGCCCAGGGTCACACAGCTAGTAAGTGTTAAGTGTCTGAGGTCAGATTTGAACTCAGGTCCTCCTGAATCCAGGGCGGGTGCTCTATCCACTGAGCCATCTAGCTGCCCCTAGCCTCTGTCTTCTTAAACTGTGGCTTGAGAGCCCAAATAAGGTAACTGAATGTGGGGGTCATGAAAAATTTCGCAACAGGAAAAGGTTCTGCATGCCTTATATACCTGTATACCCAGGGTCATGTAAAAATTTCTCCAGCAAAAAGGGGTCTCTAGTGGAAAAAGTTTAAGAAACCCTGCTCTAGCCCACTCCAGAGGAAATTAAAATTTGGAAAGGTTTAAATGGCTTTCCCAAGTCCATACAAGGATGTATGGGGGTGGGAAGCCAGGGCATTTGAATCCAAATCCTGTATACCCCGATGCTGCCATCCCCTCTTCACCAACTTATCAGGGTAGATAGAACTTGGGCTTTGGAATCAGAAAGACCTGAGATCAAATCCAGCCTCAGAGCCTAGCTACTCAACCCTGGGTGAGTTGATTCATCTCTGTCTGTCTCAGTTTCCTCAATTGCAAAAATTTGGTCAATAACAGCACCTACCTCTTAAAATTGTTGTGAGGATCAAATGACAGTTGTCAAATGCTTGGCACAGTGCCCGGAACATACATAGCAGGTGCTATGTAAGTGTGGGATGTTTTATTATTATTACTACTGCTAGCATCATTATCATCATCCCCCCACCACCCCCTTTAGGGCAGAGTGGAGAATAACCTCTAGAGAATGTATTAATCTCCTCAAAATATTCTCACATTCCAATTATACTCAGTGAAGTCTTTTTTTGTTTGTTTTTTGCGGGGCAATGGGGGTTAAGTGACTTGCCCAGGGTCACACAGCTAGCAAGTGTTAAGTATCTGAGGCCAAATTTGAACTCAGATCCTCCTGAATCCAAGGCCAGTGCTTTATCCTCTGCACCACCTAGCCCCTATGAATGAAGTTGAAGGCAGAGAATCTCACAAGAGAAACCATTGTAGACAGGGACATGGGAAGGGTTAGGAGTGCCCCGCTCCAACTTTCCTCACTTACCTATTTCACTTTTGGCCAGGTCTGATTTTCTACAGTAGCTCTGAGCCCATGTGCACAGTGGACCCCCTACTTTCTCCAAAAGTCTTTAAAATCTCAGGGCACCAAGGAATGTGAGGAGTGTGGTGGAGTGGAGAGACCTCAAATACCTGGGTTCTTCTCCTGTTCTTGCCAAGAACAAATTTTAGGATCCTGGGCAAGTCATTTCACAAGTTGGGTTCTTGATTTACTCAGCTACAAAATCAAGCAGTTAGTCAAAATGATCTATATATTCCCTGCCAGCTCTGCTATTCTCTGTTCTAGGACCCCTCCCAGCCCTGACATTCCCTGTTCTAAGGCCCCTCTCAGCTCTGACATTCTCTGTTCTAAAACCCCTCCTAGCTCTGACAATCTTCAAGCCTTCCAGTTACAAAGCAGCTTTATATAAAACAGCTTCACATTTGCAAAGTGATTTGCATGTTTAATTAAATGCGATTCTCACAACAGCCCCCAGAGGTCAAGGATACCAGGTCTTTGTCCTCTCTCGTGGATGAGGAAAAGGTGGTTCCGGGAAGTCAGACTTGTCTGTTGTTACATAGCTCCTTATGGTCAGTCAGCATTCATAGTAATGTAGATAAGGCACTGGAATGGACTTCAGAGGCAGTGTTCCCCAACCGCCTTCATTTTACGGATGGGGAAACTGAGGCCCATAGAGATGAAAGGACTTACCCAAGGGCAATAGGTAGGAAGTGGCTTTAAACCCACTCTCTTAGCCTCTGTTTCATTTGTACAACGAGCCTAATACCAGAAGCTATTTCACAAGTTTGTTATGAGCATCAAATGAGATAATACGGGGAAATTTTAAATCACTCTAGGAATGCATTTTTTTATCGTCACATCACCACTACTACCAAACCCCAAATTCAAATAGCTAATAAGTGAGTCTAAACCCATCCAAACCCCAGTCCGACCCGTCTTCAAGCCCGGGTCTATTTTCAGGACCCACGCTGCTCCTACGACAATCTTGTGCAGTGGGTTGCTGGCCCCCTAAGGACACCTGGGTACTAGGGGTTGAGATTTGGGGGTGGGGGTGTGTGTGACAGGCTAGAGAATGACAAATGAGACCCGTTTCTATAAGGACAAAAACCCTGGGCCTTGAGCAATCAGCTGGCCGGAACTAGGCACTTTCAGCCCACTGGGGAGGGGAGAACCACTTTAGGATAATCTTGAGGGATCTCATTGAGGGAACACCTGGAAAAGATTGATTGAGAGACAGCCGCGATGGCTGCGTGATTTATGACGAGGAGGTCCCGCTTAGCTGGGATTTCTGTGAAGTCGTGGCTGCCAAGGAGCTGGGGGGAGACGAGGGGGTGTTACGTGCTTACCGGGCTGTCAGAAAAGTGCTCGCCAGAGTTCCCTCACTGGGCTTGCTGGCTTAGAGAGAGCGCAGGATGGGGGTGGGGGCGGGGGGGGGGCGCCTGCTGGATCGAATGTTGGCAGCCTTGGGGAACGTTTCCCTAGGGAGGCAGGCTCCAAGTGGGACCCCCAAGGGTCTGTCTCAGCGCCTCTCATTTATCATGGGGTGAATGGGTTGGGTGTGAAAGAGTCGATGTGTCAGAAGTACGTCTTGGGGTCTCCAGGACTCGAGGCTGGCGAGGAGAATGCCCAAGCAGATCCTAGAAAGGGATCTTCACTGGGTGAGCCCGCAGACAAGGATTTTTCCCATCCTATTCGATCTCATTGGATAAGTCACTCGGCCCTTCGGGCCCTGAATGTCCTCACCCATAAAATGAGGGAGTGGGACTAGTTGTCATCAAAGGTCCCTTCTATTTCCAAATTTAGAAGCCCCCAAACACTTACTAGCTGTTTGGAGCTAGGAACCACTCAGGACTTCAGCTTCCTCCTCATCTGTGAAATGAACAAACTATCTGCTACCTGCTTCCTTTCCTAGGGGAAACAATCAATCAACATTTATTAAGCACCTACTGTGTGCTAGTCTGAGTATACAGAAAGAGGCAAAAGACAGTGCCTGCTCTCCCAAACTAATAGGGAGTGGGGGATCCAACATGCGAAGGAAAATATACAAAGCAAACCATATACAGGATAAATAGGAAATAATTAACAGAGGGAAGGTACTGGAATGAAGAGGGGGTGGGGAAGGCTTATAGTAAAGGGGATTTTAGTTGGGAATTCAGGAATGGAAGTAGAGGAGGGAGGGCACTACAGGCAGAGAGAACTCGGGAAGTAAGAGATGGAGGGTCTTGTCCATGCAACAACTAGGAGGTCAATGTCATTAGATCAAAGTCTATGTTGGGAAGTAAGGTGCAAGAAGAATGGAAGGTAGAGGCAGCTAGGTGGTGCAGTGGATAAAGCACTGGCCCTGGACTCAGGAGGACCTGAGTTCAAATCCAGCTTCAGACACTTGACACTTACTAGCTGTGTGATCCTGGGCAAGTCACTTAACCTCCATTGCCCCTCCTCCCCAAAACAGAAGAAGAATGGAAGGTAGGCAGGGGTTGGGTCACAAAGGGCATCAAATGCCAAGCAGAGGATTTTGTATGTGATCCCTGAAGCAATAGGGAGCCACTGGAGCTTATTGAGTAGGGCCCCTTAATAAATAGGGCACTTGCGACAGCTAGGTGGCACAGTGGATAAAGCACCGGCCCTGGATTCAGGAGGACCTGAGTTCAAATCCAGCCTCAGACTTTTGACACTAGCTGTGTGACCTTGGGCAAGTCACTTAACCTTCATTACCCCACCCCACCCCCCAAAATAAATAAATAAGTAAATAGGGCACTTAATAAATATTTATTGGATTGGATTAGGACACTGTTAGGGGGCATTCAGAGGGTAGGGTGGCCTGGATAGATGGATAGATGAGATGTCAAAAAGGAAGGACTTAAATGTTTGATTAATGAATAAATACCAAAAAACAAAGTTAGGCACAGGCAAGGGGACCTATGTTCAGTTTCGCGGGATCATAGGCCAAGAGAATTAGTTCACGCAAGCCTTCTCTTTTGCATGCAAGAGACTGCTAGGAGGTACAGTGAGTAGAAATTGATGGACTTAGTGTCAAGAAAACCTAAGTTTGAAGCCTATCTCAGATACATGCTAGTTGTGTGACCCTGGTCAAGTCACTTACCTCTATGTGCTTCAGTTTCCTTACCTGTAAAATGGGGATAATAACAACACCCACTTTGCAGGGTTGTTGTGAGAATCTGATGAAATAATATTTGTAAAGGCCTTTGTGAACCTTAAATGCTAGCTATCAAGTAAGGCAGACAGATAAGGCCACTTGAGTTATTCTTTCCTAAGTCCTGGAGATCCTGACCCCAAACAGGTCCTGTAAAACTTTTTCTCCTGTTTTTTTTCTCCTTCTAGAAAATAAAAACCAGTTCAGTTGTCCTCTGGTGGGAAATAAGCTAATTAATGCTTACCAAGAGATTTGATTCCATGAAAACGTGTAGAAGCTTTCTTATTTATCAAGTCAAACAGCATTGGGTTTGGGTTCTGCCTACCTGGATCTTTCTGGTTCTAAATTAAAATTGATCAGAAAACCCTTAACAAGAACTTCTTTCTATATACACCTTGTAGTTTCCTTCTCTCTCTCTCTCTCTCTCTCTCTCTCTCTCTCTCTCTCTCTCTCTCTCTCTCTCTCTCTCTCTCTCTCTTTGAGGAGCAATGAGGGTTAAGTGACTTGCCTAGGGTCACGCAGCTAGTAAGTGTCAAGTGTCTGAGACTGTATTTGAACTCAGGTCCTCCTCAATCCAGGGTCGGCGCTCTATCCACTGTGCCACCTAGCTGCCCCTTCTTCTCTTTTAAAAATTAAAAATATATAATTTATGCAGATAGTAATTAAATGTATATTTTACCTTAGAACTTGTTTCTCAGTGAAATGTGCACTTTTGTGTTTTCCTTTGAAACTGTTTTTTGGTTTGTTTTTTATAAATGTATTTTATTTTCATCCTGGCCTGGCAGATGCAGGAAAGGAAATAAACATTGAAATAGCACTTACTATGTATCAAGCACTGTGCTAAGTACTTTACAAATAATATCTTGTTTGATCCTCACAACAACCCTGGAAGGTAGGTGCTGTTATCACCATTTTCCCACTGACAGAACTGCAGTAAGCAGAAGATGGACTTGACTTCAGATTCATAAAAACTTGGCTTCAAATTCCACTTCTGATAGTTATTAAATCTATGTGATCCTGGGTAACTCATTTCACCTCTAGGTAACTCTCTAAGACTATAAACTCAGAAGGGGTGTTGATCTGCATTGATAGAGGGAATTTCCTTCATGGGAATTCCAAATATCAATGAAAGCATGTCTGGTCTAAAAAAAAATAAGTAACAAAAAATGAAGGAAGAAAAAAGGAAGGAAGGAAGAAATGAAAGAGAAGAAATAAAACAAGAATTTAAGAAAAAAGAAACCAAAAAGGAAGAAAGAAAAATCAAAAAGGAAGGAAGAAATAAAAAGGAAAACAAATGGAAAAAAGAAAGGAAGAAAGAAAAGAAAGAAGAAAACAAAAATGTAAGAAAAATAAAGGAAGAAATCAAAAATGAAGAAAGGAAGAAAAAGAAGGAAGCAATAAAAGAAAACAAATGGAAGAAAGGAAGAAAGAAAAAGGAAAAAAGGAAGAAAGAAAGAAAAAAGAAGAAATAAAAAGGAGGAAAGAAAGGAAGGAAGGAAAGTAGATATTAAAAAAGAAGAAGAAAGAATTCAAAAGAGAAGGAAGGAAGAAATAAAAAAGAAAGAAGGAAGAAGGAAAGCTACCTTATGGCTCTTTAGCTGAATTTCTAACCTTTGAATAAGAAAGTAATTATGATATTTATTCAACTACCTCCATAGAGGGGATACTGTTCCTGGATTACCTGTTGAGCCCACTGTTGAGCCCACATCTAAGGCAAAGTCTCCATTTAGCTGTGGTCTCCTTTTTCAAAAAGAAGGATTTCACTGTCTCTGAGTGTTTTAGCAATGACTCCAGGTGGGGAGGGAATGCTGAGCAAATCCAGGCAGCGGATTCAAGTTAGTAAAGATTTAAAATGGAGCAGAACAAGATGAATTGTTCTCTCTGGTTGTAGAGAAGGGAGAGGAGAGTTAAAAGGGGGAAAAAATGAAGGGATTGAATCGAACTATTAAGAAATGAAGAGTGGAGTGGAAATCCCACAGCCTATCTGTCAGAGAAGGGAAACCTGACATCAATTGCCAACATAGGCTCAGGCAAGGAGATCATGTAAATTCAGGTGGGGACATTTTTGCTGGATATGTTGATATGGGAGTGGGAAGAATTTAGATATAGTTTCTGTGGCTTTCTTGGTTCAGTTAAAAATGGGCAGAATACTGCCATCTGTAATGGACCTCCTGCCATGGACAAGAAGCTGGGAGACCCATTCACCCTCTTGCTGCCAACCACCCATGCATCTCTTAAGATGGAACAGCCTTTGAAGTCTGGTATGACGCCATCCAGGACAAGAGCATGCCTGCTGGACATTAGAAAAGGTGAACACTCAGCCAGCAGATAATCAGCCTAAACAACCATCCATGCCCTTCTAGCAGTTGGGGCAAGGAATTCCTTCAAGGGCTTTCTCCAGTGTTTGCTCAGTGTAGGGTTTTTGTTTTTTCAAACTGATATGACACATCACCTATCCCATCCCAAAGGAGGCACAACCAGAAAGAACTAGGCACTTAGGAATAAGTGACCAGCTTTGTTTGGAGTTGCAACTCTGGGATTCCCTCTTCCTGCTGAAGCCTGCTTCTTTTGCTTTAAAACTTTCCCCTTTTGGGGCAGCTAGGTGATGCAGTGGATAGAGCACCAGCCCTGGAGTCAGGAGGACCTGAGTTCAAATACAGCCTCAGACACTTGACACTTACTAGCTGTGTGACCCTGGGCAAGTCACTTAACCCCAATTGCCTCACCCCCCCCCCCAATTTTTAAAAAAAGTTTCCCATTTTAAATTTCTTATTGATTTTTATATTATTTCATTAAAATTATATTATATCCTTTATTCAGTAAAATTCCTCTACCGTTTTTCTCCCAAACCCTATCACCTTCATTTCCAAATGTATTTCTCCTCCCCGCCACACACAGTTCCATGCTCTGCAATACAGAATTTTTCAAAAGCAGAGTAAATCATGGAGTCACTGAAGGTGGATGAGATCTCATGGGGCCATCTAGTCAATCCCCAGTATACTGTAACACATAAGTGATTAAGTAATATAGTGGTCATCCATTATCTGCTATAAGATGTTCAATGAGGACTGCACTAGGAGTCCTACTAACTCCCAAGCTATCCCCTCCCACAGAGGGATAACTGTTCGGAAGCTTTTCCTTGACTTCAACTCAAACTTACCTCTATGTAACATTTGCTCTTAATTCAACCCTTTGGCTAATCCCTCCTCCATATAACAGTCTTCCAAATGTTGTAAGATTTTTCAAGTTGATGTTTTGTAGAGTTCTGCATTTCCTTCATCCACTGTCAATATGCATTTGTTTTGTTTCAGTTTCAACACTATAAAAGGTTGGTTACCTAGGATGCCTGGAAAATCATCCTTTTTAAAAAGTGCTGATGCTTGTATTCATATTGCATAGTTATGGGCTTTTATTTGTTCCAGCTGTTCTTCACAAGGGACTGCAAAGATTTTTGGCCCAGGGGAGGAATGTAACCCCAAAGTCCATTGGTGGAGAGAAATGCCCTGCTCCTTGTGTGAAGAGAATGGCAGAGTCAATGGAAGTGAGACGTCTTGGGAGTCTGTAAATTTTCTTTAAGCTTTGAGTCACATCGTGCCCTATAGTCACTTCAGATGCTCCTGACTTCTAGCTTTGAAAGATGGATGAGACCAACTTCACTCGATGTTGCTGAAGGAAAAGAATCTGGGAAGCCATGAGAGGAGCTAGAAATCTCCATCATGTCCCTGTCTCCAGTACACTAGAGACTTCGGGAAGTTTCCCTTTGGGTGAGATCCAAGACTTTCTCTTTTGATTGACTCACCAGTGGGAGAGCTCCTTCATTCTGTATTGTCTGGTATACATTCTCATATGTATACCTTCTCTGGTTTCTGTAATCAGATTGATAACTGGATTTCTTTGCTTAAAAAAAGAGGGGCAGCTAGGTGGCACAGTGGATAAAGCACCATTCCTGGAGTCAGGAGGACCTGAGTTCAAAGCCAGCATCAGACACTTGACACTTACTAGCTGTGTGACTCTGGGCAAGTCACTTAACCCCAATTGCCTCACAAAGAGAGAGAGAGAGAGAGAGAGAGAGAGAGAGAGAGAGAGAGAGAGAGAGAGAGAGAGAAAGAATATATTTGGGGGAAAAAAGAAAGGGGGAAGCTAGGTGGTGCAGTGGATAAAGGACTGGTCATGAATTCAGAAGGACCTGAGTTCAAACCCAGCCTGACACACTTGACATTAGTTGTGTGACCCTAGACAAGTCATTTAACCCTCATTTCCCCACAAAAAAACAAAAAACCCCAGAAAAACAAACAATTAAAAAAACCCCAAACAAAACACCCCCCCCGCCCAAACCGAAAAAAAAAAAGGAAATTATTTAATTAGCATCTCCCAAAAAGTAAATGGCAAAGCTATGCTACAAATTCAGGTCTCCTGGCTATTTGTATTACACTACAGTGTCTTGATATTTGGTCCTGTGTTTTTCATTCTCTCTTTCTTGAATACATTTATAAATCTGTAAAGAGGGCTGTGCTAGTCAATGTTTATAACAACTAGTTCTCCAATTTACTTTTTACAATGCAAGATACACTTTTTTTTTCCAGTGAGGCAATTGGGGTTAAGTGACTTGCCCAGGGTCACACAGTTAGCAAGTGTTAAGTGTCTGAGGCTGGATTTGAACTCAGGTACTCCTGACTCCAGGGCCGATGCTCTATCCACTGTGTCACCTCGCTGCCCCTGATACACTTTTAAGTATAATTTGCATTATTAGCATTCCCTTCTTCTCTTTCTTAAATCTAGACTATCGACAGAGCAAGAAATCAAGCCCTGATTTGTAGCATTTGCAGATTTCCAAAGTGTATATGCTCACACTGAAAATTCAACATTTGACTCTCTGGAGTTAGTCTGAGGGGACTCCAGCACAACCCTGCTCACATCAAGCTTTAACTGACTCTGAGCACCTTCTACCCATTACTCCTAGTTTTGTCTTCAAGGTCCAGTCAGAACCAGTTAAACCCCCCTTTAGGAGGCAGCCCTTCAAACATAGGAGGACAAACATCATGTGTCTTCTTTCCTTCTCTGATCAAAGTCAATGTGTATATTGGTCTGATTTTGCTTTTTCCCCCCCTCCTTTTTACTTCATGTATCTTTCCAAACTTCTCTGCATTCTTCACATTTATTATTTAATGGCATTTTAGCATTTTATTGATAAACTAAGTCATTCATCAAGTGTTGCACATTTGTTTCTAGTTTTCTGCAATTACAAATGAAGTTCTCTCTGTCTCTGCTTCTATCTCTATGTCTCTGTTTCACTGTCTGTCTCTGTCTCTGCCTCTGTTTCTCTCTCTCCCCCCCCCAGCTGTGACAGGACAAAAGTCAGAATGACCGGCCGTGGCCTGGGATTCAATGGAAGACCTTGGTGTCTTCAGTGTCTGACCAAGCTCTAAGGGCTCCATAGCATCTGCTTCAGCCAAAGGTGGTTCTCATTTGAGAACAAATTGTTCTCATTTTCTTTTCTTTTCTTTTCTTTTTTAGTGAGGCAGTTGGGGTTAAGTGACTTGCCCAGGGTCACACAGCTAGTAAGTGTTAAGTGTCTGAGGCCGGATTTGAATTCAGGTCCTCCTGACTCCAGGGCCGGTGCTTTATCCACTGCGCCACCTAGCTGCCCCTCTCATTTTCTTATTACACCAGGAAGAGTCTTCACATGCTTGAGGTAGACATTCCTCTAACTCACTGATGAGGTTAAGGCCAATCAGTTACCCTCGACATGTTTTAACCCATCTGGCAAGATGGTTTTACCAGGATATGGCCACTATCCATGCTACAGATTCTTGGAGTCACAGGTGAGAGTTGGGTGAGAGGTGGACACCAAAGGTGGATGAGTAGCCCTGAAAAGGGCTTGGCAAGCCCTCACACCAGAGGTGTTAGTCCTCCTTGAACACTCCATATACCAAAAATGTAGTAGTGACTTTCTGGCTGTTACATTTCCCTCCTCCCCATGAAGGGCATAACTATCTTTCGGCAGAAGTCATAGAGATTAGGTTCCATCTTGATCGGGTTCCTACATAGCATTCATTCCACCAAAATCCAGGTCCAAAGTCCTATGTGGGTTTTTTGTCCCATAATCTTGGATTCTCAGGTCTTTCCCACTAGGATGACTGAAATATCCAGTTTGGAATCTGGGGGTTTCTAGGTCCTCGTGGTTTGAGACAGGAAGACCAATGAGAAGGTTTTCTCAAAAAGTCCAGGCAGGACATGATGGGAGCTTGAGTCAGGGTAGTAGCTGTGTTAGTAGAGAAGAGAGGTTGCATATGAGAAATGTCATGGAGATAGAACCTAGGAGAGTTGGCCATGAATTGGTTTGGGGAGAGTGAGTGAGTGAGAGTGAGGAGTTGAGGATGAGAGAGGGCTTTGAACCTGGGTGACTGGAAACATTCAACTGTTCCTTGATATTCCGACAGACAAAATTCCAGACTGGACAAATCATATGACAGAGCTGTGCTCAGTCGCTAAACTAACCCCAAACCATTAAAGGTTAAGGTTAAAAAGTTTTAGAGCCAAAAGGGAGATCATCTGGTCTAACCGTCTATATTGCTTAGATAAGGAAACTGAGGCTCACAGACATTCATAAGGTCACATATGTAGGAAGGAGCAAAAGTAGGATCTGAACCCAGATCTTCTCACTCTAAGTCTTGAATTCTTTCTGCTATGCCATGATTCAGTATGTTAACTACCATGTTGGACAAACCAAGAGTATGCTGGAAACAAAATCAGTGATTTCCTGTAACTACACAGAGACAGTATTATTTACTTCCCAGGAAGGATTCACTAAGAGCTGCTGAAGTCTCACTACCTTGTGATTACACCAGATGCTCCCACCTTTCAGCACCAGGAGATGATGATCCCACAGGCAGAGTCTGCTGGCCAGCTTTCTGATCTGCTGATTCTCTCTCTCTCTCTCTCTCTCTCTCTCTCTCTCTCTCTCTCTCTCTCTCTCTCTCTCTCTCTCTCTCTCTCTCTCTCTCTGTATATGTGAGAGAGACACAGGAAAGAGAAAGGAAGGGGAGAGTGGAGGGAGGGAAGGAGAGACAGAGAAGGAGATAGGAAGGGAGAGACAGAGAAATTATAGATCCAGTAAAGATTCCTTATAGGAAAGAAGGAAGAAGAAAAAGGTGGAGGAGGAGAAGAGGGAGAAGAAGAAAAAGAAGAAGAAATGTTTTAAGGTTTGCAAAGTACTTTAAAAATTTTATCTCATTTGATCCTCACATCAAAGTAAGTACTTTTATTATCCCCATTTTATAGATGAGAAAACCAAGGCAGTAACCTTGCTCAGGATCACATAGTCAAGATCTGAACATCAAATAGCTAGGTGGCACAGTGGACAGAGCTCTGGAAGACCCAAGTTCAAATTTGAGCTCAGTTACTTTCTGGCTATGTAACCTTGGGCAAGTCACTTCATCTGTTTCCCTCAGTTTCCTTATCTGCCTCACAGGCTTATTGTGAGGATCAAATGAGATATTTGTAAAGCACTTAGTACTACCTGTCACACAGTAGGTGTTATTTAAGTGTCAGCTATTGGGTCAGCTAGGTGGCTCAGTGGATAAAGCACTGGCCCTGAATTCAGGAGTACCTGAGTTCAAATCCAGCCTCAGATACTTGACACTAGCTGTGTGACCCTGGGCAAGTCACTTAACCCTCACTGCCCTGAAAAAAAAAAGATACTAAGTGTCAGCTATTATTAGGATATCTCATTCTTTGAAGTAGAACAGAGAGCAAGAGATTTATCCCTGATTATTTTTTACCCCTCTAATCCATATCAGGAAGGGGGACAGATCTTGGACAAAGATTATAGCATTACAGATTTTGAGCTGAAATGGACCTTAGATATCATTGAGTTCATGCCTCTTATTTTACAGAAGAGGAAACTGAGGCCCAGAGAGGTTGACTTGTCCCAGGTCATACTAAGGGTCTGAGGTAGGTTTTGAACTCAGATCTTCATGCTTCCAAATCCAATGCCTCATCCACCATGCCACTTTTTTTTTTAATTTTTTTTTTTTTTGCGGGGCAATGGGGGTTAAGTGACTTGCCCAGGGTCACACAGCTAGTAAGTGCTAAGTGTCTGAGGCTGGATTTGAACTCAGGTATTCCTGAATCCAGGGCCAGCGCTTTAACCACTTCGCCATCTAGCTGCCCCCCCACCATGCCACTTTCAGGTGTGTGGGGGCTAGATGGGTGTCAGGGTCCAGGATCCTGAGACCACAATTCATAAGCAAGTTCATAGGATTCACATAGAAGAACTCTTAAAGCTCATCTAGCCCAATACTCTCATTTTGTAAATGGGTAAACTGAGGCTCTAATGGGTTTAATACGTTTCCAATGTCACACAGGTAATCAGTGCCAGAGCTAGGATTCAAACCAAGGCTCTCTTTCTAAATTCACTGCTTCTTCTCCTCTCCCACGTTGTTTCTCAGCTATGAGACAAGGAAGCAGTGATTTATCGTGGTCAAAGGCAGGTTCAGATTCTCATAGCCACTCAGTCATCAAGGTAGGAAGGAGTAATCAGGTCTCAGGTATGATGAAGGGAAGAGACTAGGAAGTCAGGTGCTTTTAGACAGAAATTCTGTCAAGGTTCCATTCTGCTTGGTGAGGCAGAGGTAGCAAATGAAGCAAAGACTGGCTACCAAATGAATAGAGTAATTTACTTAAAACTGGGAGAAATCAGGAATGGGCCTTTCAGGTGATCTTTGAAGAGAATTAAAGTTACCAGAAGGCAGAAGTGAGGAGTCAGAGAGTATTCCAGACATGGGCAAAGTCACAGAGGTGGGAGATGGGATGCAGTGTACCAGGGATAATGAGTGGGCTGGTTTGGCTGGACAATATAGTTAATGAGAGGTCTAGTGGGAAAGATAATGAGTTCTGTTTTGAACACATTGAGTTAGAGACCCCTCTAGGATGTCCATATAGATGGCTCTGGAGGAGAAAGTGAGGTTGGTGACCTTGCACAGCCCTTCCTTACTTAAATCCAATTCACTGCAAGTCATGATATCACCCCAATGTCGTGGTCTTTGATAAGGAAGGACAAACAACAACAAGAGTTTAACAGATGATACAAGACTGGAGCTCGGTAGGGCTGGATGTGTGAATTGGGAAACATTAGTATAAAGATTAGAGTTGAATTCAAGACACCTGATATATTGATTAAAGTATAGAAAGAGAAGAGGTCCCAGGACAGATACCTGGGGCATAACCTTGCATAGGACATGAGACTTGGATGTTGGAATAAAGGAGACTGGGAAGGAAAGTTCAGCGGAAGTAGGAGAGAATGAGGACAGTGCAGTGGCATGGAAATCCTGGGAGGAGAAAGAATCTAGGGGGCAGCTAGGTGGTGAAGTGGATAAAGCACTGGCCTTGGATTTAGGAGAACCTGAGTTCAAATCCAGTCTCAGACACTTGACACTTACTAGCTGTGTGACCTTGGGCAAGTCACTTAACCCTCATTGCCCTGAAAAGAGAGAGAGAGAGAGAGAGAGAATCTAGAAGGAGAGGGTGGTCACTGGTGCCAAATGCAGAAAAAGAAAAGTCATCTGGGGTTTTCTTGGCAAAGCCACTGTAATGATTTGTCATTTCCTTTTTTTCTTGTTTTTATAGAAGAGGAAAATGAGATCCAGATACATGAGATTCCCTACCAAAGGTCACATAGGTAGTTATATTGCAGACTCAGGATTCGAACTCATATCCCATGACTCCAAGTTCAAGAGGAAAGTTCAGCCCTCTGTACTCAGGCAAAAGGAAGCTGGGAATTCGGTGATTGCAAATACGATTTGATTGATGCAGGAAACTGATGGGGCAGTTCAGAGTCCTTAACTCACCTCCATCCCCCACTCCTTTCTTGGCAATAGCTCTAGTTGATTGTGATGCTGGGACTGGCTTATCTGGCTAATTCCTTTTGCTTCCCTCCTCTTGCTATAAACAGAGATTCCAGTCTTCTCAAGGGCATCCTAACCTCAGGTCAATTGGGAGTAGTCATCCCTACCTCATATTACAAGCACGGTGGTTTATTGACTTCCTTTTAATGATGGGGGAGGGGGAGAGACACATTGCTCACCTCCCACACTTCACACCAGAGCTGGAAACCACTCAAATGGAAGCCCTTGGATGGTAGTTTATTAAGAAAGGGACTGATTTGGGGTTTTTAAATACTCAGTCCTCCCAACTCTTTCCCTTTCCCCCCTCTTTCCCTAATGAAGTTTCAAAGATTCTCCTTATCTTTTTCTTTCCCCCCCCCTAAATTGGGAATTCTTAATCTGGAATCCATAGTCTCTCTTCCCTCCTCCCCCACACACCCAAGGGGTCTATGGATCAATTTCAGGGCATCCTTGAACTTTGATAGGAAAAAATTACATCTTTATTTTCACTAACCTCTAAGTGAAATCTAGCATTTTCCTCACTTATTCAAAATTAGGATTCCGCAAAGGGATTCATAAACTTCATCAGACCATCAAAGGGGTCTATTAAACAAAGCTAGTTAAGAATTCCTGATTTAAGCAGTGGACTGACTTTTTTCGTCAATGAATCCCAGGTCCCCCCAAACCAGTTGCAAGACAGCTTTGCCAAAGCCAATCTGGCAGAAATTATTTCATTGACTTAGCATCAGCGGCACCAGACAATTTAGAAAAACTTTCTGTACATGCGTCTTCTGAGCTTTTTCAGTTTCATAATAGACAGCCCAATAATTCCAAAAGTCCAACCCCATAAGAAAGCTTTGAGAAATTTTTCTTTGGTGGCGAAAACCCAACCAACACCAACCCGAGCTGTTCCTTGAAGTAGACCCAAAGGGGAAGAAAAATCTTTCCACAAAGTGAGCTTTGGCCCCACTTCTCCGTTCTGACTCCAAGAATGTCTTTTGGAGAAAAGGACAGGGGCTCTGCCACAGACCCCAGGGAAGGACTCCTGGGTCCAGCAGAGCTGGACTGGCCCCAGTCGGGGAGACATAAATGAACAGCACTGTAGCAACATTATTCTTTCATTCCAAAAACCAATCCAAAAAAAAAAAAGGGAGTTAAAAATTTATAATAGCACCCAAGATGGGGGTGGGGGGGACGTGGAAAGTGTTTGGCTACTGCAGAGGCTGGCTGCCTTCAGACTTATGGCAGGGCTGACTCACTTTCAGTTCATTAGGATGGGAGGGATACCAGTTCAGACTAGCGTGGGAGACTTTATGAGAGCAGGAAGGGGCTAGGGAGGTAGGGAGTTGGCACAAGGCAGAAGCCATAAAAGGCACGTGGAGCCTTGCTGGTGGAAGGGTGATTGAATTAGGCAACCCCATGGCTTAGCTTCCATTCCTCAAGTGCCCTCTCACCCTCGTACTTCCCTTAGTACCTGGGGACCTCTCACCCAACAACATTCCTCTGCTCTAATGGGCCCCTTCTCCCACTGGTGAGTTTCTCCCAGGGCTTCCATTTTGGGGAGGGGCCTGGTTGGGCCATCCCTCATTCCCCATACCATCCCTCCCACCCCCCTTTTCAGTTCCCTCAATTAGAATGTAAGCTACTTGAGATCAGGCACTGTCTTTCTTTTTGCTTGTATATGTATCTCCAGCACTTGGCATAGTGTTTGACACTCAGCAAATTCTTAATACATACTTATTACCTAGGGTAGCTACGTGGCACAGTGGATAAAGCACTGACCCTGGATTCAGGAGAACCTGAGTTCAAATCCGGCCTCAGAAACTTGACACTTACTAGCCGTGTGACCCTGGGATAAGCTGGTTCACTACCTTGGTTTCCTCATCTGTAGAGTGGGGAGATTGATGATTTCTAAGACCCTTTCCAGCACTAAATCTTCAATTTATGGTCCTAAGTGACCTCAGGAAGGACCAGAAAATTGAAGATTCTGGAGATTTTGTGGGAGAGGGTAGTATGTGCCAGACCAGGAACCTCATATGGACAGCCACATGAATGGTTTGACTGACTTTATATCTTACCGTAACGTGTGTAGTGTGCCTTTGTAAGAATGTAAGTTCTTCTAGCGCAGGAACTGTTTCATTTTTGTATTTGTATCTCTAGTACTTGTATCTGGTACATGGACGTGATAAATAATTCTTCCTTCCTTCCTCCCCTCCCTCCATTCCTCCCCTCCCCTCCCCTCCTCTTCTCTGTCCCCCTTTGCTGGGTCATGTGGCTCACTTCACCTTATACCTTCTATGCTCACAGAGGTTGTGGTGGAGTGAGTCAATTAGTCAAGAAAACTTGCATAAACATATGTCAGCTACTGAGTTAAGTACTAAAGGTATAAAAAAAGGCAGAATTGTTGGTGGAGTTGTGAACTGATCCAACTATTCTGGAGAGCAATTTGGAACTATGCCCAAAGGACTATAAAGCTTTGCATACTCTTTGACCCAGTAATACCACTACTAGGTCTGTATCCCAAAGAGATCATAGAAAAGCAAAAAGAAACCACCTGTCCAAAAATATTTATAGCAGTTCTCTTTGTGGTGGCAAAGAATTGGAAATTGAGGGAATGCCTATCAATTGGGGAATGGCTGAACAAGTTGTGGTATATGATTGTAATGGAATATTATTGTGCTGTAAGAAATGATGAGAAGACATATTTCAGAAAAATTTGGAAAGACTTAAGTGGATTGATGCTGAGTAAAGTTAGCAGAACCAGGAGAACATTGTACACAGTACAATGTGTGATGATCAACTGTGATAAACTTGGCTCTTCTCAGCAGTACCATGATCCAAGACAGTTCTAAAGAACTCATGATGGAAAATGTTCTCTGCATCCAGAAAAAAGAACTGTGGATTCTAAATGCAGATTGATCCATATTGTTTCTACTTTTTGGTTGTTTTATTTCTTTTCTGAGGTTTTTCCCTTGTGTTCTGATTCTTCTTTCACAACACAACTAATGCAGAAATATGTTCGGTGTGATTGTACATATCTAACCTATATTGGATTTCTTTCTTTCTTGGGGAGGGAAGGGAAGGAGGGAGAAAAATTTGGAACTAAAAATCTTATGAAAACAAATGTTGAAAACTATCTTTACATGTAACTGGAAAATAATAAAATACTTTTATGATAAAAAAAGAAAGGCAGAAAATATGGTCCTTTTTCCTCAATAAATTAACATTTGAATGGGGGTAAATAATATATTATTACATGTATATGTATACATATATGTATGTTTATCTTGTAGATAAATATGCCTATTTATATTCAAGGTCTATATAATGTAAATAATGGACTAGCTTCAAAGGAGCCTTGGAAAGGCCTCCTGAAGAAGGAGGGATGGGAGCTGAGTCTTGAAGGAATCCAGGGATATGAAGGCTAGCCAGCACCAATGCACCTAGCTAGGAGGTGGAGTATTCTGGGTAAGGAACAGTTGCTGTATCATCAAGTGTGTGTAGGCTAGTAAAATGTATGAAGGCTGAGAGGGCTGTAAAGGACACTGGCCTTGGAGTTAGAGAGACTTGGGTTCAAACTCTGACTTATTTAGTAGCTATGTGACCCTGAGCAAGTCACTTGACCTCTCTTTGCCTCACTTTCCTCTCAGTCAACTAGCATTTATTAAGCACCTACTATGTGCTAAGCACTGTTCAACTATAAAATTAGGACATCTGACTCAAGGGCCTTTAAGACCCTTTCCAGCTCTCAATCTATGAGCCTATGAGGAGCCCAGACATAATTATATTTTGTTTTTCACTCTGTAATGCTCTGTCCCCATTGAACTAATTGTGCATAGTGTGACTAATAGACCCAGGCCACTTATAAAAAGGGGCTTAGACCTTCAATCCCTCCCCTGCTTCCCTTATTCAAGACCATGTGCTTCCTGATTTGCCAGTGCTTCAGTGGTTGGCATTTAAGAAATCATTATCTTTGATCTAGAGGTAGCTGATTGGTTAGAAATGTCTTATATCTATCTAAATCTCTACCCAATTTGTTGTTGTTGTCATTATTTGGTAGTTTTTCAGTCATGTCTGATTCTTTGTGACTCCATTTGGGATTTTCTTGTCAAAGATCCTGGAATGGTTTGCTATTTCCTTCTCTAGCTCATTTTACAGATGAGGAAACTGAGGCAAAGAGAACTAAGTGATTTGCCCAGGATCATACAACTAGTGAATGTTTGAGGCCAGATTTAAACTCAGGAAGATAAGTCTTCCTGATTCCAGGCCTGGCACTCTATCCTGAGTACTACCTAACTACCCTATTCTCTACCTAAAACATTGACTAATTTGAACTTAGAAAGAGAACATACTCTGCTAGATTTTTCTTTGGGTTAACTTCTGGACCTTAGGGGAGGGTATGCTTATTATAGGACTGTAACTTAAGAACTGTAAGGGAACTTAAAGGTAATTTCCCCCAATCTCCTCATTTTTCAGAAGAGGAAACTGAGTCTCACAATGGTTAAAGGGCTCCCCTGAGTTCACACAGGGAGCAGAGTGGCAGAGTCTGGATTTTAACCCAGGGTCTCTGACTTCAAAGCCAGTGTTCTTTACACTTTTCTTATTTTTGGTGACTGACCCACCTGGCAGGCGTCTATGAAATTGACCTGCTAGCTGGATGGCACATTTGACAATTTAATTCAACATGCAGCTCAAGCCGCAAGTGACAATGATTTTTTTTTTTTTAGTGAGGCAGTTGGGGTTAAGTGACTTGCCCAGGGTCACACAGCTAGTAAGTGTTAAGTGTCTGAGGCCGTATTTGAACTCATGTACTACTGACTCCAGGGCCAGTGCTCTATCCACAGCGCCACCTAGCTGCCCCAAGTGACAATGATTTAAGGTGGGCTGCAAATGGAAGAAGGTTTTCCCACAGATTCTGAGGTTCTCTTTATGTTCCTGCCTGTAGTTGATACCACACCAACTGCATCAAGTTCTCCCCTGAGATCTCCAATCCAATGCTGCCTCCACTCTGGCCTTCATCCTCATCTCCCCCTCACCATATCTTCTACCCTGACCCTGAGCCCCCACAACATCGCCACACTATGCTGTTACACCCTCTTCTTCTAGATCCCCATTTTGTGTTGTTTCCCCCGCAGCCTCCTTTTCATCATTATATCTCAGTGCTTGGTACATAATAGGAGTTTAATAAATGTTCATTTTTGTTGATTTGGGGGATTGTTTTAGTGTTTTTTTTCTTACTGGACCTCTGATTTCATTGATGGAGGAAATGACTGATGTAGCACCTTCTTCCACCAAAGCAGAATGGGATTTACCTAAATTTGCCTAAATTTACAGTCTTAGGGAACTATGGGATGATCTTGAACACCAATGTTTTCCTCATGATGCTATGTAGCTGTTAGTCCCAGAACTCAATGATCTCAGTTGAATCACAATCACAGTCTTGTGACCAAAAGTTCAATGGAAAGATCTATGGTGGGAGTAAGCAGGTTGCATCATGGGATTAGCAATGCCTTGTAGAGGAGGAATGCTGGGGCAAAGTAACCATTCAGGATCTTTGTCAATCAATCAAAAACTTGGTCTAACCTCTGTAGGAAAGTGGGGGTCAGGGAGCAGCTAGGTAGTGCAGTGGATAGAGTACCCATCCTGTAGTCAGGAGGAGGTAAGTTCAAATCCATCTTCAGACACTTACCAGTTGTGTGACCCTGAGGAAGTTACTTAACCCCAATAGCCTTGCCAAAAGAAAAAGATCCAAACAGGGAAATGGGCTTTAGTGAACCTAACTGGGTGAGGACGTTAAGGCTATGGTCCTGTTGTGTCTGAGGTGGGATTAAAACCCCAGTTTTCCTGACTCCAGGTCTAGTCTTCTATCCATTACTCCACATTCATTATCTTTTTGTAAGTTTTTAAACCTGATTTAGCCTTTTAAAATTTCATCTATCTAGGGAACTCCTAATGTGGAAATACCCTCCACTGATGTAGATTGCCAATTCTCTGCTACTTACAGAGATGTCTGCCGCATTAGAAGTTGTGAATTGCCCAGACCCAAAGCTAGTATGGGTCAGATTTAGGACTTGAACTCAAGACTCCCTGACTCCAAGGCTAGCTCCCTAGCCAGCATGCTAAGCTCTGCCTCCTTAGAGTATAATGATTAACAAGCAGTCACTTTCCAAGCCTCCTTAATGAACAAAAGCACAACTTCCCCCTCTCCCACCCCGACCTCCTCCTTCTACCTCCCCAAATCCAAACTTTAAAGTTTGGGCCAGATTCAATGCTTGGGTATCATTGGCCTGCTTGCAGTCCTTGTCACATGGGGGAGGGTTCTGTTCCACTTTGTGAACCCTCTCTTCCTGTATGGCTCTAGAAGGGGCACCTAATCTGTCGTGGAAAAGCCTAGGATTTATCCCAAGCTTTTTGGTAGCAGGCTGTCTTGTTCACCTGAAATGGGGCCAAACTCAGGGCCTATCTCAGGTTGCAAGACTCCAGAACAACTGCTGGCTGAGGAGAGAATGATGTGAAGCTGAGGAGGTAGTACTCAGTGGGGCTGGGGTGATGGAGCACGCCAGCTCTGCTTTAATGGTCTGGGTTCAGTGACACTGAATGCTTGCCAGCAGTATTTTACTCAATTCTGAAGTCTGTGGAAATTCCAGGGGGAGCTTTAATCCTGGACTTTTAGATCCACTTACATTCAATTCAGAAAGATATAGGGGGGGAAGACAGAGACAGAGAGACAGAGAGACAGCGAGTCAGAGACAGAGAGAAACAGAGAGACAGAGACAGAGAAAGAAAGACAGAGAGACAGAGGGAGACAGAGACAGAGAGAGAAATGGAGAGAGATGGAGAGAGGGACAGAGACAGAGACACAGAGAGAGACAGAGACAGAGAGAGATAGAGATAGACACAGACAAACTAAGAGGAAAGACACACAGAGGGAGGGACACAAAGGCAAAGAGAAACAGAAGAGAAAAGAGGGAGACTAAGAGAGATAGAAAGAGATAGACAGAGGGAGAGAGAGAAAGACAGAGATAGAGACAGATACAGAAAGAGGAGACAGGCACAGACACACATAGGGAGATACACACAGAGAGAGGCAGAGACCAACAGAAACAGACTGTAACAAAGGCAATGTGACAAAGACATAGAATCAGAGATAGAGATGGACACAAGCAATCAGGCAGGAGAGAAAAAGATTGGGAGTAAGAAGCAGACAGAAAGAAACAGAGACAGAGAAAGAAGAGGAAAGACGGAGAGAGGGATGGAAAGAGAAAAAAGAGATAAAGAGACAAAGACAAAGAAAGATCAGAAGAGAAAGAGATAAAGAGGCAGATGCAGAGGCAGAGAGAGAAGAGGAGAGAGACAGAGACAGAGAGAACTCATTGCCCTTGAAACCTCCTGGCCTTTTTCTAATTTCTCCTGTCCCAGGGAGTGGGTATTTTGCCAGTTTTAAGAAGAACTGGAGATGAAGTCATCTGCAACCTCAGTTCAAAATTCAGAAGCCAAAAATAATGCTAACAGCAGGCAGAGGTGTTGTCCCCACCCAGATGAGGGGACTCCAGCAATTTCCCAATGATCCAATCCATCAATCCATCAGTCAACAAGTATTTATTAAGGCTTCCTTACATGCCAAGATCTGCGTTAAGCATTAGGGACACAAAGCCAGTCCAGCAACAGAGAAAGCATTTGGATTGGACACCTGGTGAAAAAGCTTAAAAAGAACCATCCAAAAGGCAGAAGTCTACTCAGCCTCCATTGAGGACCCCAAATTTTGGGCCGCACTCCTTCAAGATGTCACTTCCATGGCTGCCAAGGTCACTTCAGATTCTGAAAGTCTGCAACCAGAGAACAGTGTTCCCTGTCATTTCCCTGCTCCAGAACCTGTCTGTGGCTCCATCTTGTCTATAAGAGGAAATCAGGATTAATTTTTAGAATTGTAGCTAGTATTTATTTAATGTTTGCAAAGTACCATGCCTAAGTTATCTCACATATCTTGAATTGTGTTGATCCTCCCAACAACCCTAGGAGGTTGGTTCTACCTTTATCACCATTTAAAGATGAGGAAACAGGCTCAGAGAGGAAATGACTTGCTTAGGGTGGCATAGATACTGGGTTTCTGAGGTGAGGTTTGAATCGAGATCTTCTTGAATTCAAGTCTGTAACCCTATCCACTACACCATCCTGAAAGGGACCTTAGAGGGAATCTCTTTTTACCGGTGAGAGAACAGAACGTATCTTCTTCTCACTGCAGTATCTCCGAATCTTTGAAGTTTTAGAATCTTTGTCAGCCCAAGCACAACTTTACGCTCAAAGCCTTTCCTTATTTACTTTCCCCTCCACTTCCAGTGCCCTCCCTCCCCAAACTACATTGTATTCATTCTATATCCATTCTCTTTGTAAATCTCAATCTCTTTCTCTCTCTCTCCCCCCCTCTCCCTCCTTTCCTCCTTCTCTCTCTCTCTCCTTTCTCTCTTCCCTTTTCTTTTTATTCCTTCCTTCCTTCCTTCCTTCCTTCCTTCCTTCCTTCCTTCCTTCCTTCCTTCCTTCCTTCCTTCCTTCCTTCCTTCCTTCCTTCCTTCCTTCCTTCCTTCCTTCCTTTCTCTCTTTCTTTCCCTTCCTTCATTTCCATCCATCCATCTCTCATCTATCTAGACTTTATGTGTATATGTATATGTGTATATGTATGTATATATATATGTGTGTATGTATATATAATGTATATATGTATGATGAATGAAAAGCCTGAGAGACAGTTTCTGCGTAATTATTAATTAGGCTAGCTGCTAATAAGTTGATGGTTAGTGGCTTCTTTCCATCACCAAAGACACCTAATGGAGATATTGAATTCATTAGTGTACTTTTAGAAAAGGGGGTGCTCCTGACAGGTGAAAAATCAACCCTGGTTAGTGAATAATTAATGAGGGAGTGGACTTTCAAATGAGAAGGAGGGCTGAAAGTCCTTAGCCTCTCTTGCTGAGAATGTGACTTGATCATGAGACTCAGGCATCTCCAGCATTCTGGAGAAAGGAATCCATCTTTACCAGACCACACTGATTGGTTTTCTCCTTCATGAGTTGGATTACCCTAGACTCCAATGGAGGGGTGCAAGGACATGGCCTTAATGCTTTGGGGCTGGAATTCACCTAGATTAGATTCTGTTTTTACTACAAACAAAAGTCAGGTCTCTTAGTTGGGTGGGGATCACACCCAAGATGGAGGAGCATGTATCCTGAGGATTAGGCCAATCTCATCTATCAGCCTTGTCCTTCAGAGACTGGGCAAAATGACCTACAGGGGCTCCTCCCTGAATGAGGAAATAGAAAGGAAAAACCTTCATCCTAATTTAATAACTGGTTATTAATATAACAGAAAGATAACTTCTCTCACATGTACATAATATACATATACATACACATACACACATATTCATCTTTGAGGGCAGGGGCTCTTTCTTTGTATAACCAGCCTGATATACTCTAGGCACTTAATAAATGTGTGTTGATTGACTAATTGTACATTTTGCCTTTCTTAGTATACTCAACACTTACCACAGTACCTGGAACAATATTTGATGACTTGTTGATTTGATTAAATGTAACCTAAGTATAGCCTAATGGGTCATGAATATTCACTCCCTATCCCAGACTTAGATGGATATTCATTCATTCATTCATTCATTCATTCATTCATTCATTCATTCATTCTTCCTGAAAGGAGAAACCAGAAGGTTGGGTAAGTCAATAAACATTAAGTGCCTACTATGTGCTGGGGACTGTGCTAAGCCCAGGGGTACAAATATGAAAAAAAGAAAGACAATTGTTACTCTCAAGGTGCTTATAATATAGCTGGGAAAGATAACAGAGAAGAAGAAGCTGAAGGGGAGGGGGTGGGGTTGGGAAGGCTGGGAAGAAGGTACCCAGTGAGTGAGCACGGTGGAATCCAGGGAGTGAGAGGTGGTGGGAAATGAAGAGGTGGCTGCTCTGGGAGTCCTCTTTAGATGGAGACTTTGGGAGGAGTTCTTTGTTCTCCAGGCTTCCAATCAGAGGGGCAGAGGGCTCTGAGGATACTGATAGTAAAAGTACTGAGGCAGATACAATCTCATAGGATGACTAGTTTCCTGATAAGAAGTTTTCCTCTGGGTATAGTGAAGTCTAGAACAAGGAGTGCAAGCTGGTGGGAAATGAGATCATTAAACAAGTAGCATTCCTTAATTGTCTATTATATTTCAGGCACTATGCTAAGTACTGGGAATTCAAAGACAAAAATGAAATAGCCTCTGTCCTAACAGAAGCTTGTAGGGGGAGCTAATATGTCTAACCATAGACATAATAAATCAAGGTAGTTTTTTGTGGGGAGCCGCTCACAGGGGTTGAGGGGATGGGATAGGAGTTGAATTTAGAAGGAAACTAGGGATTTGAAGATGTAGCATTTAGGAGGAAGCTCATTCCAGGTAGAGGGCACAGTCTAGACAAAGGCATAGAGGTGGGAGATAGAATATCACATATAAGTATTAGCCAGGGCAGTTTGGGTGGACCATAGAATTCATGAAGGGCAGAAATATATGATAAGCCTAGAAAGATGGGCTGAAGCCAGGTTGTGAGATGTAAGAAGTACTTGGGTTGAATGGAAAGAACATGTTGAGTGGATAGATAAGAGCTGACAGGCACTGGGTAGGAAAAAATCTTATAAGTGAGAAAGGAAGAGAAAAAAGGAAGAGTGAAGCACAAAAAGGTGAATAAGTTTGTGAGAAGCTGGAGGGTAAGGGTGGGGGTGGGGGTTCACAGCTAATGGGCAGGGAAATAATCATTCAATCTTACCTCGGCTTTATTATGGTGATCTGGTATAGCAGAATGAACTATGAACGCTTAGAGACACAACAGACCCGAGTTTCACTCCTAGCTCAGTAGGCTTACAGTGGGAGTTTAAAAAAGTCATTTATTTCCTTTCTCTGAGTCTTTGTTTTTTTCACTATAAAATGAAGGGCCTATATCAGATCAAAGGCTCTCTGCTAATTGATTCTGGGATCAAGGGCTTTGAGCAGCCGCCCCATTCTCCCTTCTGCCCAGGAATTCATCATTGACATCAGTTCCTCTACCTCTGGAAAGGTGACGATCTCAAGGTTTCAGAGATAACAACAACAAAAAAGGCTAAGGTCCTTTCAGAGGGGACGAGTGAATGAATCGGGGAAGGATAAAAAATTCTAAATAGTATTACAAACAAATTTAACCTAATTATGGATTTAGAAACATAAATGGTAAAGGCTGGAAGAGGTCATAGGGTCATAGGGCTTGGAGCTGAAAGGATCCTTAGAAGTCATCCAGTCTAGGGGTTCCCAACCTGGGGTAAGAGGATAGGAGAAGGTTGTCAAGGTAGTACGGGGAGTATTGGGTAAATAACTAATCCTATTAACTTTATCTCTTGATTTTATTTCTTAGGAATGATAAACACTAGAATTTGTTTTCTTTCTTGCTGAAAAGGGGAATATATGATGGTCTGAAAACCACGGGCTATAGCACTGTAAGGAATTGAACCTTTCATTTTACAGGAGGAAACTGAGGCATAGAGGCACCAAGTGACTTTCTCAATGGCATACAGATAATAACCAGAGCCAAGATTCAAACTCAGTTTTGGACCATATAACAGAATACTGGAGATGTAAGGGACTTTGAAAGACTCGGGTCCAACCTCTACATTTGAAAGTTGTGGAAACAGGTCTGGGGCAGGAAGGACTGACTCTCAGAGGCTCATTGGATCTAATCCAGTCACGCAGATTAGTGCTAGAGCTGAGATTGGAACTCAGATCTTCTAGCTCCAAATTCAGTACTTTTTCCATTGTATCTTTCTTTAGACCTTGATGATCTGGAATTTTTAAGGCAGTGGTCTTAACTGCCCCCACTTTTTTTTGGTGTCTTGAGCCCCTTTATCAGTCTGGTAAAACCTATAGAATCCTTCTTAGAATAATGTTTTTAAAATGCATAAAATAAAATAAACAGGATTTCAGGAGAAACCATTTGTATTCAAATAGCTATCAAAATACATAATGAAAAACCAAATTCACACACCCCAGATTAAGAAGTCTTGCTTAAGGGTTTGGAAATTGTTTTTTGTTTTTGTTTTCTATCTGTCTGTGTGTCTATCTATCTATCTTTCTTTCTATCTACTTATTTTTCTATCTGTGTATCTATCTATCTATCTATCTATCTATCTATCTATCTATCTTCTATCTATACATCTGGAGAAGAGGACAGATTGTTGGTATTACAAATCCAATGATTTTTCACCTCTCAATTGCTCAGTAAGTCAGCAACTCTTTGGCTGAGAAAGGGTTAAACAGCTCTCCCAGGTATAGAAAAACTCCGTAAAGAGGCAAGGAAATATTTCCCTCTCTGATAAAGAATAAAAGGGAGCAACTCATTCCATATGGCTGATGAGTGCCGTAGGCCTGAGAAGGACCAAGAAGCGAGCCTGCCAATATGGCAGGCAGGAGCCGAATTTCTGATGAATGACCCCATTGCTTCAGGAAGGCTGAGCTGATCTCCTTTGGAGGCGAGGGAGAAAAAAAAAAGAGGGGCAGGAACCTGGAAGAGGAGGGAGGGAAAGTCGCCAAAGTCCATCCCATTTTTCTTGTCTGATGGAAGCAAGAATTTTTGTCAACATCTGCAGAATTTGAAGAAGTCAGGACGTGAAGCAGCAGGCAGGGGTGGCAGAAGGGGAAGTTGGAAAAACCACTGGGCCAAACCAAAAACTTTGTTTTCTAGCTTGGAGAAAGATCCTTGGGGAATCGTTGCTTGTTTTTGAAAGGAATATTCTTTTATTGGTTCTTTTTTAGGGGAAGTGTGGTAAAGTGGAAAGAGATCATAGATTTACAGCTGGAAGGGAACTTAGATGTTGTCTCGTCCTAGGAATCTTAAGCCCTGAGTCCACGGACCCAGATAGATTTTAGGAGGTTCATGAACTTGGAAGGGAAAAATTACATCCTTATTTTCACTAATGTCTAATTGAAAATGTGCATTTTCTTCAATTAGTTGAAAATGTGATTCTGAAAATGAATCCATGGGTGTCGCCAGCATGCCCAAGGGAGTCTCTTACATGAAAAAGATTAAGAATCTCTGGTCTAGTCCAGTTTCTTCATATTATAGATGAGGAATACAAGGCCAGGGAGTTGAAATTACTTGGCCCTTGTAAATGGAAGGATCAAGATTCAGACCAATACATTTCCACTATGCCAGGTTGCTTTTCCTGGTTCTGAAGTCATAGCATCGGAATTAAAATGCGGGCTCTGACGTTTACTACCTCTGTGACTCTGGATGAGTCACTTCACTGTTGTGTCTCGATATTGTCACATGTAAAATGAGGAGAATGATACCTGAACAGAAATACCTAAGAAAATGCTTTGTAAGCCTAAGGCTTTATAGGAAGGAAGCACTTTCTGTAACTTTCTTTGGTTTATACTTTGAAAATAAGTTTTAAAAATCACTTGTGTTTGTCAAAGAACTGGTTATTAAATTCTGGTAAATTTCCATTTGTTTGTTTCAAATTTCTTGGTTATTTGAATCCAATCAGGGAGCTGTTTTATTTTCAGACTAGTTTGAGAATGTGTAGTCATAGATGAGATTTTGTATTTAAAGGTATAGGTTAGTAGATCCAGTGCTAGAAGGGACCTCTGGGATCTTCTTGACCAACCCTCTCATTTTACAGATAAGGAAACTGAGAGCAGAGAAGGGAAGTAAATATCTGGGAAGATGTACAGAGTGTCGCAAAGGTCTTAGTTCAGTTTTAAGTTTTAACAAGAAAGAGAGAGAGAAGAGAGAACAAGAGAAGAGAAGAGAAGAAAGGGAGGGAGAGAGAGGGGGAGGGAGAGGGATAGATATGGAGAGAGAGGGAGAAGGAGAGGGAGAGAGAGAGAGAAAGGAGAGAGAAAAGGAGGGAAGAAGAGGGAGAGAACTTTTAAGTTAAATCAGCCAGACTATTTTTCTACATTAAAGTCTTTTGTGGGTGTAGCCAACACAGGATCATAGATTTGGGGCTGGAAGTGTAGATTTAAAGATCCTTTAATCCAACCCCTTAATTTTTTTTTTGTAGGGCTATGGGGGTTAAGTGACTTGCCCAGGGTCACACAGCTAGTAAGTGTCAAGTGTCTGAGGCTGGATTTGAACTCAGGTACTCCTGAATCCAAGGCCAGTGCTTTATCCACTGTGCCTCCTAGCTGCCCTCAACCCCTTAATTTTACTGATCTAGAAGCCAAAAACCAAGGTCACATAGGTAGGGACTGGCAAAGTTGCGATTTGAATCCAGGTGGTCCAGAATACGGAAGAAAAATGAAAACCTTGTTCAGTAATCCATATTTTTCTTTCTCTATCCAGTGCCCAAACAGCTGCATGTTTGGGAATATGCTAATTCTTCACTGGTGTGTAACACAACCTCACTGGAACCAACACAGGAGTTGACACCCTCTCTCCAGGCTGTCTGTTGCACAGTCGGCATTCCTTCCTTAGTTGTTTTCTCTGCTGCATCTTAACTTTGTCCAGGTCCATCTGTCCTTAGACTTTATCTGAGCTTTGTGGGGCCCTGAGAAAGTCCAGCTGTTCCTGTAACAAAGAGCTTCCCCTTCCTCCCCTCTCCCAACACAAACCATGGCTTCTTCTTACTGTACCCTAAAGGGTCATATTGATGAGGAGGAGCCCCCAAAGTGTGAAATTTTAGCAAGATTCCTTGTGGTTTGATGGAGAAAAAAACCCATATAGCAAGTCAGTAATTAGTTTTTCATTCCCCAGAAGGTCAGCTATTCAAATTGATGATAGATAAATAATCTGCAATGTATATAATATGTGTGCATACATATATCTATATGTAAATCTATGTAGATATGCATACAGGTAGGTATGTATACAAACATGTACATATATAGACTATAAGTGGCAGAATCCTTGTCAATTTCCATTGAGAAAGGGAGTTTCCTTTTTTTTTTTCAAGTGAGGCAATTGGGGTTAAGTGACTTGCCCAGGGTCACACAGCTAGTAAGTGTTAAGTGTCTGAGGCCAGATTTGAACCCAGGTACTCCTGACTCCAGGGCCGGTGCTCTATCCACTGTGCAACCTAGCCACCCTGAGAAAGGGAGTTTCCTTACTTGGAATTCTCTACTCTAATGAAATCATGGGTTCAGAGGGGAAAAAATAATGGAAATGTGTAAAGAGCAACCCAGTCCTTTATCCAGAAATTTCCAGATTTCCAGAAGTGAGAAACTAAAAGGAAGTAAAAAAAGATTAATAGATTCTAAGCAGCCAAAGCAGAGGTCACATGTACAAATATGAACAAAATCCTATTTTACTCTGAGTAGAGACCCCTAGACTCTGACACATGTAAGAATCTGTTTGAACTAAGTTTACATTCAGTTTTGACAGTTTGGTTGTCAAGTTTTCCTGCCTAATAGTACATTAGAATCAACAGGTTAGAAGGGTAAGAATGTAAGACCCTTGATGCTAGAGCCTTTTGGCATTTTTGTTGTATCCCAAACACCTAACACATTTCCTGGTGTACAGGTGCCTGAGGCAGCTAGGGGATGCATTGGATAAAAGTCTTGGACCTGTAGTCAGAAAGACCTGAGTTCCAATCCAGCCTCAGTCACTTACTAGCTATTATAGCCTAAAGTCATCTCCAATGGTTGGGACTTGAGCTCTGGTCCTTTGGCTCCACAATTATTGCTCTTTCCATCTAATTAAAATGAGGTGGGTACCCTGACAACATCAAGAAGCGGCAGCCTTACAGTGAGAGGGGAGACAGGAAAAAACCCATAAAATTCAGCCACAAGAAGTAAAACCAAAACCCAACAAAAACCAGCAATCTGGGGCCATTCAGTGCAGTGGCAAATACCCTGCACGCTTCCACAGTCCCTGAGAACTGCTCAGTAAAACAAAGGATGTTTCCAATGGTGATATCAAGGATGGACAATAGACCATCCTGATTGGGATGCAAGGACCAGAACTCTGTTGTTGAACTTAAGTGATTGCAGAGAATAACTCTGTCTGACCACTTACGAGAAGTTTTAGCAGAGATTCTGACCTTCTCGTCACACTCTCATTGCGCCAAGGATGACTTCAGCCAAGACTTTTGGAGGCACCAGCTCCTTTCCCAAGGCTTTCATTTCTATTGGATAAGAGTCCAGGTTGTTTAATCAGGTTTATGGGTCTCTTAAAATACCTCTCAGCAGGAGAAACACATCCATCAAGGGCCATCCTGATGGGGGAAGTGATGGGTTCTCTTTCAGTGAGGATCCTGAGTGTATAGTAAATCTGCCCACCTCCTACACTTGTATCCTACGATTCAATCCCTTCACTGGAGCCAAGGCTCAGCAGTCCAACACACTCCTCCTGGAATAGGTCTTCCCTTTGGTGGATATTGGAGATGGGCCTATGGTCCTACCCCCCCCCAGCAGATCCTGAGCCTCAGCTTGACCCAGTTTACCCCAGGGGATATTCCCAGCCCAGCAGCAACTTGTCTAGAGATGTAAACCAGAGCCAAGGACTGGAAATTGAAATGCCTGGGTTGGGTGGTTACCAGTTCTGTGACTAACTAGCCTTGGGACCTTTCCCAATCTCTTTTTCTCTTCACCTCAGTTTCCTTTTCTGTAAAACGAAGTGGTTGGGTTATAAATCCTCTGTATTCCTATCTCCATTCTGATTCCTCGTCCCTCTTTACTTTGAATGTTGGGGATGTACAATCAGCAAACCGGATTGGAGACCCAAAGAGAAATCAGAAGCCCGTCGTGGCATTCTGCACTGGGGGTGGGGATGTGCTAGAACCACCCCAAGCTGGCTTCCAATATTGATGTAATCAGGGTGGGTGTTTACACCTGGGAATTGGCCAACACTGGAGTCAGGGTTTGATTGATTGTCTAAGATTAAGAAAGTGATGATGGAGAAATGTGAATGCAGATTAAACATAAAGGTTGTGTGAGGTTCACATTCTCCTTCCCCTACCCCCCCTCCAGAAATTTTATCAAATATTTACCGGCCTGCAAGGCCAAAAAACTGGAGAGATTTTATTTAACTAGTGAAAACTTGGGATGAAAAGAATAGCTTGTAAATAGTATTTATATAGTTCTTGAGAGTTATATATATAAATTATATATAATTCTTTATATAATATATAATTATATACATGACTACATACATGTATATATGTGTGTATAAATAGCACCAGGCCTGGAGTTAGGAGAATTCATCTTTGTGAGTTCAAATATTTTATCAGAAACTTACTAATATATGGGTATGTGTATGTATATGTGTATGAATCTATGTATATAGGTATATTTTCATCATATATATGTATATATAAATATATAGTATATAAACACAAACATACATAAATGAACATACATACACATACCTATACACACATATATGTGTATGTGTATACATACACACAAACACATGCACACACACACACACACACACACACACACACATATATATAATTTGATCCTTTACTGCAATTCTGAGAGGGAAGTGCTATTATTATCCCCGTTCTACAGAAGAGAAAACTGAGGTGGAGATTAGGTGATTTACCTAGGATTACATAGCTAGTAAAACCAAATTTGAACTCAGTTCTTGAATTAAATTTCAGGTTAAGCGTTCTATCCATTGTACCACCTAGCTGCTTATAGGTAATAGTAAGAATAGGGCCTGGACCCATGATTTCATTGAAAAAGAGAACATGAGGATTAAATGAGATAATAATTGTAAAGTGCTTAGCATAGTATCTGACACATAGTAAGTGTTATATGTTAGTTATTATTCTTTCTCAGATAAGGAAAGTTCCTTCTACCAACATAGGTTGACAGCTTCTCTGAAACCTACAGTTTAAGGAAGTTGTCTAGAACACAGAAAGATTAGAAGACATGCCCAGGGTTACATGGCCATTAAATGTTGGTGGTAGGACTTGAACCCACGTCTTCCTGTAAATTTTCTATCTAGTATCTCTCTGATAACGTTTAATGACAAATTACATTCATATAGGGCTTTTTACAAAACAGTGGGTTAAATAATCCAATTATATTCCTGGGACAATAGAATTTAAAGCTGGAAGGGACTTGAGATCAACCAGTCCAACCTCTTCCTTTTAAAGAGGAGAAAATTGAGGCCCAGAGAGTAGAAGTAACATACCCAAGGTCACACAGTGAATAGGAGAGCTGAAATCCAAGTCCTCGATCTCCAAATCCCGCATTCTCTCCCATTACTGCCATTATTTTCAGAAGAGGAGATTGAAATTCAGGGAAGTAAAGTTAGTCACAAAGCTAGTAAGGGTCAGAGCTGGGGTTCAAACCATTGAGTCTGATGGGTCCCCTTCTCCCCCATTTTATCCCTATTTCATAGAGGAGGAAATTGAGGTACAGAAAGTATAAAGTGATTTGCCCAAGGTCACATAGGCAGCGAATGTCAGAGGTAGAAATCAAACCCAGGTCCTTTGACTCCATATCCCATGTTCTTTTTGATTTATTACATGGGGTCCAGTGTTGGGCAAGATGGGCTCTTCTTGACCAAAGAGTAGCTGGTGAAGGGCAGTTGATGGATTGGCATGTGCCCCTACATTGTTACCTTCCCCTCAATCTAGATCTTGTCTGAGCTCATGCTAAATCTGATCTCCATTTTGCCTTGGCCAACCTTGCGACTGGAAGAGTTGAGTCAAGCTTCATTCTGTACATGGCTTGCCTTGTGTATATTTGTTTGCATGTTGACTCCCCCATTAGATTGTAACCTTATTAAGGGCAGGGATGGTCTCTTGCCTCTTTTTGAATCTCTGGTGCTTAGCACAGTGCCTGGCACATAGTAGGCACTTAATAAATGTTTATTGAATTGAATTGAATTGAATTGAATTGAATGCTTTCCTTTGAAGCTGTCCCCCATCTAGATGCTATAAGGTTGATTCTACATGAAGAATGTATGAACCATTTCCTTGTTGAGATTCCAGCTGCAGTGAGAGATTTATGTATGGGATGGGATTACCACCAAAAAAAGGACCCTCTGCTTCTTGTAGAATGGGGAAGACACCTGTGGAAGTTGGGTTCCATGACTCAGACCCTGGGCCCTAGGATGGAGCCTTCCTTACTGTTTTTTTTTTTGGGGGGTGGGGAGGAACGCTAGACTTTCATATGTCAATCAAGGTGAGGCCAGTCATTGGTTAAGGGAGGTTACTACAGTATCCTCATTAACGTACTCAGTAGTTTATGACCCCAATAAAGCCATTAGCCCAGGTTGCTGGGGGAGAAGCTCATCTTTACCACCCTTTAGGTCAAACTTTTCTGGGGTCCATTAGCCCTGGAGTTGTAAACACAACCTCCCATCAGTGGGGGAATCTGATTGGTTTATGGTCCATCAATCACAGCTCACTGTCAGTAAGCCCATTTGGGCAGGAGTGAAAGGATCACTGGCCTCTCACTGACTTTCAATCCCATCTCTGCCTGGGTGAATGCTGGAAATGCTCTTATACTCTCTGAACCTCAGTTTCATCATCTACAAAATGGGAATAACAATAGTTAAAGTACCTACTCCGCAGGAAAAAAAGGGGAAAGTTATTTACAAACTTTCAAGTGTCACAGCAAGCAGCAGGGCTCATTGGAAGATCATTATATTTGGGGCCAGAGAACCAGGTTCACTTCTTGTTTCAATGCTGTGTGTCCTTGGCAAGGCACTTAGATCCTCTGGACCTTGGTTGCCTCTGTAAAATGAAAATGCTACACAAAATGGCTTTTGAGGTGAGGACCTTTCTACTTCTAAATCCATCTTCTCTGATGTTTGGAGATAGGATAAAGAGCCTGTCTCCAGGGGGCAGGAAGCCCTGAGTTCAAGTCTATCCTGCATATGAGCAGTAGGACAGTGGGCAATTCATTTGACCTTTCAGTACCTTAGGCTGTGTTTTAGGTTATGAGTTGCAGAGTAGATGTTGATTTTCATTGGTAGAAGGAATTTTCTCACTGGAAATTCTCTATACCAATGGGATTACAGTTCTGTTCGCCACTCCCCCCCCCCAAAAAAAAGTCAGAGGAAATACATTTACATAGTGGTTTTTAAGAATAAGTCATGGGGGCAGCTAGATGGTGCAGTGGATAAAGCACCGGCCCTGGATTCAGGAGGACCTGAGTTCAAATCCGGTCTCAGACACTTGACACTTACTAGCTCTGTGACTCTGGGCAAGTCACTTAAGCCTCATTGCCCAACAAAAAAAGAATAAGTCACTTTACATTCATTACTTCCAGTAAGTCCCTACAAAGAAATAGAGATATACTACAGGAGTCTGGGGAAACAGAGACCCAGAGCAGGTAAATGACATGCCCAAGGTCACACAACTAGTAAACATCAGAGAAAACAGTCAAATCCAGATTTCTCCTGACTCTAACCAAGTTCTTAAGGAAGCTGGTTTGTCTCATATTCAAAAGGTTCAACCTTTAAGCCGGTGATTCTCAGGAGAGGATATTGAAGTATGGGCACCAATCCCAGATTATCTCTTGATACCTTTAGTAAATAATAATTTATAAATAGCATTTAAATGTTTGCAAAGCATTTTACCAATATGACCTCATTCTTATCCTCAAAAAAAACCCTGGGAAGAAGGGACTATTAATATTATTATCCATATTTGATGGCTGAGGAAATTGAGCCTGAGGGAAAGTAAGTGACTTTTCTAGGGTCACACAGCTAATAGGTATCTGGGGCCAAATTTGAACTAGGTCTTCCTCAGAGCAAGTCCAACCCACTGTGCCACCTTGTTGTTCAGTTTTGTGTGGCTCTTCATGACCCTGTGGACCATAGCAGGAAAGTAATGTCCATGGAATTTTCTTGGCAAATACCCTGGTGTGGTTCGACATTTTCTTCTCTAGAGGATTAAGGCAAACAGAGGTTAAGTTACTTCCCCAGGGTCACACACATAATAAGTGTCTGAGGCCAGATTTGAACTTGAATCTTCCTGATTCCAGGCCTAGCATGCTATCCTCTGAACTCCCCCAGCTGCCTCTAAATCACATCTAAGATGCGTGAGGATTGAACGGAGCTGAGATGCAATACATTTTGGTGAAAGACTTTTTGAATGATGGCTGACAGTTCTCACCTCCTAAACTGCTATATGATCTAAGGAAGATCACTCACCTTCTCTGGTCTTCAGTTTGGTCCAGCATAAAAAAAAAATCTCATGTATATAGCGTCTTGTCTCTTAGGGTTACTGTGGGACATCCCATTTTAGGAAGGTCAGTGACAACCTGGAGAGCATTCAAGTCAAGGCAACGGGGCTGAAGACAGACCTTGAGCCAGAATCAGTGGATGTATATCTTAGATATCCGATAGCTGTCTTCACCTATTGGAAGGTCTTTCTTGTGGGGAGAGGGATTAGTCGGGTTCCATTTGGCCCCAGGAGACAGAACCCGGAATAATGGGTTGTGGCCCGAGAGGCAGATTTGGGCTGGATGTCAGGAGCAAACTTTCTGACAATCTGAGCCCACCCCAGAGAGGAGTCGGTTGCCTCTAGAGGAAGTGAGTTTTAGGATGTTGGATTCAGGCATTGAGTCTATTTCACAGATGAAGAAACTGAGGCTTCCCCTCACTGGAAACCCTCATGAGAATGTTATAAAGGGATTTTTGTTTCCTCCATATGGGTCACACATAGATAGAACGGTAGAGAGGAAAGTGATGAGTTGAAAGGGAAAAAGACCTGGGTTTTAATCCTACCTCTGAGACTTACAAGTTGTGCAAAGAGGACAACTGAACCTATGATTTCTTTAGTACAGGGATCTCCTGGGGGAGGAAATTCCTTTCACCAATGCAGGCCAGCATCTTCTATGTAGTTTAGAGTCTTACCGACTTGCCTAGAGCACTGAGACAATCAACAAATCGTCCAGGGTCACACATCCAGTATGGGTCAGCTGTCAGAGGTAGGACTTGAATACCAATCAGCCTTCCTGGCTAGCTCTCTTAGCCACTACAGTTATCCCTTCCACATCTTGACTCTCCAGATCAAGGTTTCCATATATCAAGGGTCGGCATAAGACACTAAATGGGAATTTCGGAGGAGTTTTGCAGAAGCCGCAGATGACATTTGGAGGCCAACAGATGACACAGAAAAAGTTTAAACTCAGAAATGCATAAAATATATGTATAGTATTGAATAATATCAACATTTTATCATTTAATACCATAATAATTCAGACTTCTTCTCTGGTACAAAAGGAGGGCCACAATTATTTATGTGGATTTTCCAGATTTGGGGGAAAGGAGCCCTGTACCCCTATCTTCCTCGATGTGGATGGGATAATTGTACTTCATGTTGCCTCTCTCTAGCTGTGTAATGCTGAGCAAATCCCTTAACCTCTCTGGGCCACAGTTAACTTCTTAGGTCTCTGTCGCTAAATTGTGGACAGGTTGTTATCTGTGTTGGGAGAAGGAGTTCAATTAAATATAATTAATTAATTTAATCAATTTAATGAGTATTATTAGGGCCACAAAGAGGATCAATCAGTCATCATTTATCAAATGCCTACTATGTGTGCTGAAGACTGTGATAGTTGCTGGATAGACAAAGATAAACACAAAATAGTCCCTGTCCTCAGAGAGCTTCCATTATTGCTAAGGAAGAGGGAAAGGATTCTTTCATTGGGAGACTCTTTTTGTTATAATTATTCAGCTTTTTCAGTCATATCTGACTCTTTTTTTTTGGTGGGGCAATGAGGGTTAAATGACTTGACCAGGGTCACACAGCTAGTAAGTGTCAGGTGTCTGAGGTCACATTTGAACTCAGGTCCTCCTGACTCCAGGGCCAGTGGTTTATCCACTGCACCACCTAGCTGCCCCTATGTCTGACTCTTAATGACCCCATTTGGGGTTTTCTTGGCAAAGATACTGGAGTGGTTTTCCATTTCCTTCTCCAGCTCATTTTATAGGTGAGGAAACTGAAGCGAATGGGTGAAGTGACTTGCCCAGGGTCACACAGCTAGTAAGTGTCTGAGGCTGGATTTGAACTCAAGAAGATGAGCCTTTCTGACTCTAGTCCCAGTATTCTATCCACTACTCACCCTAGCTGCCTGTGGGAGTCTCTTAAGTTGCACAGATCTGTTGTATATTTGAGTGTACGTTACACCAGATGGCCTCTGACATCTCTTCCAAGTCAATAATCCCCTCTATGACACCTCCTGCAAGTGGCCATCCAGGGTTTTCTCTAAGACCCTTAGTGAGGGTTGCTAGGGCACCTCATGAGTCCCTCCTTTCCAATTCTATTTTTTTGGTGAGGCAATTGGGGTTAAGTGACTTACCCAGGGTCACACAGCCAGTAAGTGTCAAGTGTCTGAGACCATATCTGAACTCAGGTACTCCTGACTCCAGGGCCGGTGCTCCATCCACTGGGCCACCTAGCTGCCCCCCTCCTTTCCAATTCTAAGAAGCTGTGATTCTTCTTTGAGTCTGGGAGGAACAGGAAAATGGGATAGTAGCCTGACATCGGATGTTCTCTATCCTCCAGGGCTTCCCTTGCCGGCACTCACTCACTTTTCCATACACGTCTCTATGTTCTCAGGGATGAGACCAGGGAGTCATAAAGTCCCACGTGCAGTCTTTGTGGGGATTAAGCAAAGTGAAGGTTTGGCTCAGAGAAGCCCGAGTCTGGGCCTCATCCAGCCCAGCTAAGAGGCCTACAAGTATTGGGATAAAAGCTCTCATCAACATCCCCACTCAGAGGTGCTTACCCCATGGGGAATTCCAGCCCCAGAGCAGATAATTCAAACAAGCATCCGCCAGTACTCTCGTTTGCTGCTGATCCCATAGCTTACAAGAAGGGATGCTGAACTATATCCGCCAAGATTATTAGGCTCAACTTAGAAAACACATGTTCACTTTGGAAAGCCAAAGATCCTGTCCCTGAGTATCACTCCTACCCTTTCTCTGAGATTCCTGTGTGGACGGTCTTTGGCTGCACTATGCTGCATACTTAGCAAAGCACCAGCTAGATACCATCCAGAAACCAATTTTCTCATTTTTCAGATGGGAAAGCTGAAGCCCAGATGGGGAAACTGAGACTGGAAGGGAACTTAGGGGCTTCTGGTTCAGTCCAGAGAGGTAACGTAGGTTTAAAGCTAGAAGGGACCTCAGAGGACATCTACTCCAACCACCTCATTTTACAGATGGGGACACTGAAACTCACAGAGAGAAACTGACTAGTTCCGGGGTCACTTTTCATAGTTAGTAATAGCCATGTCTTCTGGCTTCTAGTCCATTGACTTTTTTTTAATTAAATTTTTTTTTTCATTGACCTTTTCACTATGCCCCCTTCTTCTTTCTTGCTAGGGTTGGCTGAAGTCTACCATCTTCAATCTGTCCCCCTCCTCCCAGGCTTTGTTCTGCCTCTAGAATCCCTTGAATCTTTCAAAGTTTCAAATGCCTTTTCCTTTTCTCATAAGGCCTTTTCTTTTTCTCATTGGTGATTCGTTCCTGGAGTCTACTTTGTAAAGGGGCCTGGGCTGGGCTTCATTTCTTTTCCAGCCCTTTCCCCCATCCCCTATCAATTTTCACCTCCCTTTTGTGTGTGGCCTTCCCCCATTAGAATGAAAGCTCTGTGAGGACAGGGACTTTCTTTTTTATTGCTTAATATCTCCAAAGTGGAAAGATAGACAGAATCCAGGAAGGGCTTTGAACACCAAACAGAGAATTTAATATTTGATTCTGGAGGCATTAGGGAACCACTGAAGCTGATTAAACAGGGGAGTGACATAGATCACATGGATTTTTTTGTGTGTAACTCTCTTATTTATACTTATGTAATATTCAATTCAATTGAGCAACCACTTATTAAACACCTATTATACGGAAGACTCATCTTCCTGAGTTCAAATCCAGCCTCAGACACTTACTAGCTGTGTGACCCTGAGCAAGTAACTTAACTTATTTGCCTCAGTTTCCTCCACTGTAAAATGGGCATAATAACAGACTACTCCTCAGTGAGAATAAAAGAATGAGATGATATTCATGAAGTGCTTAGCCCAATGCCTGGCACATTGTAGTAACTACGTAGATGCTTATTCTCCTTCCCCCTTCTCCACATAGTAATCACTGTAAATGTTAGCTATTATCCAAATATGTCCTCCAATCTTCCAATTTTCACAAGATTCTCTTCTGGTCAAGTTGGGGTGAGAAGATAGCAGTGTTCTCCTGCATACTGCCCTCTCCCCAACCTCAAACAATTGCCTCTCAGGGGAGGACTATTTCCACCATTGATGGCTAGAGCGAGAATGCTTGATTGGAAACTAGATTGCCTTTTTAATATTCCCTGAAGAATATGACTCAATCAATCAATCTTCTCAACCCATCCAAAGAGGTGTTCTGTGGCACTTAGTTGGAATGCCTTTGATTGACTTAATAGAGATATTCTCACTTGGTTAAGGTAATTACTTTCAGTGAGGGGGAAAGGGAACAAGCATCTTTTCAACATTTACTATGTGCCAGACACAGTGCATTGGCAGCAAGGTCGTGAAGTAGACAGCCAGGCTTGGAGTTCAAATTTGATCTCAGATACTTACTCAGTCACTTCACCCTGTTTGCCTCAGTTTCCTCATCTGTAAAATGAGGGGGAGAAGGATATAGAAAACCACTCTAGTATTTCTGCCAAGAAAACTCTAAATGACAAAAAGTCTGACAGGAACGAAAACAACTAAACAATAAAAGTATGCCTGTGATAAGTGTTTTACAAGTATTATCTAATTTGGTGTAGAGTGATGGACTGATTCAATTGCCCTCCCCCTAGACACACACACACACACACACACACACACACACACGAACAGGCATATTCTACACCATGATTTTATTAACTTAAGACAAGATTGGAATATAAAAATCACAGTAAATCTATATTGGTGTCTTATTTCCTTACAAGACTGTTAGTTTCATAAGGACAGAGACTGTCTCATGTCTAATCTCTGCATTTTCCCTAGTGCCTACCACAGTGCTCTGCCCACAGTAGATGCTTGGTTGAGAATCTTATGTAATATCTTGCATAATTTATATAATAATTTATACATTATGTAGCATAATTATAATTTATATGATAACATAATTTGACATATACAACATATAATAATTGTAATTTATATAATAAAATAATCATAACTACATAATAATATGTAATTTATTATATAATATTATAAGTGTGACTGTGGTCAGGTGGCCACACTCCTTTTAGATTCTCCATCTCTAGAATTGGGACAACCATGTTTACCAATGTGAGAGGGAGCTTTGTACATGGGGAAAGCATAATGGATTTAAGTCAGAAGAACTTGGTTCAAATCCTGTTTTGGCCACTAACTCCTGGGCCAAGCCATTTGACTTCTGACATATTGTTTGTGGAGTTTGAGTTCACATGGGTGTCACTCACGGGGCATCTTTTGATTCTACTTTTGGATCTTAGACAGGCTCTGATGATAAATCACTTTGTGGTCTATACCTGTCATGATCTTCACTCTTGATTTGTGAATTGAGGGCCTTTGTCCTCAGTCTTTTTGTAAATTTTTAACTGTGTGCTCTGAGAATACCTATCAATCTTCATTCTCCTTTTGCCTTTCTGTGTATTTCTAGTGTTCGTATCCTCTAGTCCCTAGCACATTGCAGGTGCTTAGAAAATGCTTGTTGGTTTCCTCCATTTCGACATGGAAGTGTTCATCGTTCTAATGTTACTTTGGGGGTGATGAACCCTGTGGTCCATTAATATTGTGTGGTGAGTTTTTTGGGATACCTCCCATATTAATAATCATCCGATCTACCAAGAATGCATACATGAATGATCAAAAAAGCAACCACTATGGACTTATGCATCAAGTGATGGGGATACAAAAAGAGAAAGTGAGACAGCATCTGCTTTCAGGGAGCCCACCCTCTAATTGGGGAAGACAACCCATAAAGGAAGGTTGGGCTGCAAGGTTGAAAAAATATTTTGAAGCTCTCAGGGTCAGCCACAGGGTAGAAGACAAAGCCCAGGGGACCTAAGGTTATATAAATTGGGGAGATGATAGTAGTGCGGGATGGGAGGCAATAGAGGCAGGGTACATTATATAGCCTGGACGACGTTAAGGCGTAGTAGCAAGTCTCATGGCTGTCTGGTAGTTCTCTATGTCCCTGGAAGAGATAGAGTTGTTTACTGTTATCTCTACCAAGTGGTGTGAGTACTTCCTGCTTCCCATGGGTCTTGGATGGTCTGGGGCTAGGGGAAGTGACGAAGGTCCAAGGCAAGAGGAGAAGGTGATTCCAGGAGCATCTTCCAAAAGGATACACAAAGGTGTTAATTGTTCTGGAGTTTTCTGTTCAGTGAGTTTTTCAGTTGTGTCTGACTCTTTGTGACCCCATTTAGGGTTTTCATGTCAAAGATGCTGGAGTGGTCTGCCATGTCCTTCTCCAGATGAGGAAACAGAGTCAAACTGGGTGAAATGACTTACCCAGGGTCACACAGCTAGTAAGTGTCTGAGCCTGGATCTGAACTCAGGAAGGTGAATCTTCCTGCTTCCAGGCTTCCACCTCTATCTACTTTGGCACCTAGCTGACCTTTCTAGAGGTTTTAATTGAACTCTATTTTGAGTCAGCTAAGAGGTACAATGGAGAATTGGAGTCAGTAAGACCTGATTTCACCTCCTGCAGCAGACATCACCTTTTCCAGATGATTCCATTTTGGTATAGCTGGTCTATCATTTGGATTTGTGCCATCAAACTCAAAAAGGACCTTTCCAAATTTGAATCCACTTATGCTCATTTCTTTTTCAACATCACTGGAAACTTTGTCATTGTTCTTGCTTTCTTATTCATGATTCAGTAGCACTCCTGGAGTTTGGCTTGAGTATAGCTCTTGGGTTCTAACACTCTTCCCTCTTTGGTTTAGGGAACTAGTCAATGATCAGTCTTATTGAATCAGACTTGAGCTTTGGAATGAAGTCTTCCTTATGTCAGCTCTTTGCTGATTTGTAATAACATTGTTATATAACTCACACTGACAATATTGTTGACAAAAATCAGTGTGAAGGCCGTACCTACACCTGGTGGAGTTAGGTCCAGTTTTGTTAGGACACGTGTGGTCCTGGGACATATTAAAAAAAATTGCATCACTCATGGTTTGCCCACTTTGGAGGTCAGCAACATCTGCATTAAAGCATTTCTATGCAATCAGCTAATATACATTTATTTAGCATCTCTTGGGGTAGCTAGGTGGCACAGTGGCTAGAAGGACGTACTGAAAACAGAAAGACCTGAGTTCAAATCTAGCCTCAGACACTTATTAGGTATGTGACCCTGGGAAAGTCACTTAACCCTGTTTATCTCAGTTTCCTCATCTGTAAAATGAGCTGGAGAAGGAAATGGCAAAACCTCGTTTCCTAAGCAAACCCTAAATGAGGTTGGGAAAAGTCAGACAGCATTGAGAAATGACTGAACAACAATCACTGCTATTATCAAAGACTCTAATTGGCATAGTACATTCTGATCTGAATTGGTAAAGAGGGAGTCTCACAGAGAGTTCCCTACACCAACAAAATCAGAGGTCTAGGACAAAAATGATTAATTATTAGGTATCTAATGAGCTGCATTCGTCCAGGCAGCCGTTCTAATCACAGAGAGGGATACGGGAGAGGATATTCTCAGGCAAGATTGATGCATCCTTTTGGTGGGAATTTCCAGACCTACAGAGGTGACAGATTGGGTCAGGAAGATCACACAAGTCATTAAACATATTTGAGTCTCAGTTTCTCCATCTGTAAAATGAGGGGATGGATTAGATGGCCTTCGTTTTCCTTTTCATCTCTGAATCTTTACTCTTAAGGTTGGAAGCAAGAAGAGTGTGCCTAGAAAAAGTCTGTGGGCCTGTAACTTCTCCACCTCCCCCTTCTCCTCTGCTGAAGCCATTTGAGTTCCTCATCACTATTCCACAGTTCTTCCGATCAGAGGACCCCTCCCCCATACACACACACACACACACACACACACACACACACACACACACACACACACACACACACACCCATCTCCATTCCAGCACCTAATCCCTAAAGCAGACTCTCCAATGGGGGAGGAGAAGGGAGTGTGAGGGAGGCACAGGCTGGAGGGGCAAAGGGCATGATCCAGAGATTTCTGGGTCCCTGTGGTTACATCTCCTGACCTCCTCTCCCTCCTCCTTCCACTAGTTATCTGGATGGGGTGTCTAATTGAAATTGAAGACCTGCTTAGCTGAGCTCCTACACAGTCTGATCTTAAATGTGGCTACCACCAAAAAAAAAAAAAACAAAAAACCAAACCTCACTGATGTCTTTAGTCTACAAGAATCTGACAAAGTGATGGATGAGCCCCAAGGCTGTTTCTTTAGTATCTGGGAGCCAGCTCCTCACTTGGGATACGAAGGAAACACTGCTCCCAGCATCCCAAGCAGCTTTTGTTTACCCCTTACCATAACCCCATGACTGAAATACTGTGTAGATCTTCAATATTCTTAAATACTGGCCACAACAAATATCAGTTAGCTTCTGATTTAAACTCACATGATGCCAGAAGACAGTGTTGCAAAATAAGCCCTAAATGTTACCAGTCCACAGCTTTGAAGTTTGCCCATTTTCCCCAGAGATGGCACAAAACGTTATCCTTTGATATTATAAAACTTATTATTTTGTATGGATAGAGTCCAGGAGTTGGGGGTCAAGAAGACCTGAGTTTAAATTGGGCTTTCAGAAACTTAGCTGTGTGACTAGGTAAGTGTGCTTGCCTCAATTTCCTCATTTGTAAAATGGGAATAAAAATAGTACCTATCTCCCAGGATTGCTGTGAGGACCAAATGAGATGATAATTATAAAATTTTTAGTACAGTGCCTGGTATACATAGTAAACAATATATAAATCTTAGCTATTGTTTTTGTTGTTGTTGATGTCACCATTATTATTATCATTATCACAGGATTGTTGTGAGGATAAAATGGATTATATAAAAAGTGCTTTGCAAACCTTAAGTACCATATAATCCTGTAGTACTAACAATTACTACTATTGCTACTGCTACTATTACTACTACTACTACTACTACTACTACTACTACTACTACTACTACTACTACTACTACTACTACTACTTTCTCCCAGTAGAATGTAAGCCCCTTGAGGGCAGGAACTATTTCACTTTTATCTTTGCATTCCCATTGACTAGTTCAATTCATGGGACATACTAGATCCCTAATAAATGTTTATTGTTATGTAGAAATAAAATATTTTTAATTTAGCCGAGTAGTGATAGATGTTATGTCTTATACTTATGTTAAAAATCAGGTTCACAAGTACAAGGTGGGGGAAATATAGTTAAAAATACATTCTGGGGGTTCTAGTAGACTGTATGCTCAAAAGGAGTCAGCAGTGTGTTGCTATGTCAGGCAAGAGGGTTCATATAATCCTAGGCTGCATGAAATATTTAGCCTCTGACATTTACCAGCTATGTGGTCATGGGCAAATAGCTGGACCTCTCAGTGTCTTGGTAAGTGTTTTAGATGAGAAGGTACAAGCAAGTTTCTAATTTTCATCAGTGAAGGGAATTTCAACAGGGAGTGTTCCCCCCACTTGTGAAATTGCTGGTCCAGCTCATTATCAGGCTAGTAAAGACTTCATGATTCAATCAAGGATTCTTTTATTAATTATAATAATAATAACAATAACATTATTATTAATAATAACACATCTTTTTAATAACATTTTAAGATTTACCAAGAACTTTCCCTACCATGACCATAGAAAACAGGGAGAACAAATGCTATTTTCTCCATTTTATTTTTATTTATTTATTTATTTTTGGTGAAGCAATTGGGGTTAAGTGACTTGCCCAGGGTCACACAGCTAGTAAATGTCAAGTATCTGAGGCTGGATTTGAACTCAGGTCCTCCTGACTCCAGGGCCAGTGCTCTATCCACTGTGCCACCTAGCTGCCCTCTCCATTTTATTTTTTAAAAGTTTTTATTCTAAACTCATTCTGGAGAAAAGACCAATATGGCAGGCTATTCCCTGATGTGGTAAACTTGAGGCACAAGAGTTGATTGGAAGAAAGCTTCATGTCCTGAACTCAGGGTACAGGTACTAGAGCTATGAGCAATAGACCAGCCACATGTGTGTGGGGAGAGGTGTCTGCAGTTGTGGTGGTGAGCAGCTAAAGGGGCAGTGGAGGCAATTGAGCCCAAGGCTGGAACTGATGTAAGGTTCAAGGTACAAGGAGGTCAGTAGGGCATGAGATGGGATGCAGATGCCATCTCCACCAAAGGCTTACGACTTTACCAGGACTTGCCCTACTGGTGCTGTGAGTTTGTTTATGGAGGAAGACTAACCCTTTGGGAATATAGGTGGAGAATCGTTCTATTACTTCACTATTATAATAAGAGGTGAGACTCACCTATATTAAGAGGCTTTAAGCTCCTTGGTGAAAAAGACTGTTGGATCTTACTTTATATTCTCAATTATTGCAAAAACCAAGTGGATGATGCTCTGATTTCAATAGTTTTGGACAGGTACCCTTTAACACTTGCCCAACAATATGTATATTTGGGACAGACAGTACAGACACTTGCACCTGAGATAAAGAAGAGGAGGGGATGGGGACAGATTTCTTTTGTGGAAATGTGAACCTCTTTTTACCAACCCCAGGTTTTCCACGAAAGCAAAGTGCTATCTTTTGAATACAAGCATTTTACTGGTTCTTCCTTGTCACCTTAGAAACTTTCTATGGTCAGAATTTTTTTCTGTTTTCTCATTTTCCCAGCCTATTTCTTGACTTTTAACTCTTTGTTAAAGTTGGGGCACTGCTTCCAGAGCAGATGGAGCACTGTCAAAAGCTTCAGAGGGTTTGTGCAGTTTTTAAAAATTCTGCCAAGGTGGTATGGTTTAAGAAGAGGTATGTTGACTCTTCTTCTGGTCTGTGCTCTGGTCTGAGAGCAAACACAATCCTGCTTTTCTGACCTGGAACTATGAACAGAGTCCTACTCCACTGTGGCTACAAGCTCTGGTGTGCTTGTGCTCCTCCCTGGCTTGGTACCACTACCCAAGACTGTGACCTAGATCTGATTATGGGGAAAACAACCTAGTCCTGCCTCAGTGCTGGCAAAGAGACCCCTGTAATCTCCTTCTGGCCAACTGTTACACCCTCCTTACCATCTGTGGGCTAAGAGTTCCAGAAGCAGTTGCTGTTGATGCTGATGATGATTCAGAGGCTCCAGAGGTTTGCCGTGGCTGGCTTTTGCTGGCTTGGCCTGCCCTGGACTATAATCCACTCTGATGCAGGTACAATAGACCTTTTCTGCCAACCTTTTAAGTTGTCTTTGGCTGGAAAAATATTTTACCCTATCCTTTTATGGGTTCTGCTGTTCCAGAAAGTGTTTTATGGCATTATTTGAAAGTATTTGGAGGGGTCTTGGGGAGATCTCAGACAAGTCACTGCCTTTCCTCCATCATCTTGGCTCCACTCCTTTTACTAGTTCTTTATGGCAAGGGGACATGAGTTTGAAGGACAAAAAATGAGTGAAGGATGGTGGAGAGGTACAGGGTAGATGTGAACAGGCAGTAACCTACAGCCAATTAGGAACTCTGAGAAGAATACAAGGAAAGGATGTCATAGAGGAATTTTGCAATTGGAAGAGATGGTCTGGTCACATGGTAAGAGTGAGGGATGACAGGTTTGGTATTCTTGGAAGAAACCAAGGAAGTTCTCTCTCTCCCATCCCTGTTGGTGAACTTTGGGGAGGACACCGACATGAGTTACACAGGATGGGTTATTATCTTCACTATTGAAGGGAATTACCAAAATGATGAAATCACAGGGAGAAAAGTGTGGGGAGAGAGTAAGCATTTATTATATGCCTATTGTATACCATGTACTGTAATAACCACTGAATAAATACCCAATTTGATTTCAAATCCATTTGTGTATTATAGTACAGTGTCTGGCACAATGTAGGAACATAATGTCATCTGCTTTATAATAAATACGCTGTATGCTCAAAAGGTTTATTGTTGCCCTTGGTTACTAGTAGCTGAGCTAACTGCATATCCTGGAGAGAGATAGACAGAGACAGAGAGAGACACACACAAAGAAAGAGACACACCCAGAGATAGAACAACATAGAGAGAGGCACACACACAAAGAGAGACAGAGACATACAGAGAGACACAGAGAGACAGAGATAGAAAGATACATCGAGATAGAGATAGAGACAGAGTGAGAGAGCAACAGAGAAAGAGGGAGACAGAGAGAGAAGAGAGAAGCAGAGATACAGAGTGAAATAGAGAGAGACAGAGAGAGATGGAGGGAGACTGGGTGGGGGCAAAACATGAGTCATATAGAAGAATTATTAATGATCAGGCCTTCCCTGATGCAGCCCACCCTCAAATGATTTTCTATTTACTATGAATATGGTGCTCTGTATAGAGTGCCTGGCCTGAGGTCAGGAAGATTCATCTTCCTGAATTCAATCTGGTCTCCAACACTTACTAGCTGTGTGATACTAGGCAAATCTGTTAACCTGTTTGCCTCAGTTTCCTTATCTATAAAATGAGCTGGAGAAGGACATGGCAAACCACTCCAGTATATTTGCCAAGAAAACCCCAAATAGGGTCATAAAGAGTCAGATATGACTGACATGACTGAAAAACACCAAAAAGATCTTAAAGAGAGAAAGATTTATCAATAATGAGAAAAAATTATGAACCAGTTTCCATCACCAATCATCATTCTGACCAACAGCTACAGCCTCTTGAAATAACATCTGTTGTGCAAGTGTGATTATATTTTTTTGTGTGATTAAAAATGCTGAAAAAGATTTGTTTTTTAAAAACTCTAGTGGGGGCAGCTAGGTGGCACAGTGCCGGGCCTGGATTCAGGAGGACCCGAGTTCAAATCCAACCTCAGACACATGACGCTTACTAGCTGTGTGACCCTGGGCAAGTCACTTAACCCTGTTTGCCTCAGTTTACTCATCTATAAAATGGGCTGGAGAAAGACATGGCAAACCACTCTAATATCTCTGCCAAGAAAACCCCAAATGGGATCATAAAGAGTCGGAGATGACTGAAAAACAACTGAACAACTGATGTTGCTTCTTTATTCTTCTCCAGCAACCCCAAGTTACTATATAGCTTTGTCTGTCTGGCTTCTTCATGGTGTGTAAGGGAAACACAAAGCAAGCAGCCTGGACAATGAGCCCATCTGTCATGCCTTAGGGACACCTCTTGCCATAACAGATTAAAGGGTATGTCAGGTTTCAGGACCCTGTTGAAATATGATTGATGAAACTGATGAATGCCGTGTTTCAGATCCTTAGTAAAATTTTAGGCTTAATTTTAGGCTTAGCAAAATCCCAGGGGTTGGGCTTCTCCTCTCTTCTAGGCTAGCATGGATGGTTCTCCTCTGAAAGAGCTACACTATCCCACTCCAAAGATAAAATTTCAACAAGTGTTATTTTCTGGAAGCATCCAGGTGAAATGGATACAGGCTAGCATTTCTTTCTGTCTCCAAGACTATTGCTTGGAACCAATAGGTGCTGCCCAAACCTATCTCTTCATAGCTTGGAGGGCAGTGAGTGGGGGTGGGGGTGGGGCAGTAGGGAGCAGAAGCAAAGCATTACCTTGGCTAAATAATCCTCCAGGCTAAGTAGAATCATCTGCCCTGGAAGATTCTCCAGGAGAGGTACAGTTCAACGCTTGTCAGGCCAGGATATTAAATTAAGCAATTTTCATCAGATAACACGTCTTCTGGATCATGTAAAACGTCCCACAAATCGGCGAGCTCGTAAGTCAGGCTGATTGAAAGTGACCTGCTAATTCATTTCACTTTGTAGGTAGGCAGAGGGATAGCTGGGAACTCATTTCTCCCAAACCCCATTCTGCACCCCTCCTTTTCCTTGAGCAGGCTCTGGAGCCCTGAGGCGTGGGGAAGGGGGCCCCTGCCTGAGACTTTCCATAGCTGCTAGAGTTGACCCATTAAGGGATTCCCGGCGATTTCAGAAGTGACATCTCTAACTCCTGGGGGAAGCAAAACTGGGGCCTGGTAGAACAGTGAGGGTCGTGACATTTGTTTATTCTCTTTTCATCCCTGAATCTCCAACTCCATATTAGACTCCCATGACCTTTTCTTGACCTTCTCCTCATCAAAACGTACCTGCCTTTGTCCTGTGGCCTTAGGGTGTCACCCTTTCCTAGGGTTAATCTAAAAAACTAATCCTTGCTAATATAGTCTTAGTAGATACTAATGGGTTAACATGTTGCCCTGTTGCAGATAACATGTTTTTCATTTAACAGAGATGTTCAATGCCTTATTCCAAGAGCTAATATCTTTTTTTAAATTTTGTTCTAGATCTGTGATTTTGTACGTGTAGAAAGCTCTATAATGTAGGATAACACCTGTAGAGATAGAAGAGAACTTAGAGATTGTTGTATTGACTTTTCCAGATGAGAAAACCAGCATTACACAGATGGTAAGTAGCTGAGGCAGGATTCGAATCCATCTCTTCCTGACTGAGATCTAATAAGGACACCAAGCTGCCTCCAAAGAAGACTACTGGTCAGGTGGGAAGGAAAATGAGCTCGATGTCATGGGGCGTCAAAGCTTTGAATCAGTGATCTAGCCCTCAGTGTGATCTTAAGCAAGGCCCTCAGCCTCAGTTTCCATACCTATAAAATGAGGAGACTGGCCTGTGTGGTTTTTGAGGTGCCTTTCCCTCTCTACATCTATGATCTATGATTCTATGGATCATAGGAAACTCTTCCCACTAATGTATGTTGTCATGTCATCGAATCTCAGAGAGTTACTGGGTCCTCTTGAGTGGTTAGATGAAATGCCCAGTGTCACAGGGCTAGTATGTGTCAGAGGTACTTAGGGTCTTCCTGAGGTGAAGTGACTTATCCAAGGGCCTGCAACTTGTAAGATCCCGAGGCTGGATTTGAACTCAGCTCTTCTTGACTTCAGGTCCAGCATTCTATCCACTGACCTACCAGCTGCCTCCGAGAAAACATGATTTTGTGGGTGGCTGCCTATTCTGTAACTCCATAAAGCCAGTAGTAATGGAGTGATGACTTTCCTGTTCTGAATATGCCTTCTAAATCAATCGATTGATTGTTTGATAGATCAGCCTTTATTAAGCACTTACAGTGTACCCTGTACATGGGAGACAAAGACAGAAATGAAAACAGTCTCTACCCTCAAGAAGCTCACCCTCCAGCAGGGGAGAGGATGTGGGTATAATTATGCTCAAAATGTGTAAGGAAAAAACGTGTTCAGTGTTTGGAGGAAGGGCAACAGCAGCCATAAAGATGGTGCAAGTATGTCCTTGTTCTCCTCCATTAGAGACAAGCTCCTTGGGAGAAGGCCTTGTATTGCTAGGACCTCCCACAGTTCCAGGCTCATAGGAGGTGCTTATTAAACTCTTGTTGATTGACAAGAATATGACCAATTATTATCGTTATTTATAAGTTATAAAATATAGAGCAACTTAAGAGTTATAGAAGACATAAGAGCTGGGAGGGCCCCTAGAACAGGGAATGTCAGGGCTGGGAGGGGCCTCAGAACAAGGAATATCAGAGCTGGGAGGGAGCTTAGAACAGGGAATGTCAGAGCTGGGAGGGGCCTTAGAATAGGGAATGTGTGGGGGTGGCCCTTAGAATATGAAAGGTCAGAGATGTCAGAGACCTGAGAAATTATATAGTTCAACCAAATCATTCCCTTCCCACTTCACAGAACTTAAGTTCAACCTTGAGAACACAGTAAGGACAGAGATGATAAAGAAAGGGAAGGGCTGTGAGTTGGAGGAGCAATCTGAGTAAGGGCAAATGGCCAGAGCAGGGAGAGTTTTAGGGAACATCGGTGAGAACTCTGGCTTTCCTGGAGGGTGGAGGTCGTCCACTGAGAGGAAGCAGAATAGAGGGAAGCGACTTTTGGCCAGGAGCTGAGATGTAACATGTGCCGGATTAAGGCCAGAGTTCTCACCTTGGCCATGGGGAAGCAGTACAGTTTTGAGGGCACGTACCCCAAACAAGCCCCCCAAAGGGGGGTTTTCACCCACAAGAAGCACTCTTTGGAGTCTGGAGGGCCTGAGTTTCAATCTCACCCTGGCAATTGACCAGCTTTGTGACCATTGACACAGTTTATAATTCACATGTGGATCTGGAGCTGGCATCAATCTTAGGGCCATAGGACACCCCACCCTCACCTGTAGGTGGAGAGGCTGAGGCCCAGAGAGATTGGCTAAACCTGGGTTCAAATCCTCCCTCAGATACTTATAGGTTGTATAGTTCTAAGCAAGTTAATTCACTTCCCCCAGACTCAGTTTCTTTATCTGTAAAAATAATTTTATAATACTTACCTAACAAATGAGATAAGGTATGTATAGTGATTTGGAAGGCTCAAAACCTTATATAAATACTGGATATTATTATTAATAAGTGACAGTGGCCAGGCTTGACCTTTAGTTATTTGACTCAAGGGTCAGTGCTCTATCTCTTATACCATGAACTTCTCAGATTCTCACTTGCCTAATCTGTAATATTGTATATTGGCTGTCCCCAAAATCTTACTGAAGTTTTAAACTACCAAGGCTTAAAACTGCACTGAGACTTGCGGGACACCCTGTCGAAAAATGCTGTTGCTCCCCTCCTTCCCTTGGAACTCAGAAGCAGGGAGGATGCTGGAGGCCCACAGGTCACCCTCAGGTTCCTCTTGGCTGCCCAGAGGAGCCTCAGGTCACAGCTGCACGAGGCTCCATCCCCCTCAGCTGCCAAAGGGCCGTGGGAGAGAAGGTTGTGCAGCTGAGTGGAGGCTCACGGCTTTTCTGCTGGAAGTGCCTGATGCTTTCTGGAAGCTCTCCACTGGTCTCTGGGGACCCTTTCTCTAGCTTTGATCTCAAGGACCATCCAGAAGAGAAGTCACCAGAATCAGGCAGAGATGATTGGATCTTGGTATGGAGGAAGATGTGGGGTGGATGTGCAGGAATGGAGCATGGAGAAACCTTGGAAATAGAGAAGCAACCTTCCTGGATAATTTGAAGAGGATCATTAATCAAATATGAAATTTAATATGCATTCTTAAATGGGATTTAGAGCCAACAGGGACATTACAGATCGTCTATTCTAGCCCCTTAATTGTCTTTTCATTTGAACTTTTGCCCATAATATGCCCATTTTATTTTATTTTTAATTTCTAAATATTACTGTTTTCTTTTGTTTTTAAAATCTTTGCTTTCCAAACATTTTCTTCCCCACTCCCTTGTCCAGAGAATCAACTCTTATACCAAAGAATAAAAAAGCAATACAGCAAAAAACCAAACCAAACCAAAATATATTATCTAAGTGATAGGATATGTAATATTCTCCCCATGTAGACTGACCTCTGCCAAGAAGGGAGGTTCACTTTTTCATTTCTTCTTTCTGATCATTATAATTACTAAGCTTTCAGGTTTTGTTGTTTTTTTTCTTTCCATTTTATATTATAGGAGTCATGGTGTGCTTTGTTTTCCTGGTTCATCATTCTTTATCAGTTCATATAAGTCTTCCTATGTTTCTCTGAATTTTTTCACTGCCATCATTTCTTTCAGTGATGTAACGTTTCATTTTATTCATGTTGTTCAGTTGTTTCAGTTGTGTCCTACTCTTCTTGATCCTGTTTGGGGTTTTCTTGGCAAAGATACTGCAGTGGTTTACCATTCCCTTCTTTAGCTTATTTTGTAGATGAGGAAACTGAGGTAAATGGGGTGAAGTGACTTGCTCAGGCTCATACAGCTAGTGAGACCAGATTTGAACTCAGGTCTTCCTTACTGTAGGCCTGCTTCTCTATCCAGTGCACCACCTTCATTCATGTACCATTTTTTTATACTATGCCCAGTCAACGTTGTTGTTTTTTTTTTAATTTTTAAAGTTATTATTATGCCTCTTGCTTTTTGTTACAACCTAATGTCTACCTAATATCTCTATTCTATTCTATTCTATTCTATTCTATTCTATTCTATTCTATTCTATTCTATTCTATTCTATTCTATTCTATTCTATTCTATTCTATTCCATTCATGTCTACTTCCTGAGTCTCCTCTTTTCTTGTAAATAAGAAAACAATTAAGCAAAGATGACTGGTAGAACAACTTCTGTATTACAGGGGGTGTGCTCAGGCCAGCTTTAACTAGCTTGAGAGAGCTGATTCTTAAATTTTCAGGGTGAGTATTTATGCTTTGGAAACTGACAACTGACAAATTGGTACCAGGAGCATATTACTTTCATCCTGGGACCCCTGGCACAACATCTGAGCAATGTGCATTCTTTGTTAGTTCTGAACAAGGGAAGAACATTTAATGGGTGGAAGGGGCTGTGGAGAACCAGAGAAACTCAGAATTTTCAAGCTGAAAAGAACCTCGAACCAATTGCACTTGAAAAGTGGTTGTCTTGTGTTGGCTTGGCATCCTCCAGGGAAGAGGAGGCCATCATCTCTAGAAGCAGTTAATTCTACCCTGGGTCAGCTCTCATTGGTCAAAAACTTTTCATGACACTAAGCCTCCATTTGTGTCTTTGAAATTTTCTCCCCTTGCTTCTTGTTCTGGCTTCTGAGGTCAAGCAGAATAAGATCACTCTCTTCTCCATATTTTATTACATTCCTCCTTGATCTTCTCTACTCTGGGCTAAATATACCCAATGACTTCAAGGATACCTCATATGAAATATACTGGCAGCTTTTTATCATCTTCAGCTGGACAGCCTCCAATTTATCAGTGCTTTTCCAAAACCCAGCATTGACCCCAGTGTTGTACATGTGGTCTGACTAGGGAAAAGAGTAAAATGGGTTTGCCAATATCAATCAATTTACAAACATTTATTAATCACCTATGGTGTGCCAGGCACTTAATAATCCCCAGTGCTCAGTGCTAGGGATACAAAGAAAGGCAAAAACTCAGCCCTTGATCTCAAGGAGCACACAGTCATATGGAAGGACAACATATAAATTACAATGTACAAACAAGATATTGTGGGGGCCAAATTTAATATAGGGAGAGTTAATTGAGTGGCTCACCGTAATATTGGGGTCCCAGAAATAACGAGGGACCTCTAGGTCCAAAGCTCCCTCCCCTCCAAACTACCTTTTTAGATATTCTCCCAGGCCAATAAGAAAGGAGCCTAACAGCCTCTTTTCCACAAACGACTCAGGTTTTATTAATGGGAATGAAACAAACAGCAAAGGTGAAATTAATAAAATCAAAGACAAGGGAATAGGGAAAAAGAAAAAAATAGATAATCCCCCTAACTCTAACCTAAATCTAGACAATCCCCAAACTCGCTTCCAGTTCAGCTAATTCAAAAGAGCAGGGCGCATATGTTAACTCACCACCTGAGGTCTGTAGCTTCAATGTGAAACAGCTTTGCAGCCAGGGCCCTCAGTACAAAACTGCCAAGAAAGAAACTCTCTGCTTACTCCTGCAGCTCACACCACTGCAAAGAGAGTGTGCTCCCTTCAGCAAGGGTTTACTCTCTCCCTCCCCCAAAAGGGGAGGTCCTTCAAACTCTATCAGAGAGTGGTTTCTCCTGCTGACATCAACAGCATATGTCATGCAGGATAGGACAGGTGTGGCCCATCTTAATCAGTCTGCCAAATTATTTTACCACTATATATATAACAAATTGTTACATACAAGATACACAGATATATCTATAAAAGATACAAGATATATCTCTTGATGAAAGGAAACCTTAGGTAGCACCTCTTAAAGCTGTAGGACTGAAAACTGTTTTGTATTTTTCCTTGTTTAATAGGTTCAGACTTACAGAAGGGATTCTTTTAAAAATTATTTATTTATTTTATATTTTATTTTTTCACTTACATGTAAAGTTAATTGTCAACATTCATTTTTGGAAAGATTTTGAATTTCAATTTTTTCTTCCTTCTTCCCTTCCCTTCTCCCTCCCCAAGATTGTAAGCAATCTGATATAGGATATACATGTGCAATCATGTAAAATATCTCCATATTAGTCATGCTGTGAAAGAAGAAACAGAACAAAAGGGAAAGACATGTCCCCCCAAAACTGAAAATATTATTTTTTGATCTTCATTTCGACTCCATCAGTTCTTTCTCTCAATGTGTATAATATTTTCCATCATGAGTCTTTTGAAATTGTCTTGAATCATTGTATTGCTGAGAAGAGCTAAGTCTATCACATCATACAATGTTACTGTTCCTGTGTACAATGTTCTCCTGGTTCTGCTCAGTTCACTCAGCATCAGATCATGTAAGTCTTCTCAGGATTTTCTCAAACTATTCCTGATCATTTGTTATAGCACAATAGTATTCCTTTACATTCATATACCACAGCTTGTTCAGGCATTCCCCAATTGATAGGCATTCCCTAATTGATGGGCATCCCCTCAATGTCCAATTCTTTGCCACCACAAAAAGAGCATCTATAAATATTTTTGTACATGTGGGTCCTTTCCCCTTTTTACGATCCCTTTGGGACACAGACCTAGTAGTGTGGAGAAAGGATTCTTATCCTGGGGTCTGTGAACTTGTAAACTTGGATGATTAAAAAAAAATCACACCATCATTTTCACTAACTTTTTTTTTTTTTTTGCGGGGCAATGGGGGTTAAGTGACTTGCCCAGGGTCACATAGCTAGTAAATGTCAAGTGTCTGAGGCCGGATTTGAACTGAGGTACTCCTGAATCCAGGGCCGGTGCTTTATCCACTGTGCCACCTAGCTGCCCCCATTTTCACTAACTTCTAATTGAAATTTAGCATTTTCTTCAATTATTTAAAAATGTGTTACTGAGAAAGGGTACACAGGCTTCACCAGAGTGCTGTTAAAGGGGTCCAGGAAACATGAAAAGGTTCACAACCCCAGACTTAGAGGAATGTTTATTATACACTGGCTGAGTAAATTTGAAGAATTTATGAGAGGAAATGGACAAAAGAGGCACGGGACAGAGAGGCGTGGATGGATTCAAATCTGTACTGTGCAGGGTGTATGTACCTGGGTGAAATCACAGACCCATTGAAGTATTTAGGAAGAAAGGGGTACAGTGAAATGATTCTCAGAGTGAGTGAGGTTCTTCCTTTGTCCTTACTGTTCTCTAAGCAAGTCATGCCTTAACCTGGGCTAGTAATGGGACTCAATTCTCCTCATATGTAAAATGGAAGTGATGATGCCAGCCCTACTCCTCTCATTGGGAAACTAGGAGATAAAAAAGACTGTATATACAAAAATCATTACACAAAACAACCACCACCACCAATAACATTTCCATAGCCCTTTCAAAGTTTACACAATACATTTTACAACAGAGTTATTTTATCTGAGTCTCCCAAAAGCCCTGCAAGGTTAATGCTATAGGAGGAAAGAAAGAAGAAAAGGAATAAGTATTTATAGAGGACCTACTATGTGCCAGGTACTTTGTTAAGCACTTTACAAATATTATCTCATTATCCTCACAGCAACTCTGGGAAGTAGGTGCTGCTGTTGTTACAGATGAGGAACCTGGAGCAGATAGAGGTGAAGTTACTTGCCCAAGGTTACACAGCTTTTTATATGTCTCTCAGGTCTTCCTGACTCCAAGTTCAGAGCTCTATCCACTGTGCTACCCAGCTGAAGAAACTGAGGGTCAGAGACATGAAGTGACTTATATGGTAAGGTGAAATTCCTGAGGAAAAGGACTGTTTGATTTTAGTCTTTCTATTCCTAGTGCCTAGTGAAGTCCTGGGCACATAGTAGGCACTTAATGGATTCAGGATGCCAATGAAATCCTTCTCTGATGCTCAATTGTGGGGATGAGGTTAGAGTCACTTCTCTCTTTTTAATTTAATTTGTTTTACATTTTATTTCTCTAAATATGTATTTTTCTCTTCCTCTTATAGCACCCAACTGCATTTCAACAGCAGCAACAATAGAATAAAAAGAAAACCTTCATAGCAACTATGCACAGTCAATCCAGAAAGACAAATTGCCCCATTGGCCACAGCCAAAATATCTCCTGTATTTAAGCCCATCTTCTCTATAGAGATATCTTATGATTCTGACTTGGATTTCAGAAGAGCTATGATCAAATCCTTCCCCTTGATATGCCAATTGAGAAACCCATCTATCAGTATCTAAAAATCACCTACTATGTGTCAGGTACTAGTCTAGGTTCTGGGTATACAAAGACAGAAAAATGAATATTCCCTGCTATTGGGGAGCCTTAATTCTATGAGAAAACAGTATGTACACATAGAAAAATATCACTGTCTATAAACTATGCAAATTACATACAAGGAAGGAGGTACTTACAGCCTTTGTAGAGGAGGTAACTTTGATGTTCACCTTTGAAGGAAGATATGAATTCCAGGAGGCAGAGATGCAGATGAAATGCATTCTAGGGAGTGTTAAGGAGATGGGAGATAAAATATCCTAACTGTAGGGGTATGCTAGAATCAGTTCTTCCTTCCTTCCTTCCTTCCTTCCTTCCTTCCTTCCTTCCTTCCTTCCTTCCTTCCTTCCTTCCTTCCTTCCTTCCTTCCTTCCTTCCTTCCTTCCTTCCTTCCTTCCTTCCTTTCTTTCTATCTTTCAGGGGGGGGCAATGGGGGTTAAGTGACTTGCCCAGGGTTACATAGCTAGTAAGTGTCAAGTGTCTGAGGCCGGATTTGAACTTAGGTCCTCCTGACTCCAGGGCAGGTACTCTATCCACTGTGCCACCCAGCTGCCACAAAAGACTTTCTTTTTTCGGGGCAATGAGGGTTAAGTGACTTGCCAGGGTCACACAAATAGTACGTGTCTAGTGCCTGAGACCAGATTTGAACTCATCCTCCTGAATCCAGGGCCAGTGCATCACCTAGCTGCCCCCTGAATCAGCTCTTTTTTTAAAAAATTATTTGTTGTTCAATCATTTCAGTTGTGCCAGACCCTTCATGACACCATTTGGGGTTTTCTTGGCAAAGATACTGGAGCGGTTTACCATTTCCTTTTCTGGCTCATTTTATAGATGAAGAAACTGAGGCAAACAGGGTTAAATTACTTGCCCAGGTTCACAAGCTAGTAAGTGGCTGAGCCTGGATTTGAACTCATGTCTTCCTGACTCCAAGCCTCTCTCTCTTTAGCCACGTTGCCACCAGCTTGGCATTTGTGTAGTGAATGGATGGAAGAGATTTAGGGTCTTAGATTTAGAGCTGGAAGGGACCCCACAGTCCAACTAGCAAAACCTTCTTGTTTTATATATAAGGAAATGGAAGCCTGGGAATTGAAATGTCAAGTACCAGAGAGGAAATTTGAACCCAGATCCTCTGATTCCAGAGCTTTTCCTGCTGTGTCCCCTATTGCATAATTCTGTGACTTGATGAAGGGAGACCAGTTAGAAGGTTACTGCATGACTTGGGATTATAGATCTTGTGTTGCTTCTTCCTAGGCCACCTAAGCCAACTTTCTACTTGTATGAGCATAGGGAAATCAGGTTCTCCCTCTGAACCTCGGTTTCTCCATCTGTAGAATGGAAATCACAATACCTGTAGTGTCTTCCTCACGGGATTGCTGGGGAGGCTAGCATGAGATCACATATGTAAAGAACGCATTTAGCACCTTCCAAGTGCTACAGAAAAATGGTTATCAGTCTTTAAAAGCTTCTGAATTTCCCTTTCAGGCCTCACTTGTATCACTTTGAGAACAGACTCACATATCCCCTCTGCCTGGTAGGTCTCAGCTGGAGGTAGAATCTCCCCACTCAAAGTTGCTGCTTCTTTTAAAAGACTTTGGAGGCATCAAAAAGGCATTTAGAAAACATGCATCTAGCTGAACCTGGCAATCCATGAACTCATCATCCAGGTTTGCACTTTATTCCCTTCCCCTCCCCTTCCAATTTCAGAGCAAATGGGACCAGATCCAAGCCATAATGTATCCAACCCTGCTGTATTTCTGCACAAATAAAAAGAATCTGGTTGGGTCCTGCAAAGCATCCATTGCTCACAATTTCTTTTTTCCTGGGGAATACAGTTTGCCAAACGTCAATAATTTTGGCAGGAGGCACTTGTTTGCATTTTAACCTGCAAATGTCCCTCCTGTGAACGATGACTCTGCCATGATCTGGGGAATGTGGGGGAAATTGGGGGAAGCACAAATATGGAGTACAGGCCACAGAGCAGGGCCTCGGGGGAAGAAAAAGCTTGAAGGGGTCACCTTCAAGAATTTGTTCATGAGTCATTTTCCTTGCTTCTTCTGGTTGCTAGTAAAACTTGGAAGACAAGGCTTCCATCCATGATTCTTCTGAGGTCTTTGCTTTTCCTACCAGAAAGCCCTAGAGAGGTACAAGGTTGGCAATCTGTAGCTCTGGGATATGTCTTATTCTGTGGATTACTAGCAGGGCTTAGCATAAAATTCAATCATTCATTGGACCTGGGAACTCATCCATGGTTGTGCGTGTGTGTGTGTGCGCGTGTGTGTGCGCGCACGTGTGTGTGTGTTTGCCTGAATCTGCTGGACAATCCCCAGGTCATTGAGTGACTCTCTGCTAGGATGAGGTCACCACCTATCCTTGCTGATCCATCCCTTTTTTTTTTTTTTTTTTTGCGGGGCAATGGGGTTTAAGTGACTTGCCCAGGGTCACACAGCTAGTAAGTGTCAAGTGTCTGAGACCGGATTTGAACTCAGGTACTCCTGAATCCAGGGCCGGTGCTTAATCTACTGCGCCACCTAGCTGCCCCAATCCATCCCTTTTGACTCTTGTCTGAGTCCTTCCGTGAAGGACTGCCCAATGTGCTCACTTTCTCTTGGCATCCTGAGAATTTTAATGGAGCCCTTTGCATTGATCAGGAGTAATCCCCTACTCTCTCCACGTGGCCAACCTGTCTTGTTTTGTTGCTGCTCATTTCTTTGATGATATTTATTATTTCTTTTTTTATCATGATCTTTGACATTTATTTTATTTTTTTCCAGTTACATGTAAGGGTAGTTTTCAACATTCATTTTCATAAGATTTAGAGTTCCAGATTTTTCTCCCTCCTTCCCTTTCCTCCCCCCTCCACAAGACAGAAACCATGTCATATATATACAATCCACAAGTGCTCTTTTTTTTTTTTTTTTTTTTTTTTATTGAGGCAATTGGGGTTAAGTGACTTGCCCAGGGTCACACAGCTAGTAAGTGTTAAGTGTCTGAGGCCGGATTTGAACTCAGGTACTCCTGACTTCAGGGCCAGTGCTCTATCCACTGCGCCACCTAGCTGCCCCCACAAGTGCTCTTTTTATCAGTTCTTTCTATAGGGGTGGATAGTAAGTATGCCATGTCATTATTCCCTTGGGATTGTCTTGGATTGTTGTATTGCTGAGAGTAGTTAAGTCATTCACAATTACTCATTGAACAATACTGCTGTCACTATGTACAGTGTCCTCCCAGTTCTGCTCACTTCACTATACATGAGTTCATATGATTATTTCCAGGATTTTCTGGGGTCATCCTGTTCGTCATTTCTTATAGCACAATACCATTCCACTACAATCATATACCACTTTATTATTTCTTTATGTTTTCTTGCTTGTCTTGTGGTGCAGATGCCCACCTGAATCTCTCCACTGGCTAAAAGTCATTCCCAGCTCAACTCTTTGGAGTACGTAATATTACATGACTTATAGCAACACAACATCCGTGTAAGACTGGAGATGATATGTGCCTGGCACGTAGTAAGTGCTTAATAAATGTTTATTCATTGATTGACTTCCCAAGCACTTAGCACAGTGCCTGGCACATAGTAAGGGCTTAATAACTACTTGTTTGTTTGGTAGAGTGCATGTGTGTGTATATGTGTGTGTGTATACATACATATGTGTGTATACATATATATAAATATATATACATACACACACAACACATATATAACCAATTAGGGTTTGGACAATGGACACTTCTTCTGGAGACTCATTGCTAATGACATTGCAATGATATCCTCAGGTCCCAGAACACTGCAAAGCCTTGCACACAGTAATCAGTGAGCAAGCATGCATTAAGAAATTAACATATACCAGAGAATGTGCGAAGTGTCAGGAATACAAAGAAAGGCAATGGTGGTCTTTATGCCCTGCACATTTCAGTGTGGAAGACAACATGCAAGTACTTAATAAAAACTTTTTAAAGAGGATAAAAGGAATGGTGATTTCTTTTTTACTGTGAATATTTGTTAGACAAGTTTATAGAATGCAGATATGAAGCTGTAGGGATTTCTATGGAGCACAGGTAAAGAATCGTACTCTGCTTCATGTCAAAGACAAGGAAGAGCAAAGCTGAGAGTTGTGCTTTTGGTTAGGCCTTCATTCCCAACCTCATTGTTCAAATGAGTACTTCCTGGGAATGCCAGGGAAACCAAAACCTTCAGTTAGCTCCATAGGGACCTCCTCACTCCACCTCTTTTTAAGAGTAGAGAAATACCATGAAATTGCACTGAGGGTCAGGATCAGTCTGGGGTTGGAAGGGATTTCCAGGGCCAAGACCAGACTCCTCATTTTATAAATGGGGAAACAGACCCAGAGAGCCTTGTAAGGAAGGGGAGGACAGGGCAGGGCAAGAAACATTTATCACATACTTACTATGTGCCAGACACTGTGCTAAGCCTTGGGAACACAAATACTGGCAGAAAGTAAGACCCTGCCCTCAAGGAGATTGCATTTTAGAGGAGAAAGATAACACATGAAAGATAGAAAGATGAAAGGGAGGGGAAAGACAGAAAGAGAGACAGAGAAAGACAGAGAGACAGAGACAGAGACAGACAGAGGCAGAGAGAGACAGAGATGGAGAGAGACAGAGACAGATACTTATAGCAACACAGAGAGAGACAGAGACAGAGAATCAGAGACAGAGAGACAGACAGAGACAGAAACAGAGACAGAGACAGACAGACACAGAGAGACACAGAGATAGCAAAAGAGAGACAGAGAGAAAGAAGGTAACCCTAGGGACATGGGGGAGAAAGTCTCAAGAGTCATGAGCAAGAGCCCTTAGAGAAATGAAGGCATTGCTGGCATGAGCAGTCTCCTTGAATTGAAGGTTCTGGGAGGAAGGGGCTACAGGGGCAGAGTGTACTTCCAGTGTGAGAAGGCTACAGTTGCTTCATGTTGTAGAAAGTCCAGAGAGCCAGGAATAAGAGACCAAAGACGAAAACTTAAGAAATTAAACATTTATATGTCTTTTGTTTGTAGGGAGCATGAGGTTGATACCAACAGCTGTAATGATGAAGCTTTTATTTTCTCCTTCCCCTATTATATACTCACACATATACAATATACATGTTCTATATGTATATAGATACACATACAGGTATATACTTGTGCATATATTACAATAAAACACACATATATGTTTATACATGCAAATATACACATGTATATATAGATATAAATACATAGCGCATGTACATATATACACAAATACACATGGCATATGCACACATATAAATATACACAGTTTATGCATAAATATATGTGTTTAATGTATACATACACATATATTTGTATGTGTGCACATATGGACACATGTATACAATATGCACACATATAAATTAAGGGATATGATAGGATGTAAAAGGCCAATTGAAAGTTTGCATTGGTAAAGGGAATATCACTCTACTGATGAAATCTTAAGCATGTCTATTCCTATATCTATATAACAGATAGATTGATAGATAGTAGGTAGATTGATTTTTCAGGCACAGATCTCATCAGTAGAGTGAACTTCCAGTATGAATGCTCTCTTTATCAGTGACAACCTCTACCTGGCCATTAAGAAAGAAAAGAAACAAATCCCTGCTGTGGGGCAGGGGCTGTGCTAGGGCCAGAACAGTCCCTGTCCTCAAGGAGCTTCTACAGGGATGGGTGAGACAACTGTACAGAGACAGGAACATATAAAATGCTTACACAGTAGAGTGAAGGGGCCTTGGCAGTAAGCCTTTATCAGGCAGAAGAGGCGGATGAGGCCTCTTTTCAAGGCTGGTGTTCGAAGCTGTCCTGGGATGCTGAGAAATTAAATAACTTCTGTGTATATATATACATACAAATACATAGATCATATGTATATATACACACAAACATGCCTGTGTGTACACATGTACACACAAATATACGCATGTGTATGTAAATGCACAGGGGAATTTTTGAAGATTGGAGAGATGGCAAAAGATTTTTTCCCATAGGGAATGTTTCAGACGTAGTTCTTTCAGAAAAGGCACCAGATATTAAGAAGCTTTAGAGGTAGGAGGAGGGGACAGAGCAGCAGGAACTCCATTTTAATGATTTGATTTCAATGTGGTAAAAATCTGCCAATTAGAAAACAAGGTACTTGAATACAGGGGCAGTACTTCCTTTTCTTGGTATCCCAGGCTTAACACAGTACTTGGTACACAATAAGCGCTTGATAAATGAGCATTTGATTGGTTTCAACTTCAACTTCTAAGTTACTTGGTCTCTTCTTCCCACTCCTTCTTTCTTCTAGATGACTTTTTCCTTAGACTTAAACAACTCTTTTTGACTTCAAGTCTTTTCAGGGCTCACGACCTTAAATCATTCCTTGACTCAGCAGATAATATGGCTTATGATCAGTTGTCTGCCATCTTAGATCTAACAAAGGCTCCCAATATGAAACAGTAAGTAGCATGAGTAGGCCACTGACCAGGAAATAAACCTACTTTGATGGATCCAAGATCTCCTGTTGGGGAAGATCTCTAGGGCAGATTTTGATCCCCTTTTCCCTTCTCATTCAATACTATGACCTCCCATAAATCCTTCATAAGAATTCATCTTATTGCAATGGGAATCTTTACAGTACACTTCTTTTTCTGTTCATACCCATTGTTCTCAGTGGTGTTGTTTGTATCACTTCTAATGGGCAACACATGATTTGCAATTTGATGGATACCCACCAAGTGCCTTTTCATTTCCCCTGGGGTAACTTCCAATTTTATTTCCATTAAAATCATGCTGTTCCTCAGTACACAACTATATAGCAACACTGGGGGAATGCTGATATTCAGAAGGGAGAAAATAATGAAATATTCATTCATTCTTTCATTCTTTTCATTAATTCAATGAGCATTTATTAAATACCTACTGTGTACCAGACACTGTGCTAGGTGCTGGAGATATAAGAACAAACAAAAGATTCAGTTCCTTTCCTCAAGGAGCTTATGTTGGAGGAGGGGGAGATGGACTTTGGAGAGTATCAGAGCCCTGGGAGTGTGACTCTACAATGTAGAATAGAAGAATTCATAGGGGCTTTAGGACAGAAAATGTCAGAATTGAAACTGACCTCAGAACAGAGATAGCTGAATATGAGGTAGTAGCAGCTGGGGTGGGAACCAGACTAGGAATGGTCTTATGGAGGATGTGATGTTTGTACTGAGTAAGTAAACGGGAAAACTTTGAATTCTAAAAGGTGTTGGTTGGAGGAGAGATTACATTCCAGGCACTGGATACAGCCAAGTACAAAAGCTTGGAGATGGGATAGGAAAATCAGAACTGGAATGACCTTGAAAACAGAATGTCAGAGCTGGGAGAAGTCTCAGAACATGGAATGTCAGAGCTAGGAGGGGCCTTAGAATAGGGGATGTCAGAGCTGGCAGGGGCCTTAGAACAGGGAATATTAGGGTTGGAAGAAACCTTGAAACATTAAACATCAGAACCTAAAGGGACATCCAATTTTATATAAAAGGAAACTGAGGCACAGAGAAGAGAATTGACTTGTCTGAAGTTGCTGGTGAGTTTCCCTGAGCTTGGGTCTCCAGCATCTGGGCTCTCCTGTCTCATCAGGCTGGTTGAAGTCCCTCGGCCTCTCAGGCTCAAAGTGGCTGCAAGTCATCCCGTGGTTTTGCTCCTTCCTCTGTTCTTGCCATTCATATTTTCTCCTAAATTCCTTCCAGCTGTCAGGTAAGAGAGCCCTGATAAGGATTTCCCCAGTGTGGGAGCGAAACATTTACCAGAGGTAACTGAACACACCAGGCTCCCTCTCCTACAGTTTCGAAGCATATGGAATATATTGTGGTTGGAGAGAAATATATTTTAAGAATTCCTTCTGCATCTTTTCAGATACATTCCACCACGGATTATTGCAGGTGTCATGAAATAAAGGTTTTTCTCCTTCTCAGACTTTAGCTTTGGAATCAGCAATATTGGGGGGGGGGTAAGATCAGTCAAATCATGGTTATCTAGACTCAGCCTGTGCCTCCCTGCTGGAGAGAGCTACCACAGTCCTGGCCAATAAAAGAAAAGAAAGCCTTTCTATAGAAATTTACAGTTCACAAAGTGCGTTACAAATACCGTGTGTGATCCTCACGATAAAAACTGGTAGGTAGCGGCTCTTATTATCCTCATTTTACATATGGGGTAACTGAGGCAGGCAGAGGTTTAGCGACTTGTCAGAGTCACATGTTATGTACCGATGTGCCAGGCACTGAGCTAAACATTTTAATAAATATTTATATTTTAATCATTTATTATTGTTATTTATAATTTATTTATAAATATTATTTCATTTCATTCTCACAACATGTGAGGTAGCTGCTATTATTATCCTCATTTTGCAAATGGGAAAACAAAGGCAGACAGGGATGAGTGGCCCAGGGTCACATATTCTGCACCTACTATGTGTTAGGCACTGTGCTAAGTGCTTTTGCAAATATTATCTCATTTGATGCTCACAATAATCTTTTGAGGGTAGGTGCTATTATTATCTCCCCCATTTTACAGGTGAGAAAATTGAAGCAAACAGATGTTAAGTGACTTGTCCAGGGTCAAGCAGCTAGTAAGTGTTTGAGGTCATATTTGAACTACCTTCCTTCCTTCCTTCTTCCCTCCCTCCCCCTCCTTCCTTCCTTCCTTCCTTCCTTCCTTCCTTCCTTCCTTCCTTCCTTCCTTCCTTCCTTCCTTCCTTCCTTCCTCCATCCTTCCCTCCTACTTCTTTCTTTTCTTTTTTCTTTCTTTTTTCTCTCTCTTTCTTTCCTTCTTCCTTCCTTCTTTCTTTCTTTCCTTCTTTCCTTCCTTCTTTCTTTCCTTCTTTCCTTCCTTCTTTCTTTCCTTCCTTCTTTCTTTCTTTCTTTCTTTCTTTCTTTCTTTCTTTCTTTCTTTCTTTCCTTCTTTCTTTCTTTCTTTCTTTCTTTCCTTCTTTCTTTCTTTCCTTCTTTCCTTCTTTCTTTCTTTCTTTCTTTCTTTCTTTCTTTCTTTCTTTCTTTCTTTCTTTCTTTCTTTCTTTCTTTCTTTCTTTCTTTCTTTCTTTCTTTCTTTCTTTCTTTCTTTCTTTCTTTCTTCATGTGCCCAGTACTGTGTCTGGCAAGTAATAGATACCTATTGTTTGTTGAATTGAATCGGCAATACTAATAATTACAGAGGGCCTGTTCAAGAGATTTGGCTTCAGTTCCCAGTCCTACAACAGAATATTGGAGGTATAGAGACAGACAGCAGTACAAAAATAAGTACCAGAAGAAATCAGGATATTTAAAATTTTTTCAGTTGTTGTTGAGAAAGCTAGCAGGGGATGGCAAATAGCCTGCTTGACAGAATTAGGGTTCAAAAAGACCTTGGAAGGCTAGTATCCTGAGCATTAAAAATGAATAAAAACAAGATGTTAAATATGTGGCCAAATAGTAGTTCATCTGGAGAAAGAAAGATCTGGAGATCTTAGTGGACTATAAGCTCAATATGAGTCAACAGTGTGATTGTGATGGCTAAGAAGGCTGATGCAACACTGGACTGGTGTTCAGGACAAGAGAGTTGATCATACCCTTGTATTCTGCCCTGATTTGACAATATCTAGAGTATCACCTTCCTTTCTGGGTGCCACATTTTAGAAGGGAAATCTCAAGGAGTGCTCTGTGAAAAGGTATAGAGAGGGATACCCAGAGTAGGACTATCATGAAGGTGAAGGATTTTTTGTTCATTTGCTATTATGGTAAATTAAAGGAATCGGGGATCCTTAACCTGGGGAAGAGACGACTGAGGAGAGGGGGAGGGGAAAGAGAAATATTGCTAGAAGAAGATGTGGCTTATTCTGATGGTTATCAGAGGATATAACCATGAAGAATGCATTGGTGGAAGCGGCAAAGAGGCATATTTAGGCTTGATGTCCAGAAAAAATAATTCCTGACAATTAGAAGTGCCCTGAAGTAAAATGGGCTGCTTCAGGGGTACTGCACCCCACCTTCCCCTTCCCCTTCCCCCAGCTCTTGTTTTTGGTCTTTAACCAAAGGCTATTTCTGACTACAGGTCAGGTATGATAGAGGTGGTTTCCTATTTTTTGGTTTGGTTTGGTCCAGGTGGGCTTTATAGAACCTTCCCATTCAGAAATTCTTTGAACCAGCAGATATCTCCCCTAGAAGACAAGAAGGCATCTCAGAACTGCTAAGACCAATATGCTTGAAGTGCTTTTAATGTGCATGGTGAGGCTGTGTTCTTCCATTCACCATTGCTCTTTTCCACATGCCTTACACTTCCCAATGCCTCTGGTGCCACCCCTGCCTGGATCCCACACCCCTCTTTCTAACAAAGAAATAAGGTTAAGCACAATGCTTGACAATGTGTGCCTCATTTCATACCCATAATCCATCACCTCTCTGCCAAGAGGTAGGAAGCATGGCTCCCTGTTAATTCCTCTGAAGTCACAAACTGGGTCTAGTACTACATGATTTGCTCCTCTCCCCACTCCCTTCTCTCTATATTGATGATCCAAAGCTGGAATCCATTCCTGATTTATTGGGAAAGAGAAAAGCCTACATTTTGTGGATCAGATGAGAGTTTTGACATCTTTCAGTGCCATTTTTTTCTTTAGATGGTACAATGGTCTTTGTGTAGCCTTCTGAAAATCAGGTTTTTAAATAAATAAAATAAAATATGGAATATTACAAAGGAAATCAATGTATTGAAACATAGTTATAAAATAAAAATAAACAAACAATAGAATAGAAGAGAGGGGAGGGAGAGACAGAGAGAGAGGAAAGGAGGGGAGTGGAGAGGAGGGAAGGGGAGGAGAGGAGAGAGAAAGAGAAAGGGGTAAGAGAGAGACAGAGAGACAGAGAGACAGAGAGAGAGAGATTGAGAGAGAGACAGAGAGAGAGAGAGAGAGAGAGAGAGAGAGAGAGAGAGAGAGAGAGAGAGAGAGAGAGATTTAAAAACTCAACTTCATAAACCCCTGGGTTAAGAAGCCCTTTTATAAGCTGTTCCCCTGGTTCTATTTATTTTGCTCTTCATCAGTTCATACAAATCTCCCCAAGTTCCTTGAATTCCTCATACTCATCATTTCTTAGGAAGAAGTAGCTTACCTTCCTTCTCTTTTCTATTTTCCTCTCCAGTAGCCAAGCCCAAAGTTTGCATCCAAGCCTGCCAGTCTTTTCCCCCGGAGACCTGATATTGTCCATCCCCTTTTCTCTTGCTTGCCCAATAATGCATCATGGTATCTCTCCAGTGACCCTTGTGTCCCCCTTCCTTTCACCAGTTGGGTGTTTAGGAGAGGACAGGGGGATCTCCCAAGGGGTACAGCCAAGTGCAACTTGAGTATTTTGCCACCTTCTCAGTGAGCCCTAACTAATGGGTCAGGCTGAAGAAGCTAGGAAGAAATCAATAGTTTTCCCCTGATCCCCGAGCTCAGTGGAGACCCTTAAACATATGTCTCCTCCTTTCTAAAGTCCCAGGAGCCATGTGTAATGCTTCCCTGAAATACCTGACCATGGAATGTGGAGAAAAGCGTGTCAGACTTCTAGTCAGAACACCTAGTTCCAAATTCTAGCTCTACCACTTGCTAACTGGGGGTCCTTGGACAATTCCAATCCTATCTCTGAGCTAAGCTTAGCTCCCTCCTCAGATAAGTGAGGGTGCCTTTAAGGGCAATTCTAGCACTGACATTCTATGTTCCCTCCCAGCTCTGACATTCCCTGTTCTAAGGCTCCTCCCAGTTCTGACCTTCCCTGTTCCAAGGCTCTTCCTAGTGCTAATATTCCATTCTAAGATCCTTCTCAACTCTGACAGCCCTTGTTCTGAGGTATTTTGCAACTCTATCCTCTGATCTTGGGATTTAATAAGAAAAGACTTTGCGCATTCTCACGATGGAACACCAATTACTTCCCATTTTCCTCTCTCCTGAGCACCAGTGCCTCTTCATGTAGTGTAAAGCTCATTGGAGACCTAGGTCTGACCACCAGCTCTGACACTTCCATGTTGGATGACTACACGCAAGTGACTCTACCACTGTTAGCCTTGATGTTCTCATTTGGAGAATGGGACTATTAACAATTGCATTTCCTACTTCAAAGAGTTGTGGGGAGGAAAATGCTTTGCAACCCTGAAAGCAGTAACTCGAATTGTTTATCACATCATAATATGTCTATCCCATGCCCATTGGGTTCTTATCTCCTTTCTAGACTATAAGCACCATGAGGGGCTGGCTAACTATGCTTTAGGTAATCTTGGTGGTACAACAGAAAGAACATCAGAACTGAGGCAGATAACTTAGACTCAAATCCCCACTCTGATACGTGTTGCCTACCTGCCACTGGATAGTTGACTCACTCACTCTGGACTTCAGTTTACTCATCCTTCAAATGGGCTTTGATTAGATTTCCTCTAAGGTTCTTCATAGCTCTAGGTCTTACTATCTAGTACCAGCACAGAACTCTGTACAAATAAGCCTTTAATAATAGTTTTTATTGGGGGCAGCTAGGTGGTGAAGTGGATAAAGCACCAGCCCTGGATTCAGGAGGACCTGAGTTCAAATCTGGCCTCAGACACTTGACACTTACTAGCTGTGGACCCTGGGAAAATCACCTAACTCTCATTGCTCCACAAAAAACCCCAAAACAAATAAAAGTTGTTTTTATTGTTGTTGTTGTCCTTATTACCATCACCATTATCATCGTTGTTGACTTATCATTTAGAATACTCCTGATGTTTGCCAGGAAGGCCCCTTGGCTGAGTATTGCTGCCTTAGATCAGGGTACCTCCAGTACATGCAGGGACAGAAGATAATCCTTTAACCCAAGAATAGGAATTATAACCTCTGATTTCCAGACGTCATGGATTCTTCACCGGCAAAGCACTTCCCAAACCTTAAAGAATTATTGAAATAACTAGTAAGCAGCAGGGCTGGCATTTGAACTTGGGTCTCCTAAGCCATTATTACTACAGACAGAATTCACCCAAGGGGCAAGGATCTGAAGGGATGGTGACCTCTGAGGTCCCTTCTCACTCTGTGATTTGCTACAAAGCCTGTGGCTTGCTGTCTGGGTTGATTTAATCCTTCTGTCTCTTGGCTCAGTTCCACACCAGGATACCTCGCCCAACCAGGAGAAGATCAATAAATATGATGGTGGAGAAGGTGATGATGGCTCAGGCCCCCTCCCAAGGGCTGTTCCTCCCCAAACCTTGGAGCCATAGAATTTTTAGGACTGGACTGGAAGGCAAGCAAGTTAGAGCTCATCTGTTTGAAAAGAGATTTATTTATTTTTTTCCCGTGGAACGTAAATGGATTTTAGAATCACTGAATCATAGTCAGACAGGACCTCAAAGGTCACCTAGTTCATCCCTGCTCTTTGCATGAATTCTCACACAAAATAGGATTAGCTAATCCTTTGTTTTTGTTTAGTTGTTTTCAGCTGTGTCTGACTCTTCACAAGCCCTGGAGTAGTTGGCCATTTTCTTCTCCAGTTCATTTTTTCAAATGAGGAAACTGAGGCAAACAGGGTCACACAGCTAGTTAAGTGTCTGAGGCTGGTTTGAATTCAGGTCTTCCTGACTCCAAGCCTGATACTCAATCCACTGTATTATCTAGCTGCCCTCTAAGCTTCTTTCAAATGAGATAATATTTATCATATTCTTTTTTAAAATTTTCTTTTTTCTTTTTTTTCCTCTTTTTTTGTGGGGCAATGAGGGTTGAGTGACTTGCCCAGGGTCACACAGCTAGTAAGTGTCAAGTGTCTGAGGCTGGATTTGAACTCAGGTCCTCCTGAATTTAGGGTCGGTGCTTTATCCACTGCGCCACCTAGCTGCCCCCTATCATATTCTTAGTACAATGTTTGGGATATAGTTGGTTCTGTATACATGCTTATTTCCTTCCTTTCCTTCTCCTACCCTTTAAGGCTCATCCCAAGTGCTATCTCCTGATGGTGCAAGATACCTTTCCTGATATCTTTCTCTACCTCTGGCTTCCCTGGTTATCAAGTCTCTCTCTTTACCTTCTGAAATGACTATACATTATAACATAGGGAAGGGAACAAATATCCATCAAGTGCCTCCATTGTGCCAGGTATTAATCCCTTTATGAATATCATTTAATTTAATCTTCACAATAACCTAGGGAGGCGGGTGCTATCATGATTCCCATTTTACAGTCCAGGAAACTGAGGTAGACAGAGGTTAAACAGTTTGCCCAGGTAAGTGTCCGAGGTCAGATTTGAACTCAGGCCTTCTTAACTTAAGGCTCAGCACTCTACCCATGCACTACCCAGTTGCCTGCCATAGATAGATAGAACATTTAATACGTGCTTACTCTGTGTCAAGCACTGTGCTTCATTCTGTGGGGACAAACATGAGCAGACAAAATGGTCCTCAAGGAACTTACAATCAACTGGAGAAAAACAACACATGAGGAGGGGGTGCTGGGAAGTGGGAGGGAGGACAAATACATTCATGCCCCCCCCAGTACCCTGATCTAAGACAGCAATACTCAGCCAAGGGGCCTTCCTGGCAAACATCAGGAAGTACTGTTCCATCTTTTGACTTTGTATCTCAAACACTTAACAATTCCTTGCTTGAAATTTCAGTCATGTCTGACTCTTTGTGACTCTGTTTGGGGTTTTCAGTCCTGGAAGGGCCCTCGGAGATGTCTAATCCAACCTTTACTTAACCAAGAGTTTCCTCATAGCCAACAAGGGGTCATTCGGACTTTGCTTAAAGACTTTCAGTAAGGGGGCAGCTAGGTAGTAAAGTGGATAAAGCACTGGCCCTGGATTCAGGAGGACCTGAGTTCAAATGTGACCTCAGATACTTGACACTTACTAGCTGTGTGACCCTGGGCAAGTCACTTAACCCTCATTGCCCCGCCCCTCCAAATACTTTCAGTAAGTCGGGGACCCTTTAGGGAAGCTCAATTTCTTTCCCATAATTAGGAACCTTTTCTTAAATCAAGTGGAAATTGTCCTTTACATAACTCCCCATCCCAGTTCCATTCTCTGGGGTCAAGCAGCACAAATCTAATTTGTCTTCCCTTTAGATACTTAAAAAAGCCATCCTATCCTGTTTACCACCAAGGTTAAATATACCCATTCTTTCAACCAATCCTCAAGAATAAACTGGAGGTAGCTGAGTGGATAGAGCAACGGGCCTGGAATCAAGAAGATATGAGCTCAAATACATCTTTGCTAGCTGTGTGACTCTGGGTAAGTCAGCTCTGCCTGCCTCAGTTTCCTCAACTGTAAAATGGGGATAATAATAGAACCTTCCTTCCAGGGTTGTTGTGAGGATCAAATGAGATATTTTTTAAAATGCTTAGAGGCAGCTAGGTGGTGCAGTGGATAGAGCACCAGCTCTGGAGTTAGGAAGACCCGAGTTTAAATCTGCCTTAAGATACTTACTAGCTGTGTGAGAGTCACTTAACTCTGATTACCCTTAGAAAGAAAGGAAGGAAGAAAGAAAGAAAGAAAGGAAGAAAGAAAGAAAGAAAGAAAGGAAGGAAGGAAGGAAGGAAGGAAGGAAGGAAGGAAGGAAGGAAGGAAGGAAGGAAGGAAGGAAGGAAGGAAGGAAGGGCTTAGCGCAGTGCCTGGCCCATAGTAGGTGCTTAATAATTTATTGTTTCCTTCCCCTTTTACTATCCTGGTTATCTTCCTTTGGACATCTCCATCTGATCAATATCCTTTGGGAAATGTGGCATCCAGGACTGAAGGAATTACTCTGGCTCTGCTCTGACCAGATCTGAATACTCCAGGTTCATCATCTTCCTGGATCTCTTCTTGCTTCATTTTTTAAAATCATGACTTTCTTTTTGATCTCAATAAGTGGATAAACCAAGGGTAGGTCATGATTCTCTGTCTCCTGAAAATTTTAACTGGGTTATAACACAGGAATTATAATACCTATTCAGCTTGTCTTAGAGGGCTGTTTTATTTCATAATTCAGAGACCCCATCTCTCCCAAGGAGAGAGTAAGTTAATTGAGGGAAAAAACAATTTTTCATTTTTTTTCTTTGTATCCCTGGATCCTGGAACTAACTAGACACTTAATACATGCTTATTTGATTAAAGTGAATTTTTCTTATTTTCCATTCAGCACCAAATAAATCATATAGTACATAGTACAGTAGAAAGATCACTGGCCCTTGGATTCAAGAGCCAGGGGAACTTGGGACCAAATCCCACTTTTTTTCAAATCCCACTTTTGTTGTGTACTAGCTGTGTGCCCTTGGGTAAGACATTGAAATTTTCTTAATGTCAATCAGTTTCTTTTCCTATAAAATGGGGGCAAGGAGGGGTGAATTAGATGGCCTCTGGTGTCCTTTCCCACTTCAGATCTAGATGACCTTTGGGGTCCCTTACAGCTTGAAATCTATGATCCTAAGGAAATAGAAAGTAATTTTGGTTAGGAATGGAGGGAAGAGCTCTAATAACCCAAAGGATCAGAAGAGCCCTTTCATGTAGGAAGGTAGAATTTGAGTCATGCCATGAAGCTAAGGACTCCATGAGGAAAATATGAGAGGCAGTACAATCCAGTCATAGGACACAGCCTGTGCAAAAGCATTGTAACGATTGGAATGACGCCACCTGCTGGATACTTACTGTAGAAGAGTTCTGCCCATGAAGCAAAGGTCTTTGAGGGCAAGACCAGGAGTCAGGAAGTGACGCGGACTAGTGGGAGGAGGAAGGAAGAGACTGGCGCTCAGTCTCGCGCTCTTTCCTTTGGACTCTGGTGGAGAGCGGAGCTAGAAATGTGCTCTCCCTTTAATAGATAGGAATCTAGGCCTTTCTCTCTCTCTTTACCAAATTCTTGTTTTCCTTAATAAACGCTTAAAGGTCTAACTCTTGCTAAAGCTTATAATTTATTGGCGACCACTCATTAGATATTTTAGACAGACTAGCTAGAATTTTAGCCCTTAACAGATGGCTGACCACGAAGAGGAAAGCTAACCCTCAGTCTTCTGATGTTCTGGTTGGGTAAGAAATTTCCCCTCCCTCTCCCTTTAAATTGCTAAGTACTGGCCCACTGGCTGTGTTTTCCTTTAAATTTTTTCGAATGGACCTTTTAAACTCCCTAATTACCCCATTTTTGATTTTAGTCTGTTTAACCAGACAAATGGGAGATAAGATCATGTTAATGCTTTGTTTTTGTGGATTTTCTATTTTTCTTTTTATTTTTGTTAAAAGAGCCAGCAACTTACTCACACAAGGAAATATCTCTCCCTCTCCCAACCATGCTTTTTCAGAGAAACCTGAAGAGATTCCCGCAGCTTTTCCCAGTTCTAACAGTAATTGTTGCTTTAATTTTGCATGCCTGGAGGCAATGACCCACCCTCTAGAAGCTTTTAATCCCCTAGCACCTGGAGGCAAAGTGGGGGAAGAGGAATCCAGGCCTGAGTTCAAAATCAAGTCTGATTCAAATTGCTCTGGTCACTCCCCTCCTCTCCAGACCCCACCCTCTACTCCTCCTATGGCCAAGCCCATTGCTTCCCCTGCCTGGGAAGTCCAGAGATCTGATGCGCATGCTCAACTTTCTCTACCTACATTTGCAGCTTCAGGCTCAGCCCTTCCCCAGCCTGGTTGTGCTTCTGAGACAACCTTAGAAAACCCTTTAAACTCCAGATATGCTCAATTTGTTCATAATTTTGCTAACCTGCTTTTGTCTTTAATTAGTAATCTTATAAAGCATTTGTATGGTGAAAAGCCCGACAGACAATATAGAGGGGTTAAAGAAGAAAAACTTAAGCCGAATAAGAATGACAATCATCACCATAGTTCAAGACTCCGCTTCTTTTGCCATGGAAGGGTATATATTTTACAGAAATGTAGAAGTAAGCAGCAAGGTATTGATATGAGTATTGGGGATTTTAGATATCGGAATCAAAAGTGTTCTGAATTCATTCAGAGTATTAATGTCAGTTCAGAGGTTACATAGGATTTCTATGCTATTACATATACATTTTGAAATTAATGGTATAGGTTTATTTTCATAGAGATTTTCATGCTTTTGAGATTGTGTCATACTTAGTTTCTAAAACAAGGAGAATATTTGTAAAAGCTTTTTATAGTCATGTGATCAAGTTTATATTTTATAATACTCTTATTGATATTAAGTTCACATTCATTTAGACTTCCTTAGTTTGAATTTCATTGTCTTTTATTGTTCCATGTGTATTTTCTTCTATTCGTTTATCTATCTAATTTTGAAAAATTGCAAGATGGTTTTGATTTCATAATACAATGTTAATTCTAGGAGTATTGTGCTCCCATATTCTGAGTTGTTTGTTTTTGTTATTTTTTTTTCCTCAACTGATTATTTGATCAAACTCTTTAAAGCATTTCCCTGGCAAATTGGTTGCCATGGCAAGTGTAAATTGATTCTAGAAGTATTATTTTTGATAAGCATATTCCCAAAAAAAAAAAAAAAGAGGGGAACATTTGTAAAAGTTTTCTTTTTTCAAAAAAAAAATTCTTTGAGTTTCTGTTGTGCTTTAACTTGTATTTAAGTATGTTCTGATTTTTCACAAAAGTAATTGTATACTAAGTAAAAAAAAAAGGGGTATTATTTGAAATTGTTGCATAATTATATAGTGTGTTCTGAGTCAAGATGTATTCACATTTTTTGCAATCATTTATTATCCTCAATTTTTAAATCCATATGAGACTTGGATTATGGGAACTTATCATTTAAGACATTAATTGCCTTTATTCTGAGTTATCAGATGCCAGTTGGCCAAGATGCCATCCAATCACAAGAGGAATACATGCAAGAGCAGACACTGAACTGTCACATGAGGGGAGACATGCATGAAGTCAAGGTATGGCCGAGGGAACGGCTTTTGACAAATGTTGAGGTTGGATTCTCTTGGTTTAATATTTTATTTTATTTTTCCCCACAATATTGTACAGATGGCTGGAAGTATTCATCCCACCCATCTCACTTCTACACCTGGCTTCCATGCTCCCTCCTATATGCCTGATGCCATGGACATCTCAGTCCCATGCATCTGATTAAGTCTGACTCAGTTTCTTCCAATATGTTCGGTGGCATGGACATATATTCCATCCACCTATTTTAAGCCTGGCATACTGTATGGGCAGAACATATTGCTCAAGTGTGGGAATGCTCATATCCCATCATTTCTCTGTTCTTTTATGGTAACCCCCATAATTATCTCAGGTGTCATGATAAATACAGTGTTGAATTTGGCCTTGACACCTGTTACCAATTATATTAGATTTTTTAATTTCTCATAATGGCATGAGGATAATTAGGCAGATGATGCAAAAAGTGATGAAACAAAGATAAAAAATTATTTTTAATAATTAATATCGCAGCAATTGTCTTCTCAATTACCCTCCATAAGGGGGGGACTATAGTAATATTATAATTTTAAAGAATGGTTCAATTTTTGTTTTATTATATGTTTCATGTGTAACAACTAAGATTCTGAATTCCTTTAGACATGTTTTTGAGAACTTTCATTGTTTGATTTGATTATTGACAAAGCTATTTTAAAGTTCTGTTAAGCTCAATTTTGTAGGAAATTTTCCTGGCTGATTACCAGCATCCACACATCAACCCCTGAAAAGACTTCCATTCCACGACTACACCTAGAGGACATCTGAGAAAAGACTTTCAGAGACTTTAAATGAACAGTTTTGATTTGTTCTTTTTGTTGGTTTTTTTCTCTTTCTGTTATAATATGCACCATCTGTAACATGTATTCTCTGCAGAGGCCCTCCCTTTGCAAGACTAATGTCAAAGCGTCGGTTCATGAGGACAAAAAAAATCGCCCCTCTGGACAAAACTTTCCTCTCTTCCTTTTCTATATTGTTGTTCACATATTATTAGTTAGCAATAGTTATTATATTGTTTTTACTGTTCCGTCAAGGAAACATTTTGTTTCTTGAGGAACAACAGGGGGGACTGTAACGATTGGAATGACGCCACCTGCTGGATACTTACTGTAGAAGAGTTCTGCCCATGAAGCAAAGGTCTTTGAGGGCAAGACCAGGAGTCAGGAAGTGACGCGGACTAGTGGGAGGAGGAAGGAAGAGACTGGCGCTCAGTCTCGCGCTCTTTCCTTTGGACTCTGGTGGAGAGCGGAGCTAGAAATGTGCTCTCCCTTTAATAGATAGGAATCTAGGCCTTTCTCTCTCTCTTTACCAAATTCTTGTTTTCCTTAATAAACGCTTAAAGGTCTAACTCTTGCTAAAGCTTATAATTTATTGGCGACCACTCATTAGATATTTTAGACAGACTAGCTAGAATTTTAGCCCTTAACAGCATGGAGGTGGGACATCAAATGATGTATATGGTAAACAGCAAGTAAACTGGTTTGGTTGGAAAACAGTGTGTATGAAAGGGAGAAAGGTTCAATAAGTTTTGTAGGACCAGCTAAATTTCATGCACCATTTTTTTGTTCATTTGTTTTAGGATCATAGATTTAGAGTCTTTAAGAGCCCAGGGTCACCACCATGAAACATTAGGAAAGGGGTATATGTGAGTACTTTTAAAGTTTGATAAAAAAGAGCCCAGAAAGCATTTTGCAAAGTGCTATGTAGGGGCAGCTAAGTGGTTCAGTGGATAAAGCACCACCCATGGACTCAGGAAGACCTGAGTTCAAATCCTGCCTCAGACACTTGACACTTATGAGTTGTGTGACCCTGGGCGATTCACTTAAGCCTCATTGCCCTGCAAAAAATAAAATAGTGCTATGCATCTTTCAGGTAGGAAGCATTGTTATGTTTGATTCTGTATTCTTAACCTGTTTGGTGCCTCAGTATTCCTTCTAAAATAACTCACTTGGTTCTGCTGACCTAAGTCTGAAAAAAATGAGTCACTCTTGAATACGGTCAGTTTCTTGCTGGGGTTTGGATTATAGTAAGAACACACAGGTTTGAGGGTGTCAGAGAATAACATCTCTGACCTTCCACCAATAATATTAGAATGTCCAGTTGGAATATTCCCTCTCCCCAACCCTGTTTACTATAGTAATCTATCAATAAACTTTTATTAAGCACGTACTATGTAAGAGGCAATGTGCTAAGTGCTGAGCATATAAAGAAAGGCAAAAGACAGTCCCCACTCTCAAAGAAATCACATTTTAATGGGGAAGACAACATGTAAACAACTATGGAGGACAATCAAACTATCAATTGAAGATAATTAATGCAAGGAAGGCACTAGACTTAATGGGGATCAAGAAAGACTTCCTGTAGAATTAGGATTTCTGAAATTATTTCTTTTTTCCCCTCCCCATTCATGATACTCAGTTGCCTTCATTTATGAATGTATCTCCATCCCAATGCAGCAAGCCATCGTCATAACTCAAAATAATAATAAAGAGAAGGGGAACAAACAAGTTAGCAAACGTGAGCAACACATCTACTGAATCTGACAAAATGTATAGTGTCCCATACCCAGAGTCCCTCAGCTCTGCAAAGAAGGAAGGGAGGTGAATCTTCTCATTTCTCCTTTGCTGAAATGGTTATTATAATTACAGAATGTAGTAGTTATTGTTTTTCCTTCTGTTTACAGTGTAACAGATTTATACTACAAAAGAACATAATCCCAAATAGAACATAAGTGTTTTGGGTGATGGGACAAATTAATTTTTTGCCTTTGTACCTCCAGCCCCTAGCTCATCATCTGCCACAGAGTTGTTGAGTCATTCAGTCATGTCAGACTCTTCATGACCTCATGGACCATAGCATGCCAATGATGTTCATGGGGTTTTCTTGGTAAAGATACTGGAGTGGTTTGCCAAGAACAGAGTAGTTTTTATTAAATACTGAATGGAGTGAGGGAGAGAGGAAGGAAGGAAGGAAGGAAGGAAGGAAGGAAGGAAGGAAGGAAGGAAGGAAGGAAGGAAGGAAGGAAGGAAGGAAGGAAGAATGAAAGGAAGAAAGGGATGGAGGGAGGGAGGAAGGAAGGGAGGAAGGAAGGAAGGAAGGGAGGAAGGGAAGGAGGGAGGGAGGGAGGAAGGAAGGAAGGAAGGGAGGAAGGAAGGAAGGGAGGGAGGGAGGGAGGGAAGGAGGGAGGGAGGAAGGAAGGAAGAAGGAAGGGAGGGAGGAAAGAAGGAAGGGAGGCAGGCAGGCAGGAATAAATACTACTTTGACTGGAGTCAGTCAACCAACAAGCATTTATTAAATGTTTACTCTGTACTGTGAGAAAATTATTACCAGCCCCCTCCCCCACCCTCAGAGAGCCTGACGGACCTTTAAAGTTTCTAATGTATAAGTAAACACTAGCTAGTTTTCCCTACACTTGGATAGATTGAATCTTTTTTTGTTCACGTGAGGCAATTGGGTTTAAGTGACTTTCCCAGGGTCACACAGCTAGTTGTGTCAAGTGTCTGAGGTCGGATTTGAACTCAGGTCCTACTGAATCCAGGGCCAGTGCTTTATCCACTGCGCCACCTAGTTGCTCCTTTTTCCCTACACTTAGGACAGAAAATAGACCACCACAATTTAGTTGGTTTTTGTTTGTTTGTTTGTTTGGTTTTTTTGGTGAGGCAACTGAGGTTAAGTGACTTGCCCAGGGTCACACAGCTAGTAAGTGTCAAGTGTCTGAGGCTGGATTTGAACTCAGGTCCTCCTGAATCCAAGGCTGGTGCTCTATCCACTTCACCACCTAGCTGCCCTCACAATTTAGGGGTTTTTTTTTTTGTTTGTTTTTGGTTTTGTTTTTGTTTTTAGTGAGGCAATTGGGGTTAAGTGACTTGCCCAGGGTCACACAGCTAGTTAAGTATTAAGTGTCTGAGGCCGGATTTGAACTCAGGTACTCCTGACTCCAGGGCTGGTGCTCTATCCAAAATTTAGTTTTAATCATCACAATACCATTGGAGATATAAAGGCCAAAATATGGCCCTTGCCCTCAAGGAGCTCACATTCTAATGGGAGGGACAATATGTTAACAACTAGGCAGCTATAAGATCTATACAGAATATTTAGTCAGTAATCGAAGGGGAAAGGTCCTACCCCATTGGTAGACTGGTTAAGGCCTTCTGAAAATGGTGGGATTTAAGCTGAGTTCTGAAGCCTGGGAAGCCAGGAGGTGGAGGTGAGGGGGCAGAACCTTCTAGGCATGGGAGCCAAGATGGTAGATGGAGTGCCCTTTTGAAGGAACAGTAAGAAGGCCAATGTGGCTGGGTCCTAGAGTTCATGGTAGAGAGGAATTATAAGAAAACTGCAAAGGCAGGAAGGACTCTAAAAGTCAAGAGGAGCTTACATTTAATCCTAGATTCAGTGGGAGGCAACTGAAGTTTACCAGGACAGGGGCAGGGCGGGGGTTATATGGTCAGACCCAGGCTTTAGGAGCATCACTTTGGCAGTTGAGTGAAGAATGGACTGGAGTGGGGAGAGTCTTGTACCAGGGAGATCAGTCAGAAAGAATTCCATGCAAGAGTCCATGCAACAGGTGATGAGGGCTTGTTGGAGTGGAGAGGAGGCAAATGTGAACCAGATTTTGAGTCCCCCTGGATGCAGCCTCTTTATCCCTCTTCCCTGTCTCCTACAAGCATGAGTCAGCCCGCCCCACCCCCCTATGCCCTTGTGCATATCTTGGGTCCTTCTGGACATGGCCAAGCACTTCAGGGCTGATATCTCCTTCTGTGCCCAGCTATGGGGCATTCTTCTGTTATCACCTCGGGAAATGTTCCTCAAGTATAGATCTGTTACTGCTCATGCCATCGGAGGCTTCCACATTCCATTCCATTTCTTACAATCTTAGACAACAAAGAACAAAGCAGGTCTCCTGTTTCCTTGATTAGTATTCTTTCTACTTCATCCTATGACCTTCATTCTCTAGGTACTAATGGGCAGGGAAGGCCCAGACTATGGCTGTAAAGCCTTCTGGTCTCCCTGAATCTGGTTGCTTCCCGCTTTAGGTCAGTCTATATGCCAATGTGAGAGTGTTCTTTCCAAAAATTACACTCTGTTCTTGGTACTTCTCCACCCACCCCCAACCCTGCCTCCCCAATTACCAATGGAGTCCTGTTTGGCTACAGGATAAAGGCTGAACTTAAAAAAAAATCAATTTTATTTAATTTTCATGTCTGAATTCTCTCCCTTCCACCCTCTCTCACCCACATTGAGAAAGCAAGAAAAACGCAACTTAACAAACATCTATTCAAGGGAAATAAAGTTCTGTATTGTAAAAATCAGGCATTTAAGAACCACTCTGATTGACTTCAGTTACATAATTTCTCATCATTCCGGTTAATAAGATCTGGTTAATAGCTATGTAAACTTCCCTTCCCCCTTGCCTCAGTTTCCTCAACTGTAAAGTGGGGGACAATAATAGCATCTACCTCCCAACAATGCCTGGCATATAGTAGGTACTATATAAATGCTTATTCCCTTCTCCCTCCTCTGAGGTGCTGAGAGAGGTTCCAGGATAGTTATTGACAATAGGTGCTGAAGTCTATTTTCCTCATTAGTCAGGAACTGTGAACTTGTTTATAGAAGTACTTCAATAATTATATTTCAATATAATTGATTTCTTCCATATTCCTATTCCACACAGAACCCAGCAGAGAGTAATCTTCAAATATCTTTGGTGATGGTCAATAAATTCAACAATAATTCTCTGAGCACTTTTGAACTGTATCATACTGGGGGTTATATAAAGTAGGAGGGTCATCCCCATGTCTTCCATTAAATGTAAATTCTGTGAGAGTTGGGGTTGTTTTATTCTTAATATTCACATCCCCATTGCCTAACACAGTGGTGGACACTTAGTAGGGGCTTAATAAATGCTTGTTCACCAAATTCCCATAGTAGGTACCTATTAAATACTTATTGAATCAAATTGAATGTGAAGGATGGTTACTGTTAGATTCAGAGAGGAAAGGGCAGTTGGGGGAAGAACAGGCTGGTAAAATGACTTGGTATAAAAACTTACTTGCAAGGCTGGGCTAAAAAAGTATCTAACCTCCCAACTGCTTTCAATTTCTGTGTGATAGCTTCAGCCTCATTTCAGGAGAATAGCTTCCTTTGACCCCTTTCACTTTGTTAGCATGTCTGTTCCCATGTTCATTCTTGGGGGCCAGTGTGGTGTAACAGACTAATGTAAACAAGGTCAACTGTTTCCATCCCAGAGTAGCCATTGACAGGAAGGAAATCAGGATTTGGAGTGCGGTGGATTTTCCCGCCAGGGACTCTTGGCTCTCTCACAGATTGGATTAGTCTGTGTTCCTCTCAGGCTGATACAAGAAAAGCATCCTGATTTCTTAATCATAAATAGTGCACCCCATGGGCTGTGTTCAACTGTGAGCTGAGCTCTGCCTTTTGTTAGCCAGCCATCTGTGAGGCTACTTCATAGCCTGGACACTATCATAAACATCAAAATAATGTCTACATAGCACTTTCCTATATTATTGTATTTTACTTTTTCAGATTTGTGGGACTAATGCTCTAGGAGTTAGCATCAACCCCATTTTACAGATGAGTAAACCAGGTCAGAGAAGGTAAAGGACTCACCCATAATCGCAAAGCAAGGAAGCCTCAGAAATGGGATTTGAACCCAGATCTTCTTAATTTCAATCACAGAGCTTTGTCCCTCATTCTACTCTGCACCAATAAATTGGCACTACAGGTGTTATCCTCCCCATTTTGTAGGTGAGAAAACTGAGGCTCAGGGGTGACATAGTATATGGTCTATGTCTATGGTCACATAGCTAGCAACCAAAACTTTGCATAATACCCAGCTTGTAGAAAGCAATGAGGGTTAAGTGACTTGCCCAGGGTCACACTGCTACTAAGTGTCAAGTGTCTGAGGTCACATTTGAACTCAGGTCCTCTTGAATCCAGGGCTGGTGCTTTATCCACTGCACCACTTAGCTGCCCCCAAAAATAATTACTAGTATTTATATAGCCTTTAAAGGTTTGCAAAGTCCTTTATATAAGTTACTTTATTTGATCCTCACAATAGCCCTGAGGTAGGTGTTGCTATTATCCAGATTTTATAGAAGGAGAAAGTGAGGTAGTCAGACATTTAGTCAGCTTCTGGGATTTAGCAGAACAGTGATGATACTGTCTGAAGCATTTACTTTATGGGGCTGTTGAGAGGAATTAATGAGATGATTTCTGTAAAGTGTTGTATAAAAATATTATCATTTGTGAGTTATTATTATTGGGTTCATATACTGTCTCATATTACTAGCTGTGTGACTCTGGGCAAGTTACCATCTAACCCTCTCTCAGCTTCAGTTTCCTCATTTATAATAATTACTGATAATTATAATAGCTTCAATTATATATAATCTATGATCTATAATGTATATATAATCTAGAGTCTGTATATAAATTTAATAATATACAATATGCATATAATTATACAATATACACATTCTATTTGTATGTTATATATTATATGTACACATGATATATGATAATACAAAAATGTGTTATATAATATGACCTTTGATGTTATATATTATATCATTATATTATGTTATATATGAGCATATATACCTTATTAACACATATAACACAATATAATTGATTATATTAAGACAGAATGTTATAGTGTCATGTGATATGTGCATAATAGAATTATATTAATATTGTATATAATATACCACATGCAATAGGTTATATACTACACATGCTATGTTATCTAATAGATATATTAGTATTATATTATATTATACTATTGTATATGATTATGCTATTAATATATTCTATTTTGTCATATAATGCCACAATGTTATGTTATATATGTACATTTCTATAGAACATATGTGGATTACATATATTATTATAGATTTTATAATAGTTAATAATTAATGTTACAGATGAGGTAACCAAGGCTGATAAAGGTTAGGTGGTGACTTGCTTAGAGTTACACAGCTAGCAAGCACCTGAGGCAATATTTATACCCAATAATGATAACTTTCAAATAATAACATTTTTATGTACATATATTATATACACATATAATATATAACAGATTATAATATATAAATGCATGATATATTATCATACTATAATAAATTATATAACATGGCCATATTTTTATATAACAATATGGATTTTATATAATAACATGTCACACATATGTAATACAATAATTCTATAATGTATACAATATAATACATATATAATAATTGATAATCATATCAATAATACAGATATAATAATAGTATTTATATTCTATATATAGTATTATATGTATTGCTGTATAAGGTTAAGATTTTCAAAGAGCTTTATAAATGTTGTCTTGTTTGATTCTTATAGGTGGGTGCTGTGATTATCTTCATTTTACAGATGAAGAAACTGAGGCAGATGGAGGTTAAATGACTTGGCTGGGGTCACATAGTTTAAAAGTGTCAATTGCAGGGAAGATGTAAAAGCCCTGAAGTTCTCAGGGTGGACCAGGGTTCTGCCCTGGAGGGTGGGAAGCACTGATGGGAAGGGGGGAAGTGGAGCTAAGGATCAGAGTGGAGTGGGAATTCTGGCTTGCCTGTGGTAGGGATGGAAAAGGAGGGAAGGGCAGTAGAATTTGAAAAGCTCCTTCAGTGTTAGCTGTTACTATTAGTATAAAGAGCAAAATCACTGAATCTAGGAGTTGGACAGGACTTCGGTTGCTGTTTTGTACAACTCAGACCTGGAAGGAGTATAATATCCTCTGACAAAATTATTCTCCAAACTCCTGAGGACCTCCGAGAATTCCTCAGTGTCCAGCCAAGAGGGGAAGAGGGGAAGAGGTGTTGTTCATCCTTTTTTGTCAAAGAAGACCAATGACATCAGGAGGGTGATGTGTTAACTTGCAAGTGAATTGGATTTAAGTGAGGCAGGGCTGTGCAGAGTCATCAGCCTCACTCTCTCCTGCAGAGTCATCGGAGTCCAGTGGCAAGGCATAGGTCAGGATGACTGGCAATGGTCCATGGAGGAAAGAGGTAGAAGAAGCAAGAGGGTGTAGGTAAACTGTGTTGGTCTATGGTAAAGAGAGGGGAGGCTGGTCCTGCTTGGTACCTGCTCACTGTCTGCTGCTGATGGAGTCTGGGGAAGCTTGGGGCAGCGGACCAATAAGGGCTTTTTTTCATTGCCTTGAACTCTGCAGATGATGACTTCAAATCTACTGCTTTTTCCACCATCTTACCACCCACAAAGGGACGCTAAGTTTGAAAAGTTAGCAGTGTAGAAGGTATCACTGCTTAGGAAGTGCCCTCTAAGGCATTTCCTACTCTGAGATTCTATGAAACCAGAAATCTTGTCCCTGTGTTCTCTTTCCAAAGCCCTTTCTTAGCTACCTTCTGGGATAATTTCCATCCTTCCGAGGATCATCTGGACAATTCTAATGACTGGTCGACCCATAGAGGAGGAGCCAGAAGGAAGCTGATGCTGGGGATTTCTCTGGGGCCTTGTGTTTTGACAAGGGGACAAGCTGTTCTCTTGCTAATAGGCTGTTGGACATTGTATCTGCTGGGCTTGCAGAAGTCAGAGCTGGGCTTTGGGGAGGCAGATGCGCAAAGGTGGGGGTAAGGGGCAGGGTCACTGAACAGGAGGATGCCAATGCACTGTGACAAGCCATCAGAGCTGATCAATACTCCAATCAATTATTGCTCCCTGAGCTGAAGGGCCAGATCAAGGCACCTGGTCTCCACTGGGAGAAGGGTATATGAGCAACATCCATCAAGGAGCAAGCAAAAGGGTCCCAGATTCTAAGCCATTGGCACCATGAAGGATATAGGATGGTGTAGTGATAGGAACAGAAGGTGGAGGAAGGGGTAGGTCTGGGAAGGTGGGAGCTTGAAGTGCCAGGCTGAGGATTTTGTGCGGGAGAATGCCTTGTATCCCAAAAGAACGTCATGTGTTGTGAAGTCAGCATTCACCACCCTCCCAGTGACCCTGCTCTGGGTGCTGTCCAGCTCCTCCATGTCCTTCCTAAAATGTGTTGCCCAGAACTGAATGTAATACCCTAGATGTGGTTTAACCAGGGAACAGTACCTAGGGATTATCACCTCCTTATTTTTGGAAACTGGGCCTGTCTCAATGCAGCCCAAGGTCATCTGGAACTTTTTTGGCTCCCACATCATGCTGCTGACTCATATTGAGTTTGCAGTCCACTGGGCCAGGAACCAGGTGACCCGATTTCTTGTCCCGGGTCTACCATTGTAACTGGTTTTGTAAACTTGGGTAAGTCACTAAGAGCAGTTTTGGAGATGGACCTTAGAGGTCATCTAGCCTAACTTTCTCATTTTATAGATGAGTAAATAGAGATCCATTAGTTAAAGGTAACCTAGTCTAACCCTCTCACTTTACAGCTGAGTAAACTGAGGCTGGTAGAGGTTAAGTGAGGCGTTCTAGGTCACCCAGGTAGAAAGTAGCAAACCTGAAGGCTGAACCTGGTCTTCTATAAGTCCAAATCTGGTTCTCTTCCCACCATTTATATTCTCTCAGTTTCTGTTTCCTTCTTCATAAAGTTAAAGAGGCAGCAAGTTCTCCATCATTGAAAGTCTTCAAATGGAGACTGGATAACAAGTTATTGGAGTTTTTGAGAAGAAGTTTCTTATTCAGATCCCCAAGATCTCTTTCAATTCTCTGTTAACTTATAAACTCAGACATTCTGGTCGGTGTGATGGCTAGTCAATCTCTAGAATCAAAAACACCTGGGTTCAAGTCCTACCCCGTCTCTCTCCCTCTCAAGAAACTCCTGTGACTTCCTATTGACTCCAGGATCACATACAAACTTCTCTGTTTCGCTTTTAAGTCCTTCACGATCTGGCTCTAGCCTTTCTAACTCACTGCTTAATATACCCTTCCTTGTTCTAGACAAACTTGGCTTTTATTAGTCTAGGGGCTCCTCAAGGGTAGAGACTGTCTTTTACCTTTCTTAGTATACATGGTGCTTAACTCTGTGCCCCACGCATAGTAGGAACTTAATAAATGCTTGTCTACTGACTTTATTCCTCATACAAAGAATTTTACACCTGATTTCCTTTCTTTCTTTCTGTCTGTCTGTCTCTTTCTTTCTTTCTTTCTTTCTTTCTTTCTTTCTTTCTCTCTCTTTCTCTCTCTCTTTCTTTCTTTCTGGCAATTGGGGTTAAGGGACTTGCTTAGGGTCACACAGCTAGTAAGTGTCAAGTGTCTGAGGCCGGATTTGAACTCAGGTCCTCTTGACTCCAGGGCCGGTGCTCTATTCACTGTGCCACCAGCTGCCCCGATTTCATTCCTTTATATGAATTGTGCTTATGCCTAGAACAGGCTGTTTCTGTTTCTTAGAATCCTTAGCTTTCTTCCAGGCCCAGTTGTCCACTTCCTATTAGGCCTATCCTGAATCTCCCAGTTGCTGGTGACCTCTTTAATTCCTTTCTATGCATCTTGCATGTATTTGCCACTGTCTATGCTGTTCCTCATCCCTCCCTGACCCTCACATTCACCCTTTAAGGGCAGGGTCTGTTTTTCCTGTTGTTATCTCCCAAACCTGTAACAGTTCCTTATATACACTAAGTGCTTAATAAATGTCTGCTGAATGAATGTCTACTCTTTCGTCTTCCTCCATTATAGTTCCTCTCTATAAGTCACAGAGTAGGTGTCAATCTGATTGGGTAGCATTTCACCTTCCCTGGGGCAGCTAGGTGGAATAGTGGGTAGAGCTCCAGACCCAGCAACAGGAAGAGTTGAGTTCAAATCTGGCCTCAGACACTGACTAGCTATGTGACTCTGAGCAAGTCATTTAACCTCTGCTTGCCTCAGTTTCCTCATCTGTAAAATGACCTGGAGAAGAAAAAGGCAAACCACTCACTTGGGTTCTTTGCCAAGAAAGAGGGTAACCCAAATAGGGTCATGAAGAGACCCGTTAGATAAAAGGAATCAGTTAAAGGTAGAGAGACCCATTAGTTAAAGGACACGGGGGACATGAACAAACAAGAAGGAGGACCCCCACCAGAAATACTCTACACTGACAAAATCATGGATCTAGTTAAATAAAAACATGCTCTTGACCCTGTGGGATCACAAAGACAAAAAAGAAATTTTCTCTCCTCTCGAGAATTCTGAGGGTGTGAGTCATTGGATTTTAAACTGTAAGGCACCTTGGTGGTCATTTAGTCCAATTCCATGTTTAACAGATGAGGATGTTGAAACCCAAAGGGAAGTGACTTATCCAAGATCATACCAAAGTGTGAGGATTTGAATCCAGGACTTCTGACTCCTGTGCTCTCACTGCTACCTTCCCTTTCTACTGGTGTCAACATGAGGTAATATCAAAGAGGAAATGAGATCTTCTGCCTGGAGGGATCAGCAAAAGTTTCATCTATGTGGGAGGGGGTCCTGAATAGGACTGTGAAGGAGGCCTTCCTGCGAGGTGGAGACTACCTGGTTAGTTCCCTTTTTGAGCTGGGGAAATTGAGGCTCAGAAAAATTAAGTGTCTCTGTGAGGATTTGAATCTAGGTGTCTGGATACAAAGTCCAGCATTCTTTCTGCTGGGTAGACCTCTCCTGGTACAGTGTCAGGCAGAGAGAAGGGTTATAGGAAGAAAATTTCCAAGTCCAATGAGAAAAGAAACAGCAAAATCTCCAAGCTGTAGAAAATAGGTTTATTGAGACAGGGTACCTGTCTCACAATAAAGCTGGTTTCAGGTCTAGAACCAAAGACTCCTGAGTAGTGTAATGGTTTTTTTTATTGTTTTTTGGTTTTTTGGTGAAGTAATTGGGGTTAAGTGACTTGCCCAGGGTCACACAGCTAGTAAGTGTCCAGTGTCTGAGGCCAGTTATGAACTCAGGTCCTCCTGAATTCAGGGCTGGTCCTTGATCCACTGCAGCGCCACCTAGCTGCCTCTAGAGAATATGTTTTGATGGCATCCTGAGGATTCATCCATTTCTATCAGCTGATTTATCTTCTAAGCTGTGATTGGTCCTTTCTAGCTCAAGATTTACTATTTTTGGTATATGACCTTTAAGCTGATTGGTAGATGCCTAACCACAATTGGATGATGAATTGAGATTGAGATGATGGACCGTGATCTTTCCAAAATCAGATTACAATATGACATGTATATTAGTTCTACCAATATCTGTATTACTTACTCTATTATCACTTAATGCTTAAACATGTTGAATCACAATTTGTGGTCTAAATACTGATTAAATCACTTAAATCTAAAGGGTGGGGGAAAATCTCACTCACAGTTGTTATCCCTTTATATTAGCATGGAGATAGATGGACAGGTAGGGAGGGAAGGAGAGAGGGAGAGGGAGACAGAGAAAGAAAGACAGGAGAGACACAGAGAGACAAAGTGAGACACAGACACAGACAGAGACAGACAGACAGAGAGGGAGAAAGAGATAGAGGGAGAGGGAAACAGAGAGAAAGAGAAAGAGACAGACAGGGAGAGAGAGATAGACAGAGTGAGAGATGGACAGACAGAGAGGGAGAGAGACAGAGGGAGAGAGAGAGACAGAGACAGAGATAGACAGAGTCTCCAGACATGACAGATTGGGCTGTAGTGATGTCATTGGGTCCTCCAGGGCATAATTTGGGTCCCAGTACCACTGACAAGTTCCAGAGGAGGGTCCAGATGCACCAGGGATATGGGACATTGATTGGGCTAGAGGGAAAAGACCACAGAAGGAGCTAAGGGGAAGTGGCATAGGAAATCTCTTTGTCTCCTGAGCAAAGGTTCTCTCTGTGACCACCCCCAAAGCTGGAAGAACTAGTGCCCCGCCTCCCACCCCTTAGGAGCCCAAGTGTCACTTGACATTATCAGGGAATTGTCAGCCTGATTTCTGAGAGAGTCCCAGGGCACACTGACCTCTCCCAGGGAGGCTCAAGGTGGAGTTGACAAAGCAGACCTGGCGGGGGGGCGGGGTGCAGCAGTGGCCAGGTGACCCCCTCTTTGGGACTCCTAAAGTATCCAGAGGATGGTGAAGGCCCCAACCAGGGAGAGGCATGGGAACACTCCCTGGCCCTTCCCCCACCCCAGAGTGGTGCTTCAGCTCCCTCTGACAGGATCCAGGGAAACCTGGACCTGGCCAGTCCAATCTACAAAGGCCCGCTTAAGTTTGGCAATCTTATCTGAAGTGCCTTATTTCTCCCTGTGCAGCTGAGTTCTGTTATATTGGGGTCAGCCACAGAGTCTAGGCCAGATCCCCCTGTGTATGACCGCTTCCTTCCCCTGACATCTTCATACAGGAGACGTTAGCCTGGAAGTCCCAGAGCATCACACAACATTCATTCTGTTTCATCCCACAAACATTTATTAGTTGGAAACTGAGTACACAATAAAATGCAGATGGGGAGAGTGGACAGAGGGCCCACTCAGGGGTCAGGGCGACAGGCACTCAAGTCCTGTCTATTGACTCTGTGGCCACGAGCAAGTTGTTTGACTCTCTGAGCCTCAGTTTCCTCCTCTGTAAACTAGGGATAATAATACCTTCGTTCCCTGCCTCATAGAGTTTTATGAGGCTCAAATGATATGTAGAAAATAAAGAGGGCTGATAACTTTAAATTACTTTATAAATGGCAGTTAACAATAAAAAACAAACACTAGATGTACCACAGTGGAGAGAAAGCTGGCTTTAGGGTCAGGAAGACCTGTGTTCAAGTCCCATCTTGGACACCTACCAGCTGTGTACCTGGATAGGTCTTACCTAACCTCTCAGTGCCCCCATAAACTCTCTAAGACTAGATGTTGCCAAGGAGGTATTGATCTACAGTGAGAGAGAGAGCATCTATACCAAAGAGCTCCCTACACCAAATAAACGACAAATCTGATAAAACAGACAAAACAAAATAAACAACTTGCTGCCCAAGCTCCTAGTGCACCTAGGTAATTTTCTATCAGCATGGGTCACAGCAGGATTGCCAGTGATGGATGGTGTGGGGGGGGAATGGGAGGGGCATGGAGTATTCCCGTTGGGAACTCATTGTACTAAAGGAATTACAAGGGTATATTGCCTCTCTCCAAAAATACGTAGGGCAATATTCAACTATGAAAAGAGAGAAGAGGATTGCAGTACATTGAGCTCCATAGAGACAGCGCCGGGGCAAGTAAGAGCCGGACAGGCACTGGGCTACTCTGTGTGACGCTGAGGGAAAGTCATCAAAAATGGGCAAAGGTGATCCTAAGAAGCTGAGAGGGAAAATGTCTTCATATGCCTTCTTTGTGCAAACCTGCCAAGAGGAACACAAGAAGAAGCACCCAGATGTTTCTGTGAACTCAGAATTTTCTTAAAAATGCTCAGAAAGGTGGAAGGCGATGTCTGCTAAAGAGAAAGGAAAATTTGAGTACATGACAAAAGCTGATAAGGTTCATTATGAAAGAGAAATGAAAACCTACATACCACCTAAAGGAGAAACAAATAAGAAGTTTAAGGATCCCAATGCACCGAAGAGGCCTCCTTCGGCATTTTTCTTGTTCTGTTCTGAGTATCGTCCAAAAATCAAAGGGGAGCATCCTGGTCTTTCTATTGGAGATGTGGCAAAAAAAAAAATGGGAGAAATGTGGAATAATACTGCTGCAGATGACAAGCAACCTTATGAAAAGAAGGCAGCTAAACTGAAGGAAAAATATGAAAAGGATATTGCTGCATACTGGGCTAAAGGAAAACCTGATGTGGGCAAAAAGGGAGGAGTTGTCAAGGCTGAGAAGAGCAGGAAAAAGAAGGAGGAGGAAGAAGATGAGGAAGATGAATAAATTGGCTCTAGAGCAGTTTTTTCTTGTCTATAAAGCATTTAACCCCCTGTACACAACTCACTCCTTTTATTAATTAAAAAAAAATTTTTTTTTGTAGGCAATGGGGGTTAAGTGACTTGCCCAGGGTCACACAGCTAGTAAGTGTGCTTTAACCACTGCGCCATCTAGCTGCCCCTCTCACTCCTTTTAAAGAAAAAAAAAATTGAAATGTAAGGCTGTGTAAGATTTGTTTTTAAACTGTATGGTGTGTTTTTTTGTATAGTTAACACACTACCGAATGTGTCTTTAGATATCCCTGTCCTTTAGTGGTGTTTTCAATAGCCACTAACCTTGCCTGGTACAGTATGGGGGTTGTAACTTGGCATGGAAATTTAAAGCAGGTTCTTGTTGGTGCACAGCACAAATTAGTTATATATGGGGATGTAGTTCATTTTCATCTTCAGTTGTCTTTGATGCAGCATATGAAATAATTGTCGTTCTGTTAATTGAATACCACTCTGTAATTGCAAATACAAAAAAGTTGCAGCTGTTTTGTTGACATTCCGAATGCTTCTAAGTAAATAAAATTTTTTATTAGTAAAAAAAGGAAAAAGAAAAGAGAGAAGAGGAAGAGGAATAAGGGAAGGGGAGAAGAGAAGTACGAAGAAGAAAGAGATGGATGAGAGGAGAGGAGAAGGGAGGGGAGGGGAGGAGAGGAGAGGGCAGAAGAGGGGAAGAGAGGAGAAGGAAGGGGAGGGGAGGAGAGGAGGAGAGGGAAGGGGAGGGGAGGAGAGGAGAGGAGCTACAATTTAGAAGGATTCCAAACCACTGATTTTTTTTATGTTTCAGAAATTGATGTCAAACTCACTGATCTATAGGTTTCAGATGCAGTGCTTGGTAAGAAGAGGTAGGGGTGTTTGATCTGGAGAAGAGGAGAATGGGGAGAAGAGCTTTATAAAAACAAAAAACATCTGAAGGGCTGTTCTATGGAAGAGAGACAAGGTTCATTTTGTGTGGCCACAGAGGGCAGATGTGGGAGCCAGGGGTGGAATCCGGAGAGGAGATGTGGCTAGTGGCCAGCTAGAAGATCAGTTTGGAAATCCAGCTCTCCTCCTTACCCCCATGGTCTGTCAGTCATTTAATCTTACTACACCTGGTCAATTGAGAGCTTGGGATTACATGGGCTCTAAGGTTCCTTGCCAACGCTCAAATTTTATGATCCTGTGTTCTCTTGGTTTTGTGATGTCTTCTTGGGTCACAAAGATAAACATGAATCAGACCCTGCTCTCAAGGAGTTTACAGTCTAATAGATGAACCCCCCCCCCCCACACACACACCAAAAAAAAAAAAAGAATAAGAATAAGACTGATACACATGTGAGATGGGTTAAGTCATTTCACTTCTGTTTGCTTCAGTTTCCTCTCTATAAAAGGAAGAGTTTACCTAGTTGGCCTCTACAATCCCTTTCAGTTCACAGGACTCTCCATCTCCCACCACCATGCCTTTGTCCTGGCTATCCCCCATGCCTGGAATGTACTCCCTACCTCTTAGAAACCTTAAGTTCCTTCAAGAACTCAATTCAAGTCCCACTTTTACAAGATAGACTTTAAACAACACTATCAGATCCACAAAGTGTAATCTCATATAATCGTTTTGACAGTCCTGTGAAGTAGCAGTAGTAGTAATAGTAGTAGTAGTAATTGTTATTCCCATTTTACAGATGAGTAAAGTGAGGCAGAATTTAAGCCACTTGTCCAGAGTCACACAGCTACTACTTTTTTTTTTTGGTGAGGCAATTGGGGTTAAGTGACTTTCCCAGGGTCATACAGCTAGTAAGTGTCAAGTGTCTGAGGCCGGATTTGAACTCAGGTCCTCCTGAATCCAGGGCTAGTGCTCTATCCACTGCGCCACCTAGCTGCCCCTACTACTAAATTTCTGAGCTGGATTTGAACTTAGGTCTTCTGGACTGCAAGTCTAGCTCTCTATTCACTGCTCTGGCTAGCTGCTCAAGAAGCATTCCATATATAGTATATCATTCGATCTTTATGATGACCTTGTGAGGAAAGTGCCATTATCTGCATTTTACAGATAAGAAAACTGAGGCTGGAAGAGATAATGGGACGTGCCTCCAAGTCTCCTGAGAAAACATAAACTGTAGTCTCTTCCATCGGCTAGTGCCAGGAAGTCTTATATAAACTCTTTCACACTAGGGGCATCCTGCTTAACTACCTTCAACTGTAGCACTGCTTCCCCTTCCTGGGGAAAAGGGCAGGGTAACTAGAGAGAAGTAAGACTAAGAGGAAGGGAAGGAGAGAGGGAGGAAAGGGGAAAGGAAGGAAGAAAGGGAGAGAGGAAGAAAGAGGAGAAAAAGAAGGAAGGGAGGGAAAATAGAAGGAAGGAAGGAAGGAAGGAAGGAAGGAAGGAAGGAAGGAAGGAAGGAAGGAAGGAAGGAAGGAAGGAAGGAAGGAAGGAAGGAAGGAAGGAAGGAAGGAGGGAAGAAAGGAGGGGAGAAGGGAAAGAGGGAAGGAGGGAGGGAAGGAGGAGAAGAGGGAAGGAGGGAAAGAGGGAGGGAAGGAAAGAGAAGAAAGGAAGAGGAGGTAAGGAAAGAAGTAAAGGAGGCAAGGGAAAGGGAGGATACAGAAAGGGAGGGGAGGGGAGGAGAGGAGGGGAACAAGGCAAGAACATCATAGCAATTCTTTAGCAAGGCAAATGCTGTGCCCTGAAGGGCCCATGACCCTCCAAAGCTAGCAGCGAGGGGCTGATGCTGAGATCGGGGTGGGAGAGAGCATGGAAGATACTGACCAGCCTGCCCCTTAGCCTGGCTGGTGGTTAGCTGTGGGAGTCGCTCCTCCTTCTTTAGTGCCATGAGCCGTCTGAACCTCAGGAAAGAGGTTGAAAGTATAGAGATAAAGGATAATCTCCAGTATAAACATGTCTCCTGGTTCCATGGCCCACATTCCCTCATTTGGATGGAGGGGATGAGATCAGGCAAGGAGGGGGAGGCCAGGGCAGGGGCAGAAAGGAACAGGATTGGGGAGTCACTTAAAAAGGTGAAAGGAGACCTGGAAATCTCATCATTCATATACCCGACAGTTCTGGGAATGGCCAAACATCAGGCAAAAGAAAAAAAAAATCTGGAGGAGGAAATTAGAAGAGTTCACAATTCTGTGGTGTTTTAAGCTTTGGAAAGGGCTGTGAGGTTGGAGGGGGCAATTATTATTCCCTTTTACAGATGAGCAAACTGAGGCTGAGGCTGAGGCAGTTTAAGTGAACTTGTCCATGACTGCATAGCTAGCAAGTATGGAATTTGAATGTAACACTGTCTCAACCAGGATTAATGGTGTAAATACATAGTCAATCATTGAGAGAGCTGGAATTTGAACCCAGGTCTCCTTACTTCAGGTTCAGAGCTCCCTTTACTATGTATCATGAAAAGGCTTCAGAGATACAGTGTTACATAATGAAAGGAACTTCAGCTTGGGAATTGTGTGACTTGAGTTCTACTCTCCAAATGGAGATTGACTGTGTGACCTTGATCTAGTCCTTTCCTCTCTCTATATCTTGGTTTCCTTCTATGCAAAATGAATATAGGTTTGGACTGATCTCTAAGGTCCTTTCTAGCTCAAACAGTGTGCTGTGGCATGTTCCAATATAGCTTCAACAGTCATTAGCTATATAACCACAGGGAATTCACTTAACCTTCTCAGCCTCAGTTTCCTCATCTGTAAGTGGAATAATAATTGCCCCTCCAACCTCACAACCTTTGCAAAGCTTAAAACACTATGGAAATGTGTATTATTCTTTTACTGTATATTCAAATATTCTTTTTGCCCACTCCTAAGTGAAGCCTTAGGTCTCTTCTAAACTGGATTCCGGGGTTTCTCCTGTTTCCTACATGGTTCCTCCAATACCATCAATGATTAAAACAACTTAGAGAGCATTAGTAGGTCATCTCTAAATCTGGTCTCATCTTGTCCAAAGGATCTCATGTCTAAAAAGGAAATGAGCCTCTATTGGCTTTGATCAGCCAACAGAGGTGGGTGCGGTGGGTGAAGGTTCCAAGGAGCAAGATGTTTAGAGTACAGGGAGCTCATGTTCACTTGTGACCAGGAGGGACTAGGTGGCCTCTCAGAACTTAGCACTCCTCTGTGTTGAGCTGTTAGGCAAGGCTAGTCCTCAGGCACCGGGGAACAGGCGCCAGAGGCTTGAAGGTCACAGGATCATATATCAAGAGATGGAAGGTAGGGGCAGCTAGGTGCTGCAGTGGATAAAGCATTGGCCCTGGATTCAGAAGGACCTGAGTTCAAATCTGGTCTCAGACACTTGACACTAGCTGTATGACCCTGGGTGAGTCACTTAACCCTCATTGCCCCGCAAATTAAAAAAAAAAAAGTTATGGTGAACTAGACATTTGGGGCAGCTAGGTGGTGCAGTGGATAGAGCACCGGCCCTGGAGTCAGGAGTACCTGAGTTCAAATCTGGCCTTAGACACTTAACACTTACTAGCTGTGTGACCCTGGGCAAGTCACTTAACCCCAATTGCCTCACCAAAAAAAAAAAAAAAAAAAGAGATGGAAGGTCCTTTCCTTAGAGGCCATCCATTTTGACAGAGCTAGAAACTGAGGGTCAGGAAGTGACTTTCCCAAGGTCACACAGGCAATAAGCCTGTTGGATTCTTGACCAGGAGGCCATGGGCTTCTGTCGATTGCACAGGGTCTGTGAACTTGGATGGGGAAAGGAAGTACATATTTCTTCTCACTGATCTAACTGGGGGCGACTAGGTGGAACACTGGATTGTGTGTAAGTCCAGGAGTCAGGAGGATCTGAGTTAAAATCTGGTCTCAGATACTTACTAGCTGTGTGACCCTGGGCAAGTCCCTTCACCCCGTCTGCTTTTTTCCTCATCTGTCAAATGAGAGGGGAAAGGAAATGGAAAAGCATTCCAGTATCTTTGCCAAGAAAACCCCAAATGGGGTCACAAGTAGTTAGACGTGACTGGAAGAAGACAACAACCTTTAAATGAAATTTGCATTTCCTTCCATTGTTAGTTTAAAACATGATTCTGAAAAGGGAGTCCCTAGGCTTCAGCAGTCTGCCAAAGGCAACCAGGGCACAAAAAAGTGAAGAATCCTTGGTCTACATTCCAATAGTCTGGATTCTCCAGCTCTGACGTTCCTGTCTTGCTCCTCTCCTCCCCTCTCCATTCCTATTCTCCCTTCCCCTCACCTCCTTTCTTTCTTTTCTTCCCTTTCCTTCTTGCCTTTTTCTTTCTTTTCTTTCATTTCTTTCCCTCCTTCCCTCCTTTCTTTCTCCCTCCTTTCTCTCCTTTCTCTCCTTTCTCTCCTTCCTTCCTTCCTTCCTTCCTTCCTTCCTTCCTTCCTTCCTTCCTTCCTTCCTTCCTTCCTTCCTTCCTTCCTTCCTTCCTTCCTTCCTTCTTTCCTCTCTCCCTCCCTCCATTCAGTATTTAATAAAAACTACTCTGTTCTTGGCAAACCACTCCAGTATCTTTACCAAGAAAACTCCATGAACATCATTGGCATGCACTAGGCAGTAGAAATGCAAAGACAAAAATAGCAAAACCAAGAGAGTCCTTGTTTTTAAGGACCCTACTTTCTAACAATTCTTTTAAAAAAGAATCCCCAAACGAAAAATGCTTCTTACCATTTCCCTAGCACATTGTCTCTTTGGGGATGATTTCCCATGATCCTCTTCCTTCCTACCATTTCCCATTTCCAGAGCCTCTTATAGCTAGCTCATAATTAGTTTTTCTTGCAACAAGGCCAAAGTTGGGAGAGCCAGCATTGTTTCCCACATCTATCTACTGGGGATGAAGTGACCAGCCCCAGGCCACGCAGCTAGTAAATGACCTGACTCTAAGGGTTTTCCCCTCCCTGTACCAACAGTATTTTTTGCTAGGATCCATGATTTCATTGGTGCACAGCATTCCCTCCATCAGTACAGACTATCACTTGCTCTGCCATTTACAGGCTTAGAGAGCTGCCTGGGACACTGAATGGTGAAATGATTTGATTAGGGTCTCACAGCCCAGTCTGTGTCAAAATCAGGTTTTGAACTCGAGTCTTTTGACTCTGGGGCTTTCTCTCTATCCAGTGCCCCATGGTGCCTCTAGATGGAACCATTGCCTGGCTAACATTTATACACTGCTATAGCACTGTGCAGCACAATTTGCAAAGAGGCAGGGAATCTTCTTTATGTGCTCCAGGAGCAGAAAATCTTAGCAAAAACTCTTCAGTGTGAACTTTAACCAATTTCCATGGAGTTTTCTGCATATCCAGAGACTTGGGCCCAGATACAAACTACTGCTCGGGTTATCTCCCTCATTAGATTGCAAGTTCCTTGAGGGCAGGGACTGGCTTTTACCTTTCTTTGTATCCCCATTGCTTAGCCCAGTGCCTGGCATAGAGTAGTTGCTTAATAAATGCTTGTTGATCGATAGATAGGATCATAGGCTTAGAGTTGGAAGGGGCTTTAGAATTCATCTGGGCCAAAAGCCTCATTTTCAGACAATGCCACCAAGGCTTAGTAAAGTCAAGTGACTTACCCAAGGTCACACAGAAGGAACAAAGCTGGGATTTGAAGTCTGCTTCTCTGATCCCAAATCTGGTGTTCTTTCTCTAGCACAGCGCCAGAAAACGAAGAATGACTGTGAGAGAGGGCAGCATTGTACAGTGGAGTCAGAGGGCTGGGTTCAAATCCCACTCCTGTAGCTCACTACCTTTGTGTTCTTGGACAAATCACTTAACCATGCTGGGCCTCAGTTTTCTTGTCTGTAAAATGGGGGCATCAAACTAGATGGCCATTGATGTTCTTTCCACCTCTTGAGCTGTCATCCCAACCTCTCTGGGCTTCAATTTCTTCATCTATGGAATGAAGGAACTAAATTAGATGACTTATTTTCTAGCTCTAGATTTATAGCCCTGATCCTTCCTGGGCCTCGGTGTCCTCCAAGGGCATTAGATTAGATGGTCTTTGAGATGCCTTCCAACTCTGGCTCCACGATCCCTTAAATTCTATGGGACACACGTACACACACAAACACACACACACACATGCAACAGATACACATATTTGTTGTTGTTCAGTCATTTTAGTCACATCTTACTCTTCATGACCCCATTTGGGGTTTTCTTGGCAGAGATACTAGAGCAGCTTCCCATTTCCTTCTCTAGTTTATTTTACAGATGAGGAAACTGAGGCAGGGTGAAGTGACTTACCCAGGGTCACACAGCTACTAAGTGCCTGAGGCCAGGTTTAACTTAGCTCTTCTTGCCTCTGGGCACAGCTCTCTCTCTCTCTCTCTCTCTCTCTCTCTCTCTCTCTCTTACTGTGGGACCTAGTTGCCATAGAGACATATGTTATGTATAATATGCTTATTTCCCCATAGATAACATATTATATGATATATATCATATACTATATGTAATATAACATATAATATGGAAGGGTAGACTAGATTCATAGTCACTAATATCCAGTTGTTTAAGGCTGGCTAACATGCTCCTTTGCACTATTTTGGTATTTTCTGTTACTAGAGCACAAGCTTTGCATAGGCAGGGATCAGGTCTTTTCCCTGGGAATAAGGTGGTATGAGGTAATGCAAAGAACAGAGAGCGAGGGAGAGAATAAGCATTTATCAATCACCTACTAAGTGTCATGCACATTATAATTATTATCTTATTTGATCCTCACAACAACACCCATGAGCAGGTACTATTATTACCCCCATTTTATAGTTGAGGCCAGTTAAGTGATTTACTCAGGATCAAACAACTAGTAAGTGTCTGAGGATGAATTTTAACTCAAGTCTTCCTGACTTCAGGTTCTGAACTGTATTCACTGTGCCACCTTATTGGCTTTAGAGTTGGGAGAACTGGGGGCAGCTAGGTGGTGCAGGAGGACCTGAGTTCAAATCTGGTCTCAGACACTTGGCACTTACTAGTTGTGTGACTTTGGGCAAGTCACTTAACCCTTGTTATCATACCCAAAAAAAAGAAAAGGAAAGGAAAAAATAGAATTGGGGGAACTGGCTTTTAAGCTTGCTTCTGCCACTCACTAGCTGTATGATCCTGGGCAAGTCACTTCCTTTTTTGGGACCTTTCTTCATATATGAAATGAAGGGGTTGGATAACCTCTAAGTCTGTGATCCCAGGATCCTTTCCAATGTCAGGTCAATGCCTAGACGGGGTCATTTTATTAGTGGAAGAGGAGAAAACACAGGCTTATTATTTCACTGGTTAGAGGGAGTACCAGAAGGTGGTTGCTCTTTTGGTACTGTGTGTATTTACAGCATTTGGAGACCAGACCTGTGGTTTCATTAATGAAGAGATAGCCCAATGATGAAACTCTTTCAACCAACAGAAATCCACAGCTTATTTGTTCCTTATAGGCTTAGAGAATTGCCCAGGGAGGACAAATGACATCATAGGTGATGTCTTGACTTGCATATGAATCGGATTTAAGTGAGGCAGAGTTGCACAAGGTCATTAGCTTCATTCACTCTTTTTTTTTGGGGGGGGGGGTGAGGTAATTGGGGTTAAGTGACTTGCCCAGGGTCACACAGCTAGTAAATGCTGTGTCTGAGGCCGGATTTGAACTCAGGTCCTCCTAATTCCAGGGCCGGTGCTCTATCCACTGCACCACCCAGCTGCCCCTCATTCACTCTTCCAGAGTCATTGAAATTCAGTGGCGGGGCAGCTAGGTGGTGTAGTGGATAGAGCACCGGCCCTGGAGTCAGGAGTACCTGAGTTCAAATCCGGCCTCAGACACTTAACACTTACTAGCTGTGTGACCCTGGGCAAGTCACTTAACCCCAATTGCCTCACTAAAAAAAAAAAAAAGAAAAAAAAAAAGAAATTCAGTGGCAGGACAAAGGTCTGGACAAATGGTGATGGCCTGGGACAAAGCGGATGACCTTGGAATCCTCCATGTTTGACCAAACTCTAAGGACTTCCACAGCACCTGCTTCAGCTGTCTTCATGGCCATTGGAACAAATGGTTCTCATCCACCCATTCCCCTGAGGGAAGTTTTCACATGCTTGGGGTGGACACTCCCCTAACTGGTTGATAGATTTCAGGCCTGTCAGTTCCTCTCAACCTGGTTTAAGTATCTGCCAAGAGAGTTTTTTGGGGGTGTGGCTCCTGAATATGCTAAAGTTCCTTGGAGTCCCAGGTGAGAGTTGAGTGTCAGGTGGACACCAAAGATGGATGAACACCCCTGAAAAGGGCTTCAGTAGCCTTTGCACCAGAGGTGCTAGTCCCTGAGCACTCCACATGCCCCAAGTTAAATGACTATAGTGTCCATGGTGCCTAGCTAGTATGTTTCAGAGTCAGTACTTGAACCCAAGAGTTCCTCTTTCCAAGGTCAGCTATGTATTCCACCATGTTGCCCCTCTCTGGACCTGTTGCAGGATAACGGTAGCCAACACTTATGTCGTTCTTAAGGACTTCACATTGCTTAACTCACATGGTTACCTTATTTGAATCTCACAACAACCCCCCACTGTAAGGTTTATAGGCATTATCCATTTTTATGCCTAAGTTCATTTTACTCATAAGGAAACTGAGGCTCAGAGCAATGGCAGTGACTTGCTTAGGGTCAAATTGCTAATGCCCATCAGAGGTGGTATCCATAGAACAGTGGCTCAAAGATTTAAGCCCAGGAATTACAGAACTCAAGGGATCATAGATTTAAAGTTCTTTTTGAGGAAACTGAGGCCAGGAGGGATGAGGCTCCTAAAGCCAGAGCTAGAAAAGACGTGGGAAGTCCTGCAACCTGACGCTAAGGCCAGCACTCTCTATCCACTAGGCCACTCTTCCTTCCAATGTAAACATGAGCTCAATGAGTTGATAGCAGAAACTCCCCTATAGACAAAGGTGAAGAATGCCAAAGGTAGAAGAGGCAGGTTGCCAGGCCCCATCCAGCCTCAACCTGCAGGCTTTCTGTCCCATCCTTCCTTGCTTGGGGACCATGACCGTGGCTCTGCAGGGCTGCCAGGTTTGGGGAGAAGCTGGCAGACTACCTCCCACGGCCGCCTGGCCCGCCAAGCAAGGGGCCATTAACCAGCCTGCTTTAGCGGCTATAAAATTAATTTCCTCCCTAATATATACAAGACTTTCTCCAGGAGAATTATGGCCTGGGCTGATCAAAGTCCGTAAGTGGTACTTATGCTATCAGTTTCAACCCCTTAATGCCCTCCTGTCAAAACAAAATCCCTCCGAAAGGCTTTGAGGAAAATCACATGAACATAATAGCTTTCAAAAAAATAGCCCTAAGTACTTGGTAACATATACAGACTGGACTATTAGAGCGGCCGGTGCAATTGTACTTATATTTTAATGTAAACATGCTTATATTAGCAAGAGGGAGAGAGAGTTGGGCTCAGAGGCCCGAAGACATGAGGGGGGAGGGAGGAGGGCATCAGTGGGAACGTTGCCCTGAGCCTGGGAAGGATGCCGCAACTGAGCCCGAAGCCTGATCATGGGGCTAGGGGCCAGGGAGGGAAATCTTGGGAGGGGGGGGGGAGGAAGAGAAGGAGTTCAGGAAGACTCCAGAGAAAGCCTTACCACTGGCAATGTGAACTATACATCTGGCTTTCACTTGGAATAAAACAAATGCCCCATTTTCTGTAGCATCCTAAGCAAAAAGCTAACTCAATTAATGAATTCTGTCTTCTCAACCATCCTGGTGAAGGAGATGAGGTTTTACACGAGAGGAAACTGAGGCACAGAGAATTTTGTGAAGGGGAATAGAAAACAACACAGCAACTCTGAATTCTCTTCAAAAGTTTCTCTGAATAAAATCATTCCACTTTCTATATGGAATAGGGATGGGGCGGTGTCACAAAGCAGAAAGGGCACAGAAGTTGACACTCCCCCCCCCCCCAGCCAATTGCTGGTCACGTGACCTCAAGAATGTAACTGTGTTTCTTTGAGACTCATATTTTCATCTATAAAATGAGAGGACTAGACTAGATTAGGCCGTCCTTAACGTGCGGTGTATGTGTGTGTGGGGGGGAATCCTTTTAGAACTGTGAAGCTATGGACCCCTTCTCAGAATCATATGTTATGTAAAAAATAAAATACTTAGTGTTAAAAAACTAATCATGTTGAAATAGTTTATCTATCTGTTCAGCTTTCCATCTATCTATTCCTTCAGCTATTTATCATCTGTCTCTCCACTCTTTCCTCTATCTGTTCATCCATATATCTATTCATCCATCCTTCCATCATCTATCCATCTACCCATCTACCTACCTACCTACTCATCCATCCATTGATGCATCAATCCACCCATCCACCCATCTATCTATCCACCCATCTATCTATCTATCTATCTATCTATCTATCTATCTATCTATCTATCTATCTATCTATCTATCTATCTATCCACCCATCTATCCACCCATCTATCTATCCATCTATCTATCCATCTATCTATCCATCTATCTATCCATCTATCTATCCATCTATCTACCCATCTATCTACCCATCTATCTACCCATCTATCTACCTATCTATCTACCCATCTATCTATCCATCTATCTATCTATCTACCCATCTATCTATCTATCTATCTATCTATCTATCTATCTATCTATCTATCTATCTATCTATCTATCTATCTATCTATCTATCTATCTATCTATCCATCTATCTATCTATCCATCTATCTATCTATCTATCTATCTATCCATCTATCTATCTATCCATCTATCTATCTATCTATGTAAAACAAGTTTGTGGAGCTCAGGTTAAGAATGCCTTGACTAGATGGTAACTTCCAGCTTTGACATTCCATGGTGAAAGCACCCTCCCATCCATGACATTCTTTGTTCTAAGGCCTCTCCCTGCTCTGACATTCTACAATCCTGGGACACTGTTACTTCATTAGGGACTTGGTCAAAGTCACAAGCAAGTTTTCTAACAGTCATGACTAGAATTAGGTCTCCCGACTGAATCCCCTACTCTTGTCCCTGGCAGCCATGAAGCAGAGAGTAGGTGCTAGCTATCAATATATCTGAGAATGACCTAGGGAAAATAATCCAGTTGTCAGCCCAGTCATCCTTGGTGCTGAACAACAATGGGCAGGTGCGTGAGATTTGTTTCCTGGAGCCCTGTGGACTTGATGGCATGGTTTTTGCAATGTCCTGTCTATTGCTTTCCATTCTCCACAAGCTGATACTAAGAAGTGCATCCTTGTTTGGGGGAGAGATCATCTTTCTGAGGGGGTGAACACAGATAAAAAAAGTGCAGGGTAATTGAACCTCTGTAAAGCAAAATGCAGGACTAGAGGAGAATGGTGCTTGGTGGTGCTTCCCTGCCATCCCCTACTAGTTATTGGCATGCTTTCATAGGTGGGATGTTTTTGTTTTATTTTTGCTCATGCAACGTAGGGAATCAGGGTTCTCACACAAAGTGATCATGAGAGGAGAAGTAGGATCAGATTTAACCTTAATACTTTAAGTATGTGGGGTTTGGATTTTCTTTATAATCTGTGGCTTCCTTTAAGATTCCTTGAATGTGTCACCTCCTGAAGGAAGGAAGAAAACACTTATTAGATGCCAGCATGTGCCAGGTACTACGTGTAACACCTTACAGAATCCTCACAGCAACCCTAAAGGGGAAGTGCTCTTACTGTTTCTATTTATAGCTGAGGAAGCTAGGAAGACATAAGTTAAGTGACCTACCTAGCATCACACAGTGTGTAAGAGTCTGAGGCTGGATTTGAACTCAGGTCCTCCTGAATCCAGGACCAGTGCTCTATCCACTGTGCCACCTAGCTGCCCCCTCCAAATTTTTAAATGGACTTTAACTCTTGAAACTACTTTGACTATATCTCTGTCTTTTATCTGTGTATAAGTCATAGGCACCTCCTATGTCCAGTAGAATGTAAGGTCTCTGAGGGCAGGAAAATTTTCATTTCTGTGTCTTTGGATTTCCAGTATCTAGCACAGTGCCTTGCCATAATACGCATTTAGTAAATGTTTAAAGCTAAAGTTGGACTCTTACCTATGACCAGGTTTCCTAGGGATAGAGCCAGAAGACTCTGGGAGAGCTTTCAATTCTTCTCAGAGACAGCGTCAGTATCAGCCATGTACGAAATCAATTAATCAGTAAACATTTATTTAGCACCGACTATGTGCCGGGCACTGTTTTAAGCAGTGGGAATGCAAGAAGAGGCAAAAGACAGTCTTTGCCCTCCAGGAGTTTACAATCTAATGAAGGAGACAACATGCAAATAAATCTTTGGAAATCAAGTTGCATATGGGATAAATGGAATAACTAAAAGAAGGAAAATTTGGAATGAAGAAGGGTTAGGGAAGGCTTCCTGTAGAAAATGAGATGGTAGTTGGAACTTAAAGGAAGCCAGAGAAGTCAGTAGTGAGATAGGAGAAGGTAGAATGATCCAGGGAAGAGAAATTGCCAGAGAATTCCTGGAGCCAAGAAACAGAAGGCTAGTTTGTGGAACAGCAAGGAGGCCAGCATCAATGGTTCAAAATTAGGTAAGAACTGCTATTTATTTCCTTCTTCCAGAGTTAAAAAACGACTCTCAAGTGTATATTCACATGATGACTTTAAAATGGGACTCAGTAACATAACTATTGTTTAAATAGTTGGGAGGCTGAGACATAAACCTCATTCGAATACAAAGCAGTTTGTGAGATTCTTGATGTGGAGTTTTATCTTTCACCTCAACTCTGCACTGTCCAAACAACTCTGTACATGTTGCTGGTAAAAGAGGCTAGTCATCTTGTCCATGTCCATCCTTGTTTTCTCTGATAAAGGTGCTCCATTTGTCATTTTCATCCATAAGATCCAGGACTTAAAGAACTTCTCTCCAAGCCTGAGTACATCTGCTTTGTAACTGATGTTAGGTCACCTATTCAGGAAGGGAAAAATAAAGTTAATAGGGCAGCTGGGGGCTCAGGCATAAAGTCTCTTAGTTGAATCCATTCTCTCCACCATCTTGTGCCCACAGATGCTGTAGTAGTAAATACAGATCTAGAGTTGAAAGGCATTTCAGATGCCCTGATTTTACAGATAAGGAAACTGAGGCCCAGGGAAATGGAAGTAAGGTATAGATGGTCAGACAGGTAGTAAATGAAATACAGTGTGGATCTGCTAGGGTTTCCTCATTCCAGGAAAAGGGAATTGGCAAAGGCACTAGCCAACGTTCCCTTCACTGTGCAAAGTGTAGCCCTCTTGGGCCAAGATTGAGTTCTGTCTGCTTGAGAGTGGGCAGCGCCATTTATTTCCCTCCACTTTGCTCCCTGCTCCCACATTGGGGAAAATTCCTTGCCCTGTGATAACCATGGTTCAGCCTCATATTTTCTCAATCCTGTTGACAGTTTAAAACCGATAGATTTATGAACTCTTAAGTAAAAGAAATATTTAAGGCATACCTGTTATTCTTATCTGGGAGAGCTAGAAAACTCCCATTTTGGGGGAAAATGTAACCCCTCATAAAGGAGATGAAATTAGCCAAAGCCCCTGATGGATGAGAGAAGGTAAAGTGACTACAGATCATTGAGATGAAGGGTAAGTATGTGTAAAACTCAGAGTGATAGAAACAGGAGGGATTTTGAGGAGACATTAGCTGCAGGCCACTGTTTTCTGACTGGTGCATATCTAAGTCCAATCAATCTTCAAGCACTACTGTGTTTTGGGGGGGAATAATAATGATAATGATAGTATTTATATCAAGGGTTAAGGCTGGAGAAATGTTGTGCATCTTATCTCATTTAATCTTTTTTGGGGGGTGGGGTGGGGCAATGAGGGTTAAGTGACTTGCCCAGGGTCACACAGCTAGTGTCAAGTGTCTGAGTCCAGATTTGAACTCAGGTCCTCCTGAATTCAGGGCTAGTGCTTTATCCACCACGCCATCTAGCTGCCCCCTCATCTGATCTTTACAAGAAATAATCCTATGGGGGTGGATACTATTTCATCCCCATTTTACTGATGAAAAAACTGAGGCTGAAGGTGGTTAAGTCATTTGTGCTGGGTCACCTAGCTAGTATGTATTTGAAGCATGATGTAAATCCTTCTTTCCCTGCAGTACTTTCCTTCAATTGGTCAATTCCTCCTAGAACATCAGCTACAAAGCAGATGTACTTAGGCTTGGAGACAAGTTCTTTAGGTCCTGGATCTTATGAACTGTGATGTTTAAAATCTAAATGTGGGGTCGCCTTAAATTAGAAGCTTTAGCACCAGGCATTAAGCATTTATTAAAGCATACTAGGTATTAGTAAAAGGAGAACATGTGGAGTTCAGAGAGTTAAGAAAAGGCCTATCTAGCCTAGAATTCCAGCCTGGTCTGGTTCTTCCTCAAGTCCTCCACCATGAGCTTGCTTCAACCACAAACTGCCACCACACCTCTGTTCCCCAATGAAAAGCGTGATCTTCAGTCTGTTCCAGTGGAAGCTTCCTGCGTGACTGGAAGAGGGGCGGTCCCCACACTCAGCTCCAAGCCAATTGGCCGGTCCATTGATTGACATGACATTGATTGACATGGTCTATGAATAGATATAACTTCCAGACCGCAGGCAGCTTCCAGATGCTAGTCACATGCTTTCCTTTTAGGGAGGCATAGCCCTGGTTCTCACAATGTCTTTCTCAGCAGGGGGTGGCACCCTGATTCTCACAGAATGAAAATGACAAATGAAGCACCTTCATCAGAGAAAACAAGGATGGACATGGACAAGATGATCAGTCCATTTTACCGGCAACATGTACAGGGAGTTGTTTGGACAGTGCAGAGTCGAGGTGAAAGGTCACTCATATTTATTCCTTCATTCCCCTCTAGACCCCACTGCTCATACTCTGGATTTCTTTCTCTATCATTCCCTCAGAGGGGTACCTTCCCTCCCACCCCTATTTCTCCTTAGGTAGCTAGGTGGTATGATGGATAAAGCTTTGTGCCTGGAGTCAGAAAGACAAATCCAGCCTCAGACACTTATTGGCTGTGTGACCCTGGGTAAGTCACTTTACCTCTGCCTTCCTCAGTTTCCTCATCTATAAAATGGAGCTAATAATAGCACCTGCTTCACAGGGTTGTTGTGATGATCACATGAGAAAATGTTTGTTAAGCACTTTCAAAGCTTTAAAGTGCTATAAAAGTGCTAGTTACGATGGTGATTATTACTATAAACCTAAAATCCCATGAGTACATTGTAAGCATGAGGAAATGGCCAGTTCAAAGGCACATCTTGAAGGAGATGGTGTATCATGGATGAGAAAAGGGATGATGGGTTTTTGAGGATCTCTGGGAATAGAGACTCCATTGTCTTCTTTGGCAGTCTATTCTAGCATTCATCCATTTAATCATTTGCAAGTTCTTCCTTAAACCCATCTAGAATCCTTCTTGTTGTAGGCTCTTGTTCTTACTCAGGCTTCAGTGGTCAGCTTCCGGAGCCAGCAGCATGATAGAGGGAGAGTACCTTGGACTGGGGATTCAGAAGATGGAGTTTCATATAATGGTTATCATCATCACCATCATTAGTGTCATCCTCATCATGAGGAGGAGGATGATATTGCCCTTGTCCTTTAGCTATAGGACTCATTCCTTATTTTTTGTTTGTTTGATTGTTTTTTTGCAGGGCAATGGGGTTTAAGTGACTTGACCAGGGTCACACAGCTAGTAAGTGTCTGAGGCTGGGTTTGAACTCAGGTCCTCCTGAATCCAAGGCTAGTGCCTTATCCATTGCGCCACCTAGCTGCCCCCGGACTCATTCCTTATTGACAGAGATGAAGGCCCTATCTTCTTTGAGAGGTGGGGCAGTGTTAGTGAGAGATGAGAGATCTCAAGCTTTCACTCATCTCTTTCAAGTTCCCCTTGGGGACTTTTCATGTGTTGAGTCATCTTTCTTAGGTAGAGTCAGCTGGGGGACCACTGTGTTCCATCTTCAAGAGAAAAGATGGAATAGGCTAACCCCAGTTCAGGTTGCTGAAAGAAAAACTCTGGGAAGACATGAGGAGTGGGCAGCCTCTATCTTCAGCTTGCTACTCTAGAGATTTTGGGGGAATTTCCCTTGGGTGAGATCAAAGACCTTCTCTTTAGCTCCCAATGGGAGAGCTTTTTCACTCTCTCTTTTCTGATATCTATCCTCCTCTCTCTATTTTCTCTGATTTCTGTTTTGCTACTGATTTGAATATTGAATTTGCTACTGATTTGAATATTGAATATTGAATTTGCTTTTTGCTCTCTGTGTCCATTGTGGAACTGGTATTAGGTGGGAAAGGGGTCAAGCCTTGAATATATAGCTTCAGGGGTCCTCTTTCCCCCTCAAATGACAAAATGAATAAACATTAGTTCAAAACAAATCATGTCCCCTAGATAAACAAGAGAGCAGATAGATATTCTAAGTCAGCACCCCCTCTTTCTGAGGACAGCAGAGTGGTCTCTGACCCTAACCTTCTGCTTCCCTTCCTGGTAGGATGGAAGTCTCCCATGGAGAAGAATGCACGGAGAAGAATCTAGTGATGTCTATTCTGCCTCCTAGAAGGAGTGAGCAAGAAATGGAATTCCTTGTGGGACTCCTCACTACACCACCAATAGAAAACAGGCTTTTAAAACTGAGGGCTTGAGTTAGGCAAATGGACTTTCATGTTGTGCTTTAGGGTTTTAATCTCATTTGATTTGTATGACAAAGCAAGTGCTATGATTATTATGTGTCCCCATTTTGTGGATAAGGAGAAATGAGACTGAAAAAAGATAAAGTGACTTATCCAGTATCTCCTAGCTAGTAAATATCAGAGGCATGATTTGAACCCATGTCCTCCTAACTCAAAGTTGCGCAACTTCCTCCATCATTTGCAGCCATTTCTTCTTCTTTTTTAATAGAATTTTATTTTCCAAAATATATGTAAAAACAAAAATTTAACATCAATTTTTTAAACACTTTGTGTTCCAACTTCTCTTCCCCCCCCTCCATTCGCACCTCCCACCCACAAGAACTCAAGCAATTCAAAATAAGTTATACATGAGTAGTCATGGAAAAATTCCCATATTAGCTAGTTGTGAGAGAAAACAGTCAAAAAACCCCAAAACATCAGATTAAGAAATTGTGAAAGAGGAAAAGAAAAAATAATTTCTTAGAGAGGTTTAGAGAGCTGTCTTAAGGACCCCAAACTGTGAGGCTCACTAGGAGACCTAGGAAAGAAAGGGGTCTAGAAAGAAAACTGCGTTCGGACCTGGGTTCAAATTCTACTCTGTCTTGTCCAAGTCATGTGATTTTGGATAAGTCATTAACCTTTCTCTAGAATTCAGTTTCCTCATAAATAAAACTGAAGGCTCGAGTAGGTAACCTCTGATTCCTTCTTCCTCTAAATCTATGATTTCATACACTAGCTATGTGACCTTGGGGAAGTAAGAGCCAGCCTGACCTAAGTAGGCAGATTATTGGGCTTGGAGGCAGGAAGACTTGAGTTCAAGTCTTTTCTCAGATCCTTACTAGCTGTGTGATTCTAGGCAAGTCACTGAACTCTTCTGTTTCTTAGTTTCCTTATCTGTAAAATGAGGGTTGGGGTAGATTCATTCACTTGTCTTCTAAGGTCCCTTTCTGCACTAAATTTATGATTCAATGAGGTTAAGGGTGGTTAGTTTAAAAAAATATCAGTTTCCTCATTGGTCGCATGAACTGGATGACATCTACAATCCTTTCTTGCTCTAAATTTAACTCATGGTTTGACATCGAGCACTTGGCCTTTATGGGTCTCAGTTTCCTCTCCTGTAAAATGAAAAGAGTTGGGCCAGGTAACCTCTAAGGGCCCTTCTAACTCTGCATGTGTGAAGCTATGACAGTCACTAAGTCTTCTATACATGTCCCCTAGGACCCCAAAGAGGGCTAGACTTGTCACAAGCATCCCATCCATGCCTGATTGATGGCTAGATCATGGGGGAATCCTCATGGGCAAGCCTGGCTCCAGCAAGAATGCCTGACTGGAGCCCTTCCCAGATTTCCAACCACATCCTGAGCCCAGCCCCTCGCGAGCAGCGCTTGCTGAGTTAGGAGACCAACCCTGCCAGGACTCCAAAGCGATTTCCACATAGCCGGGAAGCATATAACTCACATCCCCTCCGACATCCGTCGGCTTAGGGCCAGTAATCAATACCTACTGTGAACGTGTGAGAGGAGACGTTGCCCCCAGACACCCGAATGTAACGTGTGTCGACTGCAATGTGGTCCCCATTACCTTCACTCGACCGACATGAAAATTCTGTCAGCATTTCCATGGAGCTTCCAACCCTGGAGGTCAGCCCCTGCCCAACTGTCTTCATGTCCTGTCTTTGTTTCTTTGTGGGGAAAACCCTCTGTTTCCTGCTTTATGAGATGCCTGGTGACATGGATGCAAGTGTATGAGTCAAAGACTCATCCATCTGGGGCTGGATGGGGCCTCATCCTGAGGAGTCCTCTACCTTCAGCCCACTTTACATATATCAATCAGTCAATCAATCAACATAAATGGAAAGTTCTTTGCTTTTCATTAAAGCCTGCTCAAAGTCCTCTATAAATGTTAGTTATTTTTTATGGTTCTATTACATTATATTACATGACGTGACATGACATTATATTATATTAACTTATTTATCACCTACTATATTCCCAACACTGCTCTAGGCACTGGGAAGACAAATATTAAAAAGTGAGAAGGCCCCTGCTCTCAAAGAGTTAACATTCTTTTGGAGGAAGCTGTGCCAATTACATACAATGTCAAAACAGGGTAATATTGGCAGAGGGGGTGCATATGGTAATAGCAGACAGGAGACATGGTGGAGGGATGATCAGAAAAAGTCTCCTGTAGATGGGAACATTTGGGTGAACTTCAAAGTTAAATAAAGATTGGAAGAGGCAGAGGGGAGAATGGGGAGAATTCCAGCTATGGGGAGCAGCCTGGACAAAGTCACAGAGACAAGTGAGGGAGGAGAAAGAGTGCAGAGGCCCCTTTAGCTGCACTGGGTTAGAGAATGTAGGGAGAGGAGGGTGCATAGGAGCCGATGGAAAGAACCAGGCTTGGTCACTGGTTAACCAATGAGCCTTCTTGTCCTCCCATCCTGGGCATGAAGGAAGACAAAAAACAGATCAAATTCAGCCTGGTTTTTGTAGCAATTGGATTTCTTAGTAGATGCTTGTTGAAGGAATAAGGGATTAGTCATTTCATCAATTTTTTTTTAAAGGAAAACCATAAAATATTTCTGTAAGAGTAACTGAAAAATGGACAAGGTTTCGTACACAAGGGTAATGCTAGTTATAGACTCAGAGCAAAGATTTTAAAGTGGGGCTTTACCTAGGGCAGGGCAGCTGGGGTTATATCCAAGGATATCAGTATGTAGAAGGGCCTTCCTTACTGGTGTCCTCTGTCAAGGAGGAAGGAGAGGGCGATTGTAGGCTTCTGGCAGCTTGGTCACTTGAAGCTAAGGCCTAGAGCCTTGGGAAAATGCCGCTTCTCCAGAACAAGTGTGGTCATAGGAAGAGATGCACCACAGCTCCCAAGCACCTTGGAGAAGAAAGGGCAGGGGGTGGGCTCCAGGAATCACTCTCTAGCTTCATGGAGGGGCTTAGTTAGATGTTGGGTTTTCCTAGAGACAGCAGGTACTTCAGGGTGTTCACAGAGATTATTTTGATCAGGAAGAGAGGGAGCTTCACAGGTCTGGGCAAAGACTGAACTGCTCTAGGGCAGGTGGTGTATTCCTCTGCACTGCTTTGGGTCAGAGGCGTGAGATTGGACGGCCACGAGGCAGTGATTAGATCATGGTGGATGGAAAAAGCAGTCCCTTTGACTGTGACTGGTCTCTGATGACTAACACAAGTTAGTCAGGGAATGACAGGGTTGAGAGGAACCTTAGAACAGAGAATGTAAGGGCTGGGAGGGACAACAACAACATTTATATAGTCCTTACTATGTTCTGGGCACTGTGCTAAGTGCTTGATAATTATGATCTTATTTGATCCTCACATCAACCCTGACAGGTAGGTGCTATTATTATCCCCATTTTTTAGTTGGGAAAACTGAGGCAAATAGGGGTTCAGTGATTTGCCCAGGGCACACAGGTAGCAAGTATTTGAGGGCAGATTTGAACTTAGGCCTTCTTGACTCTAGGACCAGTGATCTATCCACTGTGCCCCATAGGCAGTCTGGGAAAACCCATGGGTCCCTTCTCAGAAGAATGTTTGTTTGCCTACATTCATAATGGAAGAAAATACTAAATTTCAGTTAAGTTAGTGAAAATAAAGATGTAAAATTTTTGCAGCCTGTTAAATCTATCCCAGGATCCCTTGAAGGTCTGTGGATTCCAAGTTAAGAAACTTTGATGTAGTCTAATCCCCTCATTTTACAGGGCTTGGTGAAGGGAGAACCAAGGCCTTGAGGAATAAAGTGACTTGTCTAAGGTCACACAGGATCAGAGACAGGATTTGAACTCATATCCTTTTTGACTCCAAAACCCAACTTTCAAACCCGGTGTTCCTTCCACAACATTCCAATACCTTTTTTAGTTCAGTAAGTGATTCCTGATGGAGCTCATCCTTTATAATAAACACCTAGCACAGTGCAATGGGCACACAGGGGCTTAATAAAGGCTTTTTGAAGATGACAAAAAGCAGAGCTCCCCAGGACAACCTCATTAAGATCCAGGGGGCCTGGTAAGCGAGCTCAGAGTCTTTGTTTTTTGTCTTTTTTTCTTTCCTTCAAGTAGATGAGGACAAAAGGCCAGGCATTGCCCTATGGATAACACTGGAATGGAATGGAAACTCATTTATTTAGTGATTACTACGTGCCAGACCTTATGCTATTGAGATAGATGGAACAGGCTGGATCCTGACTTCAAGAAACTTATATTCTAAGACAACACATACTGGGGAGTGGTAGCCAAGGGGGTGATTCGGGGGTAATCAATGATGTGATGACTGTTTCAGACATAAAGTAGGAAAAGGGGGGAGGGTCTTCCCTAGGACCCTAACCTCTCTGCTGACCTCCGGTCTTGCCTATTAGGCATCTCAAACCGGATGTCCCTTAGAAATCTTCCACTCAAAACTGAGCTCATTATCTTTCTCCATCCCCCAAACATTGCCCCTTTCCTAATATCCCTATTACTACCAAAAGCAATGCCATCTTCCCATTCCCCCAGCCTCAAAATCTAGGTATCCCCCTTGACTCATTATCTCTCACCGTCCACATCTGATCTGGTGTCGGGCCCTATCAATATTCCCTTTGTGATGTCTCTGGAATACAGGCCCTTCTCGCCTCTGACTCTGCTGCCACTGTAGGCAGGCCCTCATCGCCCCATGGCTGGATCATGGCAAAATCTGCCTCCTCGGGCCCCTTGCCATAAATCTCTCCCTAGTCCAGTACATATCCTTCCCTCAGGCATCAAAGTGATTTTCCTAAAGCATAGACCTGATTCTGTCATCCCTACTCAGTAAGTCCCAATGGCTCCTTATCGCCTTCAGAATCAAATCTAAAATCCTCTATTGGGCATTTAAGCCCCTCCTGACCTGCTTCCTGCCTTCCTAGGCTTATTCCATATTATACTTCATCCCTCCTTCCCCAATAGTTTTTTTTTTTGTGTGTTTTTTTTTAAGGCAATGGGGGTTAAGTGACTTGTCCAGGGTCACACAGCTAGTAAGTGTCAAGTGTCTGAGGCCAGATTTGAACTCAGGTACTCCTGAATCCAGGGCTGGTGCTCTATCCACTGCGCCATCTAGCTGCCCCTCCCCAGTAGTTTTTGGTCCAGAGATACTGGTCTTGTCTCCTGGCTGCTCCTTGAACAAGACACTTCATCTCTAGACTCCAGGCATTTCCACTAGTTGTGCCCATGCCTGGAATTCCTTCCTTCCTCATCTCTCACCTCTGGGCTTCCCTGATTTCCTTCAAGTCCTTGATGGAATCTCACCTTTGACAGGAAGCTTCTCCCAATCTCCCCTAATTCTAGGGCCTTCCCTCCTTTGATTATCTCCAATGTATCCCGTAGATAGCTTGTTTGTTCATAGTTGTTTGTATATTGTTTTCCCCATTGCGTTGTCAGCTTCTTGAGTTCAAGGACTATCTCTTTCCTTTTTTTTTTTTTAAATCCCTAGCACTTTGCACAGTCCCTGGCACATAGTAAGCCTTAATATTGTTGTTGTTGTTGTTGTTGAGCTGTTTTTCAGTTGTGTCCAACTCTTCATGACCCCATTTGGGGTTTTCTTGGCAAAGATACTGGAGGGCTTTGCCATTTCCTTTCCCAGTTAATTTTATAGATGAGGAAACTGAGGCAAAAAGGTTGAAGTGACTTGCCCAGCATCACACAGCTAGCTAAGTGTCTGAGATCAGATTTAAACTCATGAAGATGAGCCTTCCTGACTGACACTCTATCTACTGCACCATTGAAGACTTCCCCATCCTTGTTATAAGGTTTGCAAATACCTTCATAAACATTATCTCATCTGTACCTCAAATAAATTTTGTTACTTGTGTGGATCATTTTGTAACTGAATTATTGTCCATGTTATAAATGAAAAAACTTTTTAAAAGAGCTATATTTCATATACTGCACTTATATACTGCAGACATTCAATCGACATCAGAGAGCTTTTATACTAACCTTATGAGTGCTGTTTTTTAAAAGTTAATTTATCTTCTACTGTGGTCTTATTTTGACTCTTCAACATAGCTGGATATATAAATCTGGGAGTCATTTTCATAGACATGATAATTAAACTCATGGAAACTTAGTCCATAAATGTGAGAATATATAGAGAAAAAATGCCCAAGACAGAGGCTTGGCTTAGAGTTAGTGAGATGTATGATCCAGCAAAGGAAACTGAAAATGAGTGGTCATATAGGAAAGAGGAGAGGCAAGAGAGAAGTTATCAAAACCCCAGAAAGGAGAGAGCATCTAGAAGGTGAGGGTAGCCAATGGTGTCACGAGCTGCAGAGAAGTCAAGAAAGATGAGGACTGAGAACAGCTCAGATTTGGTACTTAAGTGGTCACTGGTAACTGGTGAGATCAATTTCAACTGAGTGATGATGTTGCCAAGATGTCACTGAGACAGAGGAAGGAGACCTTGAATCATAGAATGTCAGAGTGGAGGGGAATCTTAGAAGATAGAAAGCCACTTCAGGGGAGAACCTTAGAACACAGAAGATCAAAAATGGGAGGGACCTTAGAACTGGGAATGTTGGCTTTGGAGGGGCTCTAAAGAGCAGAAGACTTCTCCCAAACTTATACAATTATCCCTTCCACATCATGAGGATTAGGGGGACGGTGTCCCCCTCGATCTTAAAAATCCTTGTAAAATTTTTTGGCCCTTTCTACATATTAGAGAAGTCTGAATTGTTATGGCATTAAAAGATAAAATATATTAATATTATACAATACTATGCATGTATTTTATGCATTTCTGAATTTCTATACTTCTTTATCATCTGCTGGCTTTTGTGTGTCATCTATGTTTTCCACAAAATTCCCCCCAAATTCCTTTTTAATTTCTTTTGTTGCCCCTGATATATTGAAACCATGGTGGGGAAAGTCGCGATGGGGAAGAGATAACTGTATTTTCTTGTCACAGTCTCTCTTTATAGTTAGTTGAAAAGCCTTTCGGAATGACTCCAAATTCAGTTCTCTGCACTTCACTCTTTCTATGACTCTGAATTCCACTACCCTACCTCTTGTATCAGGTCCCTACACTGGCCAGGCCTGAAAATGAACTTTGAGAAATATGGGCAAGGGTCCCTGAGCCTTTGTTCATCAGTCTCTGGCTACTATGTCTAGCTCTGTTTTGTGCTCACCCCGGTGAACTCCTGCCCCACTGTGGACATTTGGGTTGTAGGAAGCGTGTGTGTTGGGGGGTGGGGAGGGCTAACTTTCCAGTACCTTTTTGTGGGATTCTCTTCTCTCTGTGTTGGGTCTCCCCCCCCCAACCCCCAGCCCCCTAGCTGAGCCTCTACGCACTGAGAGAGGATTTCAGGATCCTCCCGTTATCAGCCAGCTGGTGACCTCTCACCCTATATCAGTGAGCCAAGGCTGGATCCTGTCTCTGAGGCTAATCACTTGTGCTGGAGATCGCAGGCCTTGTCACTGTGATTTGGGAACCCTCTTCTCTTCCTGACCTCTCCTTGTACCTCTGACTCTCTTCCTTCCAAGTCGGTGACTTTCCCTATATCCCTTTTCTTCTCTCTCTGTTTCTTCTCCATGTTTCAGAAGGTCTCTGTCTTTATTGTTGCTGTTGTTTTTGTCTTCCGTTGTCCCCTGTAGTGCTTTAGCAAGAGTGGAAGTTCTTCAACTTGTTTTGTGTCCTGGATGCTTCTGGCAGTCTGCCGAAATCTATCAACACACCCCCACAGGATAATGTTTTTAAATGCATAACTTAAAATGCTTAGGATTACAGAGGAAACCAATTATATTGAAATACACTTATCAAAACTATATATATATATTTTAAAAGTTTATAGAACCCAGATTAAGAACCCCAGGTCTTCTCAGTGCCCTAGGCAATTTTATAAGACCAGAGTTCTTAACCTGGGTTCTGTAACTTAAATATGCATGCATACATACACATATAAGCACATATATACACATATACACACATACATGTATAATATGTACACATCCACATTTAATATATTTTTGATAAATAAATAAATATAAATATATATATATATTTTTGGTGAGGCAATTGGGGTTAAGTGACTTGCCCAGGGTCACACAGCTAGTAAGTGTCAAGTGTCTGAGGCCAGATTTGAACTCAGGTACTCCTGACTCCAGGGCCAGTGCCCTATGCACTGTACCACCCTGATAAGTATATTTTAATATAATTGTCCAGGACCACTCAATCAGTCTGTATCAGGGGGTGGGATTTGATCCTAAGTCTTCTGGACTCCAAGACCAGCTCTCAGACTGATGCTTTAGCTAGCATTAGAAGATCACAGATTAAGAATTAAAGGGGCCCCTTAGAGATAACTCAGCATAACATACTTCATTTTACAAACAAAAAGACTATGCAGGGGCAGCTAGGTGGCACAGTGGATAAAGCACTGGCCCTGGATTCAGGAGGACCTAAGTTCAAATCCAACCTCAGACATTTGACACTTACTAGCTGTATGACCCTAGGCAAGTCACTTAACCCCAATTGCCTCACCGACCCCCCCCCAAAAAAAGATTATGCAGCAGAGAGGCTTAATGTGAGACTCGAACCTAAGTCTTCCTGCCTGCTGAGGCCAGCTCTTTATTTGCTATGCAGAGTGCGTCATGCCTATGTAAGTAATAACACCAGTCTACCACAAAGCCATGCTCTGAACAGGCTTTTAATAAAGCCTTATTGGATAGGACCAGGTAACAATAATAACAATAACAACAGTCAAGACATATTATTAGGGGGGAAAACAGGGGAAAAAAAGATCAGCAGGAGACATGGAAACAAAATATCATTTTGTTGTTATTTGCTTTATAAAGTTAATACACACATTAAGAAGATAGGTTGTAAATAATCTGGAGTTTAAATTGTTCTTGATGTTAGTTGAATGTTTAAAAAAATATGGCCTAAAGATTTTCTGTGTGTTTATTTGAACGTTTGGTTTGGGGGAATAGTAATTAAGGATGGAATAAGAAATTACAAAAAGAACCCCAAAAGAACTAAATCCCAGCTCAGATCTTGTTTTGCCATGGGATCTCAGGTAAATGTTCCTTGTCTAAAAATGGTGCAGGGGTTACAACTAGGTGGCACAGTGGATAAAGCAACTAGCCCTGGATTCAGGAGGACCTGAGTTCAAATCCAGCTTCAGATACTTGGCATGTACTAGCTGTGTGACCTTGGGTAAGTCACTTAACTCTCATTGCTCCACCAAAGAAAAAAGAAAAAAGAAAAAAAAAAGAAATGGGGGGAAAAGGCTACAAAGGTTCTGAACCCTTTTGGGGTCATGGACAGCTTCTACCATCTGGTAGAGATGATGGACTCCTCAGAATCACGTTTTTAAATGCATAAAATAAAATACACAGGATTCCAAAGGAAACCAATTATGTTACAAGAAAGCCATAATTTTATTCTCACCCCTTGAAATCTATTCATGGATCCCTTGGAGGTGGGAATCCCAGGTCCAGAATCCTAGGACAAGATGAATTCCAAGGTCCCTTAGAGTTAATTCTAAATCCCAGGGCCATCTTTCTTTCCTCAATTCCTTCCCATCTTCTTTGCTTTTCTCTCTCTTTCATTACTCTGTTGATCCTTCCTCTGCTTCCTTTCTACCTCCCTCCTTTCTTCCATTCTTTCTCCCTCTTTCCCTTCCTATTTTTCCTTCCTCCCTCCCTCCATCTCTCCTTCCCTTCCTCCCTCCCTCTCTTCCTTCCTTCCTTATTTCCTTCCTTCCTTCCTTCCTCCCCAGGATCTAGACCAGCATGCTTAGAATACAGTAGGCTCTTAATAAACATGTGTTGTTTAAATGGAATTGAGTTAAGGCCTTTAGAACTCAAAACTGCTTCATTCCACCCAAGGATCAGTTGAAGGAATTGTAAAAGTTTAGCCTAGAGGAGAGAAGCCTTGAGGACAAGAAGATAGCTGCATTGGAGTTTTTGAAGAGCTGGCATGTAGAAGAAGGATCAGCCTTGGCTTGGCACCAGAGGGCAGACCAAGGAACAAGAGGTGGCAATAGCAAGAGGTCAAGTCTTCTTCCAGAAAAATCTTCCTCAACAATTGGAGCTATCCAGAAGTGGAATGAACCACCTTGGGGAGTAGTAACTTCCCTGTTTCTCTTCATCCTGAAAGACCTGGAAATCACTCCTCATCAGTAGCCTCTGCACCCCAGGATCCCTTTTTTATTGGGGGGTGGAGGGTTCCTCCAAGAACTTCCATTGAAGGAGGGCCCTGAGTACAGCCAACTCTTCATATCCCATCTGGCTGCTCTCATCTGGACTTCTCCATCATTTCACCAGGCTGGGCACCATTTCCTCCTCTCCCTCCCTTTTCAGCCTCCTATTATATGATGCCTTCCCTATTATCATGTAAGCCCAGGACTTACCACATGTCTGGCACACAAAAAGGGCTTAATAAATGCTTGTTGGTTGACTGACTGTCCCTAGAGACCTTCAAGTAAAGGCTAGACATCCCCTTGTTGGGTATAGGGTACAGTTGAGGGGTGCTCAGTCAGATGCTCCCCCTGGACCAGACGGCCCCGAAGTCTGAGCCACTTCAGAGATTATGCTATTGGGAAGCCAAGAAGAAATCCACCCCCATTCACACTGTGACCCTCTAGATAACCTCCCAGGCTTACATGATGTTTGAATTCACTTACTATTGGCAAAACACAACTGTGAGTAAAAAGAGACTTTAAAAAGCTTATTTGAAAAATCCTCATACGGTGTTTTGGACATCAAATAGCTCTTTAAAACCACCACAGGATGGTCGGGATTTAAGTATAAATGATTCCTCAACATATGGCTTGAATTTCCCTGGAATTCCTCCTGGTCTTAAAAGTGAAAGGAAAAGAATCAGGAAGGAAATCGGGTACTCCATAAGCCATTTTTAAAAGCAGAAAGTAGCTCCTTGCCAAGGAACTGTAAGCATTCAGCCACCAGGTCCCAAGGCTTCTGGGAGACATGGGTAGCTCAGCTGGACTAGTTAGGCAGGCTTCATGGGTAGGGAGAGGGCAACTGTTTCACGAATTTTCATCAAAACTTCAATGGCCACCTCATGATAAGAGATCCAAGGAAACAGTACTGCTCTGAGTCTTTTCCCATAAGGATCTGGGAGGGACCTTAGAACAGGGAATGTCAGAACTGGGAGGGGGCTTAGAGCAGGGAAGGTCAGAGCTGGGAGGGGGCTTAGAGCAGGGAAGGTCAGAGCTGGGAGGGGGCTTAGAACATGTCAAAGATGGGAGGGAACTTCTTACCAAATTCCTTCATTTTATAGAGATGGGGAAACTACAACCCATTGAGGAGAAAGGAATTGCCCAAGGTCACACAACCTCACTAATAAAATCAGGACCAGAATGTCAGAGCTAGGAGGGACTTCCTTTCCTTTGTACAGTCTGCCTCCCATACTTAGAATGTTCTCCCTCGTCACCTTGTCCTCTTGGCATCCCTGACTTCCTATAACACTGAACTCAAATACCACCTACTGTAGCTCATTTTCCCGTTACTTCTAGGGACTAACAGGTTACTTTGTATCTCCTTATATATATGTATATGTGTGTGTGTGTGTGTGTGTATATATATATATATATATAATATATGTGTGTATACAAACATATATATGCATATACACATATGCGCATATATTTATATATCTATATATTTTATATATGTATGTATACAAACATATATATATATATATGATATGAGCTCTGAAGGTGCTTACCCCAATTCCTACTCTCACAAATGAGTCTCAGGTCTCAGAACAAGGCTACACCTCCTCCTTAGGATTCTAGGGATACCCCTGAGGAATTTGGAAGGAGGATTCTCTAATGTCTTTGTCTAAAGCCCTCATGGGTCCACATGAGTGCTTCTCCTCATTTCCAAACTTTCTCTGCCAGGATCAACAGTTGAAAATAATTTTAGCCAGCCAGCCTTAACCAGCTTTAAGAAAGGCATATTGGGCAGCTAGGTGGCGCAGTGGATAGAGCACCAGCCCTTCAGTCAGGAGGACCTGAGTTCAAATCCGGCCTCAGACACTTAACACTTACTAGCTGTGTGACCCTGGGTAAGTCACTTAACCCCAATTGCCTCACTAAAAAAAAAAAAAAAGGTGTATTTATTATGGTTGCATAGCAAAAGCAATTGGTATGAAACACCACCCCCCCCCCAAAAGTCTTTGTTATATTCTCCTACAAGAACACACAGGGCCCTCAGGCTCAAGCTTAGAGAGAATAAGTGGTCAAAGGGCCACTCTGTGCTCCTACTTACTCCAGGTGCTCTTCTCCCATTTGTAAGATGCTCAGGAAGTTCCTCTTAAGCATGGAGAGTCATCCAGTTTTTCCTTGGCTCCTAATGAAGACATTCCCAACAGCCATGGCTGTTTCAGGGAGAATGACACTGATGAGAAGAAAAGAAGACCAACATCACTTAGACCCTTCAGAACTCACAAGTGCCCTGATCAAAGGAAGGATGAGGGAAGGGTGGGAAGGAAAAAATGGATGGGGCCAGAGCTGAGGCTTCTCCTTCCTACAGGAAGTTCTTCCTCAATGGTTTCACAGGAAAGCCCCACTTGCTCCAGCCTTTCCACTCTCAATTCTTCTATATAGTCATTTCAGTCATATCAGACTCTTCATGCCCTGTTTAGTGTTTTCTTGGCAAAGATACCTGAGTGGTTTGCTATTTCCTTCTCCAGCTCATTTTACAGATGAGGAAAGTGAGGCAGCTAGGCTTAAGTGGCTTGCCCATGGTCACCCAGCTAGTGTCTGAGAATAAATTCAAACTCAGGAAGAGGAGTTCCTGACTTCAGGTCTGGTGTTCTACCCAGTGTGCCACCTAGCTGCCCCAAGAACCTAGGGTGTTTTTTGGCCAAATGGAATAGGCTTCTTGTCAGTCATCATTTCACTTCATTAAATGGCTTTCAAAGACTTTAAAAATTAAGTCCAAGACCTATGATTGATTTATTGAAGATCTTATTACTTTCTTTAAATGATGGTAGAGCTGAATAAATCAATTCCCCACCCCATCCCAATACACTATCCATGTATATATGCATATATATGTGTTTGTGTGTATAGGTATGTATAGATGTATATATTTGTGTGCATTCATGTATATGTATGCATACATGTATGTATACAGGTATACTGTATTACATTATGTGTATGTAATTATGTGCATATACATGCATACCATTATATATTATATTATATTGTGTTATATTATGTTATATTATATTATATTATGTTATGTGTGTGTGTGTAGTCCGATTCATTAGAATGTAAGCTCCTTGAGGGATTCTTCTTTGTGGTCTCAGTGTTTAGCACACTACCTGGCACAGAGTAAGACCTTAAGTGCTTATTGATGAATTGATTAATTAAGCTGTAAGGAATCTTACAACAGAGAATGTCAGAGCCAGACAGAACCTTAGAAAAGAGAATAGTAGAACAAGAAAGGGTCTTAGAAAATAAGTTGCACTGGGAGAGCCCTTAGAACAAAGAGTGCTGGATCAGGAAGGGGCTGTATAACAGAGAATGTCAGAGCGGGAGGCGCCTTAGAATAGAAATATGGAGCTAAAAGAGGCCCAAGAGCAGAGGATGTTGAACAAAGGCGAAATGTAAAGTCTCACCAGCTGAGTTTCAGAAACTCAGTTGCCCAAGTACAATAGCAGAGGGACGTTTTTAGACAGCAATTTATCTAGGAAGAAATCTGGGTTTTTTCTTGGATTTCAAAGTTCATATGGGTCAACAGTGATGTAACAACCAAGAAATCCAATGGACTCTTGAACTGCTCCCAGAGAGGCAAAGCTTTCAGGAATGAGGAGATGATAGCCCCATGGTATTCAGCCCTGAGCAGATCACACTTGGAATATTGTACTTAATTCTGCTACAGGTTAGAAAGGACATTGATGAACCAGAGGGAATGCTGGGAAGGACAACAAAGATGGGAAACAGCCTTGAGTTCATGCTGTTTGAAGATTTACTGAAGGGACTAGATTGCTGAGCCTGAAGAAGAGAATGCTCTGGGAAGGTTGGGGGTAGGGAAGGAGAGCTGTGTTCAAATATTCAAGAGGCTGTCATGTGGAAGAGGGAATATACTCAGTCAGCCTGGCCCCAAGGTTAGAACTAGGAGGAATGAGTACAAGTTATAAAGAGGCAAGTCTAGGTTTGGGGGAAGCTGGGTGGTACAGTGGATAAAGCAATGGGCTTGGAAACAGGAAGCCTCATCTGCATGGGTTCAAATCTAGCCTCAGATACATAGTAGCTCCATGACCCTGGGCAAGTCACTTAACCCCATTTGCCTCAGTTTCCTCATCTGTAAAATGAGCTGGAGAAGGAAGTGACAGACCACTCCAGTATCTTTGTCAAGAGAGCCCCGAAATGGGGTCACGAAGTGGACCCAACTGAAACAACCCAACAACAACAAAATTTAGATTTGATGACAGGAAAAACTTTCCTAGCTTCCATCAGAGTTATCCCAAAGTGGACCTTGAGAAAGATTGGGTTTCAAGGCTCATTGAAAGTCATCAAGCAAAAGCTGGTTGACTGCTTATTGAGCACATTGCAATGGAAGTTCTTTTTCATGTGCTTGGCACATAATAAACATTTAACAAGTGCCTTTTCATTCATTCATTCATTCATTCATTCATTCATTCATTCATGTATGACTTGAAACTAGATGACGGCTGAAGTCACCTACAATTCTGAAAGACTATGATTCTGTGATCCCACAAAGAGTTAACTTTCCTGCCCAGGCCCCAAGTGGTCAGCAGTCCAATAAATTTTGTCCCTGAAGAACAAGCCCCAATCATCATTAGTCTCGGCTCATTGGCCTGCAAGGGCTCCTCGATGAAGGTTATCTCTATGCTCCTGGGCACTTCACAGGGGCCATATTTCATGGTCTGAAAACAGATGACCCTAGAGGTCACCCAAATGAAAGCCTCATTCAACAGGTCTGTAAACTACTCAGCTTGGGTGAGGGTCAAACTAACAGGGAGATAGGGCAGGACCAGCCACTTCCCAGGGAGCAGCCTCCTTTTTCTCAGCACACGCTCGAGTGACCAGGACATATTAATCGAGTTGCCCACCAAGCAAGGTCAAGCTGGAAAGGGCAGGGACAAAGCCTTAAGTGGTCATAGTGCCCTGCCAATAAGAAGAACAGCTCAAATGCTCATTTATATAGAATTTCCCATATTGCTCAAGGGGAGAACCATCATGGTAATAACAAGGAAAGCAGAGCAGGCTTTATACATAGATGAAATAGGTGGGTACCTGTATAGTATGGTTTAGAGATTCTGGAATGTACAAAAAGTCTCTCAGTGTGTTTCTATTTCTGTCTCTTCATCTCTCTGTGTCTCTGTCTTTGTCTCTCTCTGTCTCTCTGTCTCCTCTACCTGTACCTATGCCTGGAATGCCACAATCAGTTTCATCTAATTGGGTTGAGGGGTACAGATCTAGCTAATAGATTAGATCATGAGCTCTCCTAGGGCAGGGACTGTCTTTTGCCTTTCTTTGCATCCCTAGAGCTTCACATAGTATCTAGCACATAATAGGCACTTTATATTTGTTCATTAATTGACTGACTAATAGGTTAAAGGCTTAGGATAAAATTTAGGTGGGGATAATCTCATCCAACTCTTTCATTTTATATAGCAAGTGATTGAGGCCCAGAGAGGAGAAGTTACTTGGTCAGGGTTGCATAGAGATTAAATAGCAGAGCTGGAAGATATCTCTATTTGTTTCTATTCATTTCTATATCATGTATTTCTATATCATTTTCTATTCTAAGATCCCTCCCAGTGCTAACACTCTCTGTTTTAAGACCTCTCCTAGCTCTGAAATTCTCTAAGGCCCAATCCAGCTTCTCCTTTTTTTTTAAGTCCCTCCACCTCTGACATTTTCTATAGAGATAGTTAATATATTTATGAGCTATATGACAAACATATATATATAATCTATCTTTCCATCCATCTCTTCATTCATCAATCTCTTCATCCAGCCATCTCTCCATTCATCCATTCATCTCTCTCTATCTATGCATCCATCCATCCATCTATCTACCTGTGCATCTATCTATCCATCTATATGTGCATCCATTCATCCATCCATCCATCCATCCATCCATCCATCCATCCATCCATCCATCCATCCATCCATCCATCCGTCCATTCATCCATCTCTCCATCCATCCATCCCTCTCTCTATCTATGTATCCATACATCCACCTATTTATCCATTTATCTGTGCATCCATCCATCCATTCACCTACCTATCCACCCTCTCTCTGGGGTTTTGGGGATGTTTAGAATTAGAATCCCTTGATTCCAAATTGAGCTTCTACTTATGTAAATGCTTCAAGAATTCATGATTTCGTCAGTTTCTGTACTACCTGCACTGATTTGAATCACAAGTAACCACGCCCCACCCCACTGCCTTAGCAGACAGTCTTTGGATCTCAGGTTTCCTATTGAAGAGGACCTCAGAAGTTATTTAGCCTAAGACCCTCATTTTATCGATGGGAAAATTGATGTCAGAAGTTACATGATTTGCTGAGGTCACACGGGTAGTGTTAGAAAAGGATTTTGAAACCAGATTCTTTTTCCATTGTACCATGGGGTCCATCACCAGCTCTGAGCTCCAAGACACTCCATCATCTTGGTAAGACCCAGAGGAGCCTTTAGAAACCCAGGGACATCTTCAAGCCCCAACTAGAGCAGAACTTTTATGAAAAAAAACTTATCCCTCACATTAAAAATGAAACTCTTACTCCCACCTGTGTGTGAGTAAACATATCAGGATTTTGTGGAGGGCAAATTTTGATATATGGAACAATAGAGTGGGGGTGTGGCACTTCCCAGAGAAAGAATGTCTATGGTATAGTTGGGCTTGGGCATACAGGAGTCACTGGGAGAGTATAAGATACTTTGGGGGTTGAGGGTGAACTTTGTAGAGAGGGGCACAGAAAGGGGTCATGAGTTAGCTAATCAATCAATTAACAAGTATTTAAAAATATCAGCTAGGTGCCAGGCTCTGTGCCCCTATAAAATGATATAAACAAAATGGTCTCTGCCCTCAAATAATTCTATCATGGTTTTTAAAAGTACAGGGGGGCAAACCCTATATGCTGGAGATGAGACCCTCTGTCTGGGGCATTGGGGCTGTTTGGAATTGACTCAGATGCTAATATTTGAGGAATTCCCACTCTCCTCCTATTAGATTACAAACTTCTCGAGGGCAGGGAAATGGCTTATTCTTCTATTTGTATCACCAGAGCTTGACACAATGTTTGGCAATAGGAAGTAGTTAATAAATGCTCATTCATTCATTCACTCACTCACTCATTCAACCACTCACTTATGCATTCATTCATTCATGCCAAGAAGGGATGATGTTCCTATGCCATAGGATGTCAGAGAATGGTCCTTAGCATTTTTAGAGTCCAACCTGCTTATCTTTCAGTTGAAGAAGAGGAGGCCTAGATATGTGAGGTGACTTGTCTAAGGTCACACAGCTGAGTCAAGATTCAAACCAAGGTCTGCTGATTCTCTTTTCACCATGTTGTGCCCCCTGCCATATTGCACCGAAGTAATTACAGGCATTACAGTCAATTAGTCAGCTGGGCACCCTTGCTATCAAGAGAAACCTAGGGATCTCCAAGCCATTAGTGAGATGAAAATCCTCCCCAAAAGGGTCTCCAAAGAGACAAGAGGCATGTTTGATGTTCCTCTTCTGCAATGTTCCATTTCCCACCTTTGGGGCTTTGCAATGGCCATCCCCAGGCCTGGGATGCTCTCTCTCTTTACCTATACTTGCGTCCCTTTCTTCCATCAAGACACATCCAATGCTTCCTTCTGTAGATAGGTCTTTCTCATCCCCTAACTACTGGTTCTTGCCTCTGATATTACTTCCCATTTACACTGTATATGGCTTATGTGAATAAAGCTGTCTATATGTTGTCTCCCTCACTAGGGAAAGGACAGGGGCTGATTTTGCTTTTCTTTGTGTCTCCAGGCTTAGCACAGTGCCTGGCACAGAGTAAATACCTTCTAAATGTTTGTTGATTGGCTGATTCATTCATTTATTCACTGCTGTAAGTAAAGCTAATCCTTCCCAAAGAAAAGAGGATGAGAGACTAGGAGAGAAATCACCTCTGTCTACAATCAAGAGATGGTGCAGAGGGCAGCTAGGTGACACAGTGGATAAAGCACCAGCCCTGGATTCAGGAGAACCCGAGTTCAAATCTGACTTCAGACACTTGACACTAGCTGTGTGACCCTAAGCAAGTCACTTAACCCTTCTTGCCGAGAGAGAGAGAGAGAAAGAGAGAGAGAGAGAGAGAGAGAGAGAGAGAGAGAGAGAGAGAGAGAGAGAGAGAGAGAGAGAGAGAGAGATGGTGCAGTGTAGTGGAAAGAGAGCTAAAGGAGTAGCCAGGAGAGACCTGGGTTCAAGTTCTGGCTGGATCACCTGTTAGGTCAGTTTCCCTTTCAGCATCAGTTTTCTTAATCTAGAAAGTGGATCTAACAATGCCTACCCTTCCTACTCTTTGGAGTCATAAGGTCACCATGAATCTCAAGAACCTTATAATATGTGAAAGGACTTTAAAGAAACCTGTCAAATGAATAGAAGGGATTATTGTTGTTCCACAACCCAGTTTCTAGAGATCTGGAGGCTGAGTTGAGAGACTAGAATTTCTGGGAGTAGCTCTTCAGGCCCAAAATTTAGTGATTACATTTCACATATTTATGGTGCTTTTGAGTTTGCAAAGCACTTTTATTACCATAACCCCATGCAGTAGAATTTGCATGTATGTTCCTTTCTTCATTTTACAGATGAGAAAACTGAGGCTGAGAAGCCAAGTGGTCCGTTGGTAGATTTCACAGCTTTTAAAATGTTTGAGCAGAGGTTCAAGTTTAGGTATCCTGATTCTAGGTATAATTCTTTTTCTACTGTGCAATGTTGCCTCTTTCCCTGTCCCTCTTCCTCCTTTATTTCAAGAAGTTTAGTGTATTATTTTTAAAATTACATCATTGTCACTTTTCACTTCACCCTATAGAATATAAAATCCCCTCTTGTAACAAGGAATAGAATTAAATACACCAGATCAATGCATTGTCCACATCTGGCAATGGATGCTCCATCTTCCACATCTGGCAATGTAGAATATAAACTCTTAACGGCAAGGCATGTCTTGCTTCTGTATTTGTGTCCTATGTTTCCTGGACATCTTCTGAAATCACAATTAGTTACTGACTTGGTCAAGGTCTTGGGTGACCTTTCTACCCAAGAAAAGAACCCAGAACAGGTCGTCACGGGGAGGTTTTTGCTCAGCTTCACTCAGATGAGTGTTTGGGAATCCTTCAGTATTCTTTTTCTTGACTTTATTGTGGTTACTCTGTATCCTATCCTCTGGGTTCTGCTTTCTTAGCTCTGCACTAATTCATAAAAGCCTTCCTGTATTTCTCTGAATTCTCCACATTATTCCTAATGCACAAGATTGACTATATTGCTTCTTTGCTCAAGAAATGTCAGTGGCGTTAATCCACTGTCAGTGAAGTTGTGAAAAGATCTAACCATTCTGGAGAACAATTTGGAACTACACCCATAGGGCTAAAGAACTGTGCATACCCTTTGATCCAGCAATACTGCTGCTAGGTTTATATGCCAAAGGCATCCCCAAAAGAGAAAAAAGACTTCTTCGTAAAAAAAAATATTTATAGCTGCTATTTTTGCGGTGGCTAAGAACTGGAAAACAAAGGATTGCCCATCAATTGGGGAGTGGCTAAACAAGTTGTGGTATATGATGGTGATGGAAAATTATTGTGCTGTAAGAAATGACAAGCAGGATGATTTCAGAAAGGCCTGGAAAGACTTGTATGAACTGATGTATAGTGAAGTGAGCAGAACCAGAAGAACGTTGTGCACAGTGACAGCAATATTGTTTGATGAAGAACTGTGACTATTCTCAGCAATACGATGATCCAAGACAATCCCAAAGGACTATTGGTGAAACATACTATCCACCTCCAAAGAAAGAACTGATATTGATTGAACACAGACTGAAGCATGCTATTTTCACTTTCATTTTTTTCTTTTATTCAAGTTTTCTTGTACAAAATGACAAATATGGTCATGTTTTACATAATTGCTCATCTGATTGCTTACTGCCTTAGGGAGAGGGGAGGGGAGGGATAGAAGGAGGGATAAAATTTGGAACTCAAAATTGTAAATAAAAATGCTTATTATTAAAACAAAAAGAAAAAAGAAATGACAGTGGCTCCCTATTCCCTCTGGGCTTAAAAACAACCCCTTCACAACTTACTCTAATCTACATTTCCAGGCATTACTCCCCATTACAATCTCTGCAGTTTGGCCAAATTGGCTTTCTTGCTCTTCCTTATATGCAACATTAAATCTCCTACCTGTCCAACTGTTCCCCCATCCCCAACATGTAGTCTCTCCTGCCTCTTAGAATCCCTAATGTCTTTCAAAGCTGAGCTCAAGCACAATTTTCCATAAGAAGCCTTTTCAGATCCCTCAGCTATTACTGTCTTCCCCCAACTCTCTTGAAATTTGTTGTTGTGTAGTGGTTTATAGTCATGTTTGACTCTCTGTGACGCCATTTGGAATTTTCTTGGCAAAGACACTGGAGTGGTTTGCCATTTCTTTCTCCAGCACATGTGACAACTGAGGAAGCTGAAGCAGACAGGGTTAAGCGACTTGTCTAGGGTCACATGGCTAGTGTCTGAGGCTGCATTTGCACTCAGGTAGCGCTCTATCCACTGAGTCACCCAGCCACCCTCTTGAAATTACATTATATCTACTTTGTTTCTTTTTGTATTTACTTATATTTGAGCATGCTGCCTCGCCTGACTGAATATAGGCTCCTTGAAGGCAGGGCATTTCCTTTTTGACTCTTTATCCCCAATGCCAGCACAGTGACTGGCATATAGTAAGTGCTGTTTGAAAAGTGGATTGATGATTGGTAGATGGTTGATCATTTTCTCCCTCTCAATAAAGATAGGCTGAGCAGAATCAAGTGTGTGTGTGTGTGTGTGTGTGTGTGTGTGTGTGTGTGTGAGAGAGAGAGAGAGAGAGAGAGAAAATGAGTGTGAATGTGTGTGTGAGTGAGTGAGAGAATGAGTGTGAATGTGTGTGTGAGTGAGTGAGAGAGAGAGAGAGTATGAGGGTGAATGTGTGTGTGTGAGTGTGTGTTGGGAAGCTGTTGCTTATGACAAAGCTTCCAAATAACAGGCTTCTTTGATCATACTTTCCAGATCAAAATAATACACCTGGGTTACTTTCCCTTATGTGTATTATCTCCTATGAGATCACAAACTCCTCGAGGGCAGGGAAATGGCTTGCTCTTATATTCATAGCCCCAGAGCTTGGCACTGTGCTTGATAACAGTAAGTGATTAATAAATGTTTATTCAATCATTGTAGCATTGAAGAGGGAAACACAACCTTCTTAAATTGACACTCTAGCCAATGACACATTTGCCTATAGTGGAATAGAAAACAAGGACAGCAAGAAGCAGAGGGAAAGCTGATGCTTCCTCCTCTCCACAGACTCACTGTCTTCATCTCTTGAGCAGATTCTGACACTTCCCAGCCCCTCATTCCCATGAGCCCCAGGAAAAGTAGCTATTTGGGATTTCATGAGGTGCCCTTCCCCCCTCTTTTAAGTCATAGGCAGGCTACAACGGGCAATCTCTGATCTTTTGGCCCAAAGAAGGCCAAAAGGGCAGATTTACAGTGGACCATGGAGTTATCTCTGTGACAGGAGCCTCATGGAAAAGACCTGCAATCCCTCTTGGAGAAGGATGGCTTCTCATGATTGATCTGTTTCTCTGATCTCAGATGAACAACCAGACAAGTGTGGGATGGACAGCTTTTGGCACTGTTCACAGAAAAAGAGGTGTGTGTGTGTGTGTGTGTGTGTGTGTGTGTGTGTGTGTGTGTGTGTGTGTGTATGAAAATGTGTGTGAGTGTGTGTGTGGACAAGAGGCAAAAGTGGGGGAAGATCATTGGTCCTTCGACTGCAATTTCTTTCTTTCTTTTTTTTTTTTTTTGGTGAGGCAATTGGGGTTAAGTGACTTGCCCAGGGTCACACAGCTGGTAAGTGTTAAGTGTCTGAGGCCAGATTTGAACTCAGGTACTCCTGACTCCAGGGCCCGTGCTCTATCCACTGTGCCACCTAGCTGCCCCCTCAACTGCAATTTCAATTATTCCTCTACCCTTAAAAAAATCAGGTAGGAGATAGTTCAGTAGAAGAAAGCTTGGATTAGGAATCAGGATTCATGGTTCCATTGCTTTCTAGGTAACCATGAGTGAGACTCTTGATCTCTTGGGACCTTTGGGAAATGAAAGCACTAGGGTAGATGGTCACTAAGGCCTCTGCCATGACAGTCTGTGCTCTGACATTCTCTGTTTCCCAGGTCCCTTCCAACTCTGACATTTTATGTATTTCCTGGATCTTTCCAGCTCTGACACTCTATGTTCTAAGGTGTCTCCCAACTCTGACATCTAACATTCCCAGATTCCTACCAGCTCGGACATTTTATGTTCTCAGACTCTTTCCATCTCTGATGTTCTGAGTTCTAAGGTTCCTCCCAGCTCTGAAATTCTATGTTTTTAATGACCCTCCCAGTTCTGACAGTTTGAATTCCAAGATCCTTCCTAGCCCTGATATTTTAGCCTCTCCCAGCTGGACAATCTCTGTTCTAAGATTCCCTCTCCCAGCTTTGACAGTTCATGTTCTCAAGGCCTTCCTAGTCCTGACACTCCTTATTCCAAGGCCCCTTCCAGCTCCGATATCCTCTGTTCTAATATTTTACTCAAATCTGCATGGACAAAGCATTGATTGTAGAGTTAGGTGGACCGCGTTCAAACCTTACCTCTGCTACTTACTACCTTTGTGCTTTTACATTAAGTCAACTTCACCTTCATGAGTGTTAGTCTCTTCTGGAAAATGAGGGAGATGGATTCAGTGGCTTCTGAGGTCCTTTCTCTGTTCTAAATCTATAATCTTGTTTTAAGATTTTGAGTCTACAATGGACAGAGTCATCACCACTAAGATATGTGGTGTCCCAGAGCTCAGATATACATCCATTTCTAACTAGCTGGGGTCCCAGGGCATCTATTTTACTCCTTAAACAGCACACAGCTTGCATGATTTATTATAAAATCAGCCTGGCAGGCCACGGAGGTCCCTCCCAACTTGGAAAATTGGATCCTGTGACTGCTCCAAGGATAGTTTCCAGCTAATCATTCATTTGCTTTGTGGGTTTAATCATTTGTCCCCAGTTGTCTTTTTATTGGTTGTCTGTTACCCAATGCCATCTGCAAATCCTTATCGCAGCAATGGCCATGGGATCACTGAGCATTTGGATTTAGAGTTGTAAGGGATCTTTAACCATTAGCAAGTTGAACTCTTTTTTTTCTTCCAGAAGAGGAAACTGAAGCACAAAGGGATGGAGTGGTTTGCTAGGGGTCACACAGGTAATACAGAGCAGAGCCTGAGCAAGAATACAGGTCTCTGGACTCCCCTTTCAGGTACCTCTCACTATATTGAATTGAATTTTATTAGCTTCAGGAAAATATCACGGGAAGAATGTACCCAGAAAGAATCCTACCCACCCACATCTGGAGTTTCTGCCTCCAACTTTCTTCATTTTCCAATTTGATTCCATTTAGCAAGCAATTATGAAGCACCTACTGGGTACCACGCACTATGGAAAGTAGTGGCAGCCCAAAGATGAAATTGACCAAAAAATTTTCTGTCTTAAATTTCCCCAGCAGAACACATGGACTCAGAGAAGTAATTATAGAGTAGATAGATACCAAGGAAACACTAAGCAATTTCTTGGAGGGGGCATCTTGAGGAGTAATGGTAACCCTGGGGGTGGGTCATTAAAGAAGATAGTTATTGGGGCAGCTAGATGGTACAGTGGATAGAGCACCAGCCCTGGATTTGGGAGTACCTGAGTTCAAATCCAGCCTCAGACACTTAATACTTACTAGCTGTGTGACCCTGGGCAAGTCGCTTAACCCCAATTGCCTCACTTAAAAAAAAAAAAAAGGAGGTAGTTATTAGCCAAGCTGAACTTTGAAGCGAGGCATGAATTCTGAGGGGCAGAGGGGAGGAGAGAGCATTCCAGGTTGTAGGGACAGCCTATGGCAAAGGTGTAGAGGTGGGAGATGAATAGTGATTATGGGGAAGAGCAAGTGAACCAACATGGCTGAAAATGATGTGAATGGAGGCAAGGAGGGGAACAGTGATTCTTTTTTTCCTTTCTTTCTTTTTTTTTTTTTTTAGTGAGGCAATTGGGGTTAAGTGACTTGTCCTGGGTCATACAGCTATTAAGTGTTAAGTGTCTGAGGCTGGATTTGAACTCGGGTACTCCTGATTCCAGGGCCGGTGCTCTATCCACTGCGCCATCTAGCTGCCCCCAATTTTTTTTTTCAGGCAATGAGGATTAAGTGACTTGCCCAGGGTCACACAGCCAGTAAGTGTCAAGTGTCTGAGGCTGGATTTGAACTCAGGTCCTCCTGAATCCAAGGCCAGCGCTTTATCCACTGCGCCACCTAGCTGCCCCTGGGGGACAGTGATTTTTGAGGTTTATTCTGTTTCTGGAGTTGTTTTCTGAAAAACTCCGAAAATGTCTCTGAATTTCTTCCCCTAGAACATCCCACCATCTACTTAAACAGTTCCCCAAAGAGGTTTTGTTCCACTTAGGAAGAGCAGAGCCCCTGAGATCCAGAGCATGGTAAGTCAGCTACAGGTGGCAGCTACTGCCTCCCACTGGTCAGTCAAAACCTAGCTCATGCTCATGGTGGGAGGGAATAGAATGAAGCAGAAGATTCACTGTATTCTCCAAGAGCCATCCAAACCCTAATAATCAAATGTCCACACCACAGAAACACTCCTGCCCATCTGGAGTTCATGATGGCAGGCTGAGTGCCAATGGAAAGCGATCTCTCCTCTCAGCCTTGTTGGGACGTGTGGGGAGCGCAGGCGGTGGCGGGGGGTGGGGGGGTGGGGTCACTCTTCTGGCAAGGGCTTCTGGACAACTCAGGCACTGTAGTGGTGGTATAAGATATCATAGTCTAGTGGGTAGCTAGGGGGCACAGTGGATAAAACACCAGCCCTGGATTCAGGAGGACCTGAGTTCAAATCTGGCCTCAGACATGACACTTACTAGCTGTGTGACCCTGGGCAAGTCACTTAACCCTCATTGCCCTGCAAACAAACAAAGAGATATCATAGTCTAGTGGGATTTCAAACTGAAAGGACCCTTAGACTTGATCCAGGCCAAAACACTCACTTTATAGGGATGAAAACTGAGGCAAGAGGTGGTTAAGTGACTTGTCAGTGGTCGGGAGATCTAGCAGACAGGAAAGCAGCATTCTGTCTCTTAAGTCAGAAGCCCTGTTTCAAATCCTGCAGTTAGTTACTTATCACTCATGTGATCTTGGGCAAGTCCCTCAGCTTCTCCTGGACTCAGTTTCCTTATCTGTAAAATGAGGGGGTTTGTCCTAGATGACCTCTGAGGGACAAGGAATAGCCCTACAGAGACCCAGAGATGGATGGTAGCTATCCCCAACTCAAACATGATGTCTGGAATAGAAACATGAAGTCAGAGGGCAGCTAGGTGGCACAGTAGGTAAAGCACCAGCCCTGGCTTCAGGAGGACCTCAGACACTTGACGGTTACTAGCTGTGTGACCCTGGGGAAGTCAATTAACCCTCATTGCCCTGCAAAAAATAAATACAAAAAACAAACAAATGAACGAATTAACAAATGAATGAGTGATGAATGAATAAATAAATAAAAAGAAAGAAAGAAACATGAAGTCATAGAATGAGAAATAGACAGGACCTTAGAGGTCACTAAGACCCACCTTCCACCCAAAGAATTGCTCCCTTCTTTTGTTGGTGGTGTTGTTTAGTCATTTACAGATGTGCCAGATTCTTCATGACCCTATTTGGGGTTTTCTTGGCAGACACTAGAGTGCTTTGCCATATCCTTCTCCAGCTCATTTGACACAGGAGGAAACTGAGGCAAACATGGTTAAATGACTTGTCCAGGGTCTTGTAAGTGTCTGAGGTGGAATTTGAACTCAGGAAGATGAGTCTTCATTGACTCCAGAACCAGCCACCTGTGCCACTTAACTACACTGGCTCCCCTCTCCACAATCCTCCCCAAAAATGGTATTATTGGTCCTGTGGTATCATTTCAATTCCAAGTCCTTCAAGGTAATTTTATCAGGGAGTTTCTCCTCCAGATCCTCTCCCTCTCCCACCCCCTCTCTCTCTGAATCATCTTTGCCACACACTCCAGTTCCCTCTTCAAGACCCTCCAACAAGGACTACTGAGTGGTGGTGGGGATGGGGGGTGGGGGGAGGAATGGTGTCATTTTACTGACTACAGGAGATTTGGACAACAGAAGACCTTACTGAGGGAAAGCATGTATAAGGTGGATTGGGGAGGACTGATTGGTTATATCATCAAACCTATGAAGAACACTACTTTCAGAGTCAAAAGATATTGGTTCATATCCCAGCTTTGCCACTGTATTAACCTGGTAAACTGTGGCAATGGAAACCAGCCATTAATCCTTTTTTTGTGACTTTGTTTCCTCATATGTAAAACAAGAGATTGGAACTAGATCCTCTCTAAGGTTCTATTCATCTCTAAACAGAAGTTTCTTTCTTCTTCTTTTTTTTTTTTTTGCTGGGCAATGGGGGTTAAGTGACTTGCCCAAGGTCACACAGCTAGTAAGTGTCAAGTGTCTAAGGCTGGATTTGAACTCAGGAACTCCTGAATCCAGGGCCAGTGCTTTATCCACTTCGCCACTTAGCTGCCCCAGAAGTTTCTTTGTGGAAGAGAACAAGGCCCCCAAATGCCTTAGGTCTGACAAATAAATCTTACCCCTGAGCTATGAGTGAAGAGTCACATTATAAAAACCCCCATCCTTCCCATAACAGTCCAGGAGGGCCTGGCCCAGGGAAATTAGAACCATGTTTCCTTGGCAGTTTCAGAGGCTCTCTGCTTGACCTCTATGTGGTAGGTACCACCATGATCATTGCTAGAGATTCTACTAGGTAGGTATCTTCTGAGGTTGGAACCATAATTGGGATAGGGCAACTGAGGCTTTATCACAGTGTGTCAAATCTGGGTGCTAACCATATTTGTTTCTAATCTACCAAAGAACAAACACTTGTTAGACCCCTACTCTGCGCCAAGGACTGTGCTAGGTACTGGGGTATAAAAAACAATAATCAATCAACAAGCATTTATTAAGCACTTACTATGTGCTTAATAGGGAGATATACTGGGCATACAAAGAAAAAATGAATTTTCTTCTAAAATCTCAAGGAGTTTACATTGTACTGGAAACAAGGAAAGAAATGCAAAGTAATAGAAAGGAATTTCAAGAAGGAGAGACTGATAACTGGGAGGAGAGGGAAGAATCTGGAAAGGTCTGGTATAGGAAGTAGAAGATAAGAAGAGCGTCAAAGGACGCTAGTGTTTATAGTAAGCAAAGTTCCATCTATTTCAGGACACAGTACCTGGCGTGTAGAAAGTATTTAAATGACTTTTTATTTACCCACCTGTCCATCCATACATCCATCCATCCATCCATCCATCCACTGCTATAACTGGGGACCCAACCAAGGTCTGAGGTGTCTTTGCCAAACAATGTCTCTCCAAAGTTAAGCTTTAAATGTATTTCCCCGAAGAAGAACCAAATGGGTGTTCTCAACCCCTGTAAATCATGGCCATCAGAGGCAGGCCTTTTACAATGAGATAATTCGAAGGATGGAACATAACCGGAGCAACCAGGAAACTTCCCTCTGAGAGAGCAGCTAGAAAGCCATTTTGCCCCGAGCTTCTTGGAAAATCCCTTATTTATGGTAACATGCATTACAGGAAATTTTTATATAAGGCACTAAAGTGGAGTCAATTTAGGACATTCGATCGTCCTGTCCTCCACTCCTCCCCCCCCCCCATTCCCCTCTCTTTGAATTACAGCTGGATGTGAAGGCTGATAATGGCCAACTTACATTGCAAACAGGTGCGGCTCATTCTAGCCTCGACAGCTGCCAGGGCGGTTATGTTATGTGATTCCGCAGCTGGGGGGTACGGAGTTCTCGTGGCTCGGGGTGGGGATGGGGCCACTGCTCATCTCTGCCCTTCACCTCCTCCCCTCTCCCCTCTTTCTTTTCCCTTGTTTTCCCTCCTTAACCTCCCTCCCCCCATCAGCCCTTGCCATTCAGGGCAATGCCAAGGTCTGCAGACATCCCAAGAGGGAGGCAGATTTCCCCATTTGGGGTTGAAACCACAGATGTTCTAAGGGAGACATGAATTCACTGAGGGCCCCACATCTAATGTGTTGAGTGGGTATTATGTGCAATTATTAACTCATTCCAAACCACGATCAAGGGGGGCTGGGCAGGTTTACTATGTGTGCAGAATGGACTGAAGACGGGCGGGTGGTGTTCTGTAGCATTGAAGACATAGAGCCATTGCTGGGGAGGTGATGGATCATGGACCACAGACTTAGAGCTCTTCTCCAATCCCTTCATTTTACAGAGGGGGAAACTGAGGCCCAAGGATATAAGTAGAAAGAATTCAGGGCTGGAAGTCAGGACTACAAAGGGCCAAATCCTGCCTCTGACATAATTTTCAGAACAATGGATAGAGGGGTCAGATCCCTCTCCAATTCATCATCTCCAACAATAACTTGAAATGGCTCAATGGTTAGAGTATGAGGCTTTGAGTCAGAAAGATCTGAGTTCAAATCCAGATTTAGACACTTATCAACTGTGGAACCCTGGGAAAGTCACTTCGCGTGTTTGCCTCAGTTTTCTCATCTGCAAAATGGGGGTGATAATTTGTAGCACTTATTTCCCAGGGTTATTGTGAAGATGAAATACTATTTGTAAAATCTTTTGGGGGGCAGCTAGGTGGCACAGTGGATAAAGCACTGGCCTTGGATTCAGGAGGACCTCAGTTCAAATCCAGCCTCAGACACTTGACACTTAACTAGCTGTGTGACCCTGGACAAGTCACTTAACCCTCATTGCCCTGCAAAAAAAAAATCTTTTGAAAATCTTAAATGCTAGATATTATTATTGTTATTATAATTATTACCTACTTTCCAGTGTTGTCATAAGGCTCAAATGAGTTAAGGTAAATGTACTCCGCAAACTTTGAAGTATTATGGAAACAGTAATATAGAAAGTAGTATGGGGGGGCAGCTAGCAAAGTGAATAAAGCACGGGCCTTGGATTCAGGAGGACCTGAGTTCAAATCCAACCTCAGCCACTTGACACTTACTAGCTGTGTGACCCTGGGCAAGTCACTTAACCCTCATTGCCCTGCAAAAAAAAGAAAAAAATAAAGTATTATAGAAATTACTTAGTAGAATCAAGGCTTGAACTCAGATCCTCTGAATTTAAATTCAGCTTTCTTTCTCTATACTATAATGCCTCGGATATAAATGAAAATCATTATTATTACTATTATTATTATTATTAGTGATAGAGGTGGCAGTAGTAGTAGTAGTAATAGTAGTAGCAGCTAAATCAGATTGGGAGGCAGTGCAGTATATTGGCTAGAGATCTGACCTTGGAGCCACAAAGACCTGGGATTAAGACTTTGACATATACTGGCTGTGTTACCCAGGATAAATCACTTAAGTTCCCAGTGTTTTGTATAACTCCCTATAACTTTAGGTTGAGGGAAAGTGTGGTATGGTGAGAGACTAGCTGTGTGACCTTGGGCAAGCCACTTAGTCTCTCTGTGCCTCAATTTCCTCATCAGTAAAATGAGATGGTTGAAATCAATGCTTTCTAAGGTCCTTCCTAGCTTTAAATCTCTGATCTGATCATCCTCTGTCATTCTTTGGTCTGCAGTGGTAGGGGGAAGCTTCCTCATTCAGGTGTTCTCTATATCATACATTCAGTTCCTACCCCATTATTAGTCTAGAGGAAGAGAAATAGAAGGTTGCTGTTTTTGATTAAGTGAACAAAGATTCAGACAAGAGGAAGTATAGAAAGAGGTAAAACAGAAGACCCAGGACTAGTTAAAAGACCTGGTTTTGAGTTTTTAGCTCTGTCTAAAATCTGCATGACCTTGGGTAATTCACCTCTCCTTTCTGATTCTCAGTTTCCCCCTTTTCAGAAAAGCACAATAACGCCTTCTCTAGCCACCTCATTGGCTTGTTGTGAATCTAAGGTGAGATAATAAATAGGAATATGCTTTGCAATAGGAAAGTTCTTTTTTATTATTGCTTTTGTCTGATGATATCAAAGAATAACCAGATACACAAATGTCATTTGACCTTGATGAGTACAAAATTATTAATGTATTCCAAGGAAAGATGGAGACTGAAGGTTTCAACATTAAATCTGGAGGCCAAATTGAAATGATGGACAAAGGTGATTATTCCAAATACAGTCAAGAGCCCTCAAGCATAAGGCTGTGAAAGAGAAATCTATGGCTGAATGTCAAGAGTTATTGTCATCCTAAAATCAAAGAAAAATGGAAAGAATACATTTAACACAATGCATACCTATGCCACACCAGCCTTAATGTGCAAGTGTTGTACATTATGTAATTGAACAATGTACATTGCATAATGTAAGATGGCTCCTAAGAAATCTGGGGAGTATCCAAATAACCCCCCTCTAGTGATATTAAAGAAACAAATGGTATAGAAAGATAAACAGTTTCTCTCTCAAAAGGAGAAGATGATCAATTGACATTCTCAGAGTACATGAACAACAGGATAGAATCCTTCAGGAATACTTTGAAACAAGCAAACGTCACTTTGTGAAATCAGGAGCAGAAGCCAACAACAGGGAGACATCACTGTATTGGTTTATTATAATCCAAGGCAGTTTATCTCCAAATACAATCTGTTACGTATCTCTGATCCAAGTAACAAATCCAAAGACGAATGCAGCCAATAATATGACAACAAAGAAATGTTAAACAAATGGTTTCGAAATGAGCATTTGTTTGTTCATTATCATGTAAATCCAGGACTGAAACATCACTACTGGAAATTATAGGAGGGTTATTCTCAAGAAGTCTAGACTTGGGAATCAAATATAGAATTTGAAAATATAAATCATAATACAGAAAATAACATGGGAATTTTTCAGTGGTAATAATCAAGGTTTGAATCCATGTTCTTTGAATCTAAATCTATCCTTCTTACTATGATACTCTGATGCCTCTTAGAGATGAACACAAGCTAGTAGTAGTAGTAATTGTAGTAGTGGTAGTAGTAGTGGTGGTGGTGGTGGTGGTAGTGGTAGTAAGGTGGTGGTGGTAGTAGTAATTGTGGTGGTAGTAGTGGTGGTGTTGGTGTTGGTAGTAGAAATAGTTGAGTAGTGGTAGAGAGGAACTGGTGGTGGTGGTGGTGGTAGTGGTAGTCATAGTAGTAGTGGTGGTGGTGGTGGTGGTGGTGGCATCTCATGGCAAGCTAAAAAAATTTAACACCTGCATGACCTGGTAGCTCAAATTACATATCAGAAGCTAACTATATGTCATGAGCTGATAGATGACAAATCTCTATATTACAAAAATAGACCTCAAGAGATTTTTGAGAACTCAAGAAATAAACTATAATGGAACTGGACCATTATAACACTTGCCCACAATTATCTGGACATAACACAGGTTCATAAAATCTTAAGAACAATCAGTCAGTCAGTCAGTGAATAAGTGTCTACTAAGCATCAGGAAATATGCCAAGCAAGCACTGGGGATATAAAGAAAGGTAAAAGATGGTCCCTGTCCTCAAGGAGCTCACAGCCTAATGGGGGAGACAAGATACAAACAAATATGTCCAAACGATCTACGGGGTAAATAGGAAATAATCAACAGAAGGAAGACACTAGAATTAAGAAGGATTAGAAAAGGCTTTCTGCAAAATGTTGGCTTTTAGCTGGGACATGAAGGAAGGCAGGGAAGCCAAGAGGTAGAGATGATGAGGGAGAACATTCCAAGCTCGGAGGGATAGCCAGTGCAAATACCTGTAGCTGAGAGATGTCTCCATACTATATGCTCACAATGTCCAATTTTTATGGATTGCAAGGCTTTAAAAATATAGAGACCTAGAAGAAGACATTAAAACAATGGTGCAACAAGCTAAGGTACAAGTCTCCCCATCATTCTATCTGCTTGGGAAGTAGATGCTGTTATTGTCCCCATTTTACATATAAGGAAACTAAGACCTACAGAAGTGAACTGCCTTGTCCAGGGTCACACAGCCAGTAAGTGTCTGAGGCGAGATTTGAACTCAGTTCCTCCTAACTTCAGGGCCACTGCTCTATCTACTTTACCACCTGGCTTCCTAGAATTAGCACCTAGTTTCCCCTAACAAGCTGGCCCTATCAGGAAGATGCCAGGACAATTCAGTCCAATTAAACATAAACACTAAACAATTAAACAATAAACACTCATTGTGTGTGAGGCACTTTGCAAAACCCTAAGAATATAAATATTACTACCTTCAGTTTTCCAGGGGTATTCCCTGGAAATCTCTGGGGTTTCTAGCACTGTCATTAAAAAGCCCTCATTGATGAACTTCCCATTGGTTATCAGTTTTGGGGAAAGGTGTATGTACTAAGATGACAAAGTAAGAACCCTTGGTGTTTGTTGTTGAGTCTAGGGGAAGAGTGGGCTTAGAATTAAGGTATGATAATAGTGAGGCACCCACATAGAGAACATGTACGGACCAAGGTCAAATGTGCAATTCCTGGGAACTGGAAACCCTTTCTTAAGAAATGTAGCTGTTGGGGGCAGCTAGGTGGTACAGTGAATAAAGCATCGGCCTCGGATTCAGGAGGACCTGAGTTCGAATGCGGCCTCAGACACTTGACACTTACTAGCTGTGTGACCCTGGGCAAGTCACTTAACCCTCATTGCCCCACAAAAAAATAAAAAAATTTTAAAAAAGAAATGTTGCTGGCATTCTTTTCTGATTCAAAGATATTACTTTCCTTGAAACTCCTTTCTCCCTCACATAGCCTCCATCTGTGTTTGACCTTGGTGTATCTCTTTCTTTTGGGTTAAGTGTGTTGTCTCCTGTTGGTGATGATGTCAGAAATGGAAGGAGGGGTAGAGACACTCTCTTCATCCTCTTCCCCTACCCCTACCCCTACCCTTACCCTCACCTTCAGGTTTGGTTGTATTCCTCAACTTCATAATGGAAATCTTCCAAAGCTAGGCTGGACCTCTCTGGACTAACTGATTTTATATACATGATGGGGTCAGGGAAAGAAGGAAAGGGAATAAGCCTTTCTATCTAGTACTACTATGTGTTTTTTATAAAGCACTTTTTATAAATATCATCTCATTTGATCCTCGCAATAACTCTCTGAAATAGGTCCTATTATTATCCCAATTTTACAGTTGGGAAACTGAGGAAAATAGAGATTTGTTGTTGTTGTCGTTAACTGTTGTTAACTGTTAACTGTTGTTGTTGTCACAGAACTAGTAAGTGTCTGAGGATGGTTTTGAACTTGGGTCTTTCTGAGTCCAGGCCCTTGATCCTCCAGCTGCCTCTGGGCATGGGCTCAGTGGAGGTTTCTCTCATCCAATCACATTGTTATCTTTCTTAATCCAATGAAAGAGATTCATACCTCTAAAGAGATCGCATTTCTAACTTCATTTTTTCTGTTGATTAGTTCAATGACTAATGTTGCTATTGATTAATTGGTGGCAGGGAATTAATTAACTCTACTCTTGTACTCATAGGTATCCGTGTTTTCTATTCTGTTGAACACAAACTCTTTGAGGTCAAAGACTGTTAAATATTTATCTTTTTTTATCCCTAGTGTCCAGCACTAGCATGGCATTTTCAGCCATGTCCAATTCTTCATGCCTACATGAGGTTTTCTTATCAAAGATACTCGTTTGCCATTTTCTTCTCCAGCTCCTTTTGCAGATAAGGAAACTGAGGCAAACAGGTTTAAGGGACTTGCACAGGATCACACAGCTAGAGTGTCTGAGGCTGGATTTGAACTCAGGAAGATGAGCCTTCCTCTGTTGTGCTATCCACTGTGTCACCTTGCTGCCCTATGAGTAGACTAGATGACCTCTAAGATGGCTACAAGTCATGGATAGGCTAGCAAATGTTTAACAACCTGCTCTCCAGAAAAAAAGACAACACATATAACACCCTTTTAATCTAGAATATTAACATTTCCTCATCACTTTTCTAAGTCCAGACAATAATGAAAACAGTAAGTCGTCCTGATTTTTTGTGTTTCTAATTTTCCACATGTAAATGCTCATAGTGAAAATTTAACAATCAACTCTTGTAAGATGGTTTGATCTGGCTCCAAGGTACTTCTTATTTCAGTTCTAAGTTTACTATCTATGATCTTTACCTCTCTCTCACCCCTCATATCCAGCAAGTTGTCACATCTCATTGATTCTATCTACATATTATCTCCCAAATATATCTCACATCTCTTTATTATCCACCTACTTAGCTACGACCCCTTGGTTACCACTCCAATTCAGACTTCCATCACTTCTTACTGATTATTATAGTAAATTCTTCTTGCCTTCCCTGCTCTAAGTGTCTCTCCTCTCCAAATCATCCTTTACCCAGTTGCTTAATTGACACTTATAACCCACAGGTGTGACCTTGTCACTCAGGTGGTCAAGAAGCTGCAGTTGCTCCCCATTGCTCTTTGGATAAAACACAAATGCCTCCACTTATTATTGAAAGTCCTTGACAATCTGGCTCCAGATTATCTTCCTGGGCTTTCACAGGTTGCTCCTCTCTTTGCACATTCCACTCTGGCCAAACGGGTCTACTCACCATTCTTTACAGCCATCCACATCTCATCACTGTGACTTTGAGCAGACAGAGAACAGGGAACACCAGGCCTGGGAGGGCTCTTAGAAACCAGCTAGTTTGACCCCCTAATTTTATAAGTGAAAAATTTCAGTCTCTATGAAAGGAAATGACTTGTCCAATGTCACAAAACTGGTGATAGGATATAACATCCAGTCCTCAATTCTTTCCACTCTGTTCCATTTATCCCTCACAAATCTAATTAGATCTTGGAGAGGTATGATCCCTGTTTGTGCACTCCCTTCTTCCTGCTTCCACACCTTCCAAGACCTTCAGCCCAGCCCTGTTGTATCCACAGGAAGGAAACATAAGACAGACCAGAGAAGGTGGAGTTTGAGTGGGAAAGGGGGGAGGGAACCTATTTATGGCTCGGCCCCCTTAGCCAGAGTTTGTCTGTTGTTTCAATTTAGGCTGAAGTAGAAACCTGAGAGCCTGGGGAGCTTCTCCTGAGGACACTGGTCTCAGACCCCCCAGAAGTCATCTTGAGACGTGTCCATAGACCCCTTCTTGTGGCCAGGAATCAAGACTCAGGTTCTGGGATTAGGGTTTTGGGGAAGTGTGGGAGGACAGCCCCCTGGATGACAGTGGGGATTAAAGCAAGGAGAGGATGACATCATGAGAGAAATAGAGACAGAGACAGACAGGGAGACAGAGAGAATTAGAGAGACACAAAAATGAGAGGTAGAAAAATAAGAAACTAGATAGGAAAGGAGAGAGGTATAGATAAGTGAGCAAGACAGAGGGAGGGAGGGAGAAAGAGAAGCAGAAGGTGGAAAAAGAGAGCAAGAGGAAGATGAATGAGAGTATTCCTTCCCCCCACTACAATTACTGCCTCCTACATCCATATAATATATTCATATGTGTGTATAATAGGAGATCAGGGCAGTGCATGAGATTTCCAGATGTACACCAGTTATTGATTCCTGAAACTTTCCAGTGACCTGGCTCTTCTAACTTGCCCTCACGAGTACATATGGAGACCATCCAACATACAGGGAAAAGAACCCTGAGACTGCGTGTCAGGAGACCTGGTTTGTAGCCCCAGGCCTGCTGCTGACTTTGGGAAAGCCACTCCCACCCTCACCTGCACCCCTCTTTGGGGCTCAGTTTCCTCATCTCTGAATTAAGGAAGTCTGGAGGCATCCTGATGCATAAAAGGAGTTTTGAGTGTAGGGATAGAGTACTTGGGTTGAGATGTCTCTACAATTTATTAGCTGCGTGACCTTGGGTTAGTCATCTGATAAAATGTAAGCTCTTTGAGGGTAAGACTGTTTCCTTTTTGTTTCTGAATCCCCAGCAGCTAGCCCATGCTGGCCACTTAGGAGACATTTAATAAATGCTTGTCAGTTGATTAATTGCAGTCACTTAAGCTCCCAGGGCCTCACTTCCCTCCCATGTGAAAAGAGGGGCTTGGATTTGTATAATCCCATGACTACAGTCTCTCAAATCCCTTCCAACTTCACCATCCTCTTTCTAGATGCTGCCTTTCCAAGTCTGCCCATTCACTCACCTCATTCATTTGAAAGGAATATGTTCTTTCCTGTCTCCTACTTTCTCTTCTCCCCACGAGGTGGTCGCTAAATCAAGTACTCCTCCCAGCTCCATCCCCATTCCCTTGATTCCCCCAACCTCTGTTCTCCTATTTCCCTCAATTTCTAGTCAGTTTCCCAGTCAGGCTCAGAGCCAGCATCATTTACGAAGGACAGTGAGGCCTTTGAAGCTCCTGCTGTGGGAAGGCCAATGGTTGGGGGGAGGGGGGTGGAGAAGGCTCAGGAGAAGAGCTGGGGGAGAGGATCCAAGAGCCTCAGGCGGAGACAGCCACTGCCCAGAATGGGAAATTTACAGCCAAAGCCCCAGAGCCCTCACGGGCCCCTGCTTATTGCATTTTACACAAACGTGAGTTAGATTGGGTTACTGCCGAGTTTCCGCCCGCTTTATTGGGGTCTATTTTCAGACCTTAGCTTGACAGTTTGGAAAAGCCAGTGGGGAGGCAGGTGGAGAGATGGAAGGAGGGGGAGAGAGACACAGAGAAAGACAGAGATGGAAACACACAGGGAGATAGACACACACACACACAGAGAAACAGACAGGCAGACACAGATACACAGAGAGAGGCAGAGACAAAAAGAGAGAAATGAAAAGAGAGAGATAGGGACAGAAATAGAGACACAGACAGAGACAGTGAGGAGACACAGAGTTGGAAAGAGAGTGATAGAGAGGAAAGAGATAGAATCAGAGAGAAAGAGGAGACAAAGAAAGAGAAGATACAGAGAGAGACAGAAAAACAGAGACATAAAGAAAGATGTAGAATGCTGAGAGACAGACAGGGAGAGGAGAGAAAGAGGGAGGAAAAGAAAGGCAATGGTGCTGAGATGGGAAGGAAGAGTTAACAGAGATAATTAGAAGGAAATAGAAACACAGTGGATGAAGAAAGAAAAAGAAATGTCTTTCAATATCCAGTATATTTATGAAAAGGATAGAAGCTAGTAAGACTTAAACCATTAGAACTGAACTCCCATATGGAAAAACATTAAACTCTATGAGGAGAGAATACGTGAAATATATGTCCAGGCTACTTAAACTTAACCAGTTAGTGCATTTGTCCTTTCACTCAACCAGAGTCATAACTAGGATGGGGCAACTGGGACTTTATCCAAGGGCACCCTAATTTAGAAGGTGCTAACAGCACTTATGATCTTTCAGCAGTGTATGAACAATCAAATTTAGCTCATAGTAAGAGCAGTTAAATAGGGAACTACCAGATAGCACACTTCCTCCAATCTCTCTCTCTCTCTCTCTCTCTCTCTCTCTCAATGGGAACTATCCTTGAGAGATAGCAGATTTTGTGCAGTTTAACCCAGAAATGGGTTTGGTAAATCTTGTCTAACACATACATGAGCATACATGCCTGCATGAGAGTGCACCAGAACCACACGCACTTGTTTTTTAAATTTATTTATTTATTATTTATTTATTTTTGTGGGGCAAATGGGGTTAAGTGACTTTCCCAGGGTCACACAGCTAGTAAGTGTTAAGTGTCTGAGGCCAGATTTGAACTCAGGTACTCCTGAATCCAGGGCCAGTGCTCTATCCACTGCGCCATCTAGCTGCCCCAACCACACACACTTGTAAAAACTTTGAACTCAGTGCACGTTTAACAACAACAACACCTCCTATATGTAAGACATAAAACAGCAGAGCAGACTTTGGATCATTGATCCCAGTTGGGTCATTGATCTAGAGAAGGAGAGAATCTTGGATGATCTAGCCTGACCCCCTCATTTTCTGGGGCTCCAAGAGATGAAGGCAGTTACCTAAAGTCAGACATGTAGGATGTGAATGCTGAGGTCCTCTGACTCCAATCTCTACTGCAGCATGCTCCCTCATTTGTTTGTCAACTCTCCAAGTATTAGTATCAAGTGACTCCTAAACCAGTGAGACATATGCTTGATAAAGGGATTCGCCACTGTAATGGAAGATAGGTAGAAAAAGGAGTCTAAATGTAATAGAGCGAAGTCCTTCAGATACTCCTGCTTGGAAATGACATTATGTATGAAGCCCTGGAACACTGCAGTGGGAGCCATAATCACCAGAGCTGTAACTAAGGTGAGGCAACTGAGGTTCTGACCCAGGATACTAATATTTAGTGGCTGCTGCCCTTGCAGCCTTATAGCTGGCAGTAATTAGAAACAGCTAAGCTTAGTCCCTTGTGAGCAAGAGTAATTAGTTAAATTGAGAAGCTGCCAGATAGCATGGTCTCACCACCACCACTCCCTTCCCCTATCAGCTATATAATAGGTAATTTCCTTCTTACCCTGGTCATGTACTTGCCTCCTCAGCAGTAGTCTCACAGTTTTAGTGGTCTTTAACCAGGTTGTCAAGGAATCTTATTTATTTACCATGTGCAATATATCTCAGTCTTTCCATAAAAGTAGAAACTTGGGTTTCAGGGTTTCCACCCATTTCCACCCTTTCCTACAACTGAATTTGTCTCAACAAGTTGATTTGAGAGAACATTTTACACTACTTGCCCCAGGTGCTAAATTACCTAGTTATAGCTCTGATAATCACTCCACAGCTTAGCCTAACTATTCACAGAGAAACAACCAAGTGGATGAAGAATGCTTATCGCTCAGACTATGATATACAATTAGATGGACAATCCACGAGATTCATCATTTATTGATAATTGACCACATACCTGAGACAAATACTACAAATGAATAATGAATTGATCCCCAAATTGAATGCAAGGAGTCAATCAGTCAACAAGCATTTATTAAGTACTTACTGTATGCCAGACTCTATATTAAATACTGGGAGTAGAAATGTAAGCAAATATCCTCATAGACCTTACTTTCTAATAGGGGGAAGACAGCATATAAAAGGATGCTGAAAAGTGGGGAGGGTACATCAAAGTATCCAGTGCAGGGGCACAGTAGAGAGAGAGACTGGAGTGTTTTAAATGTCGGCTCTTTGAGGATCCTCCCATCTGATCAGAGAGAGCAAGAAGTCAGAGGTGTAGATTGTAATTTCAATGGGTGAATTCCAGAGGTGGAGGGAAATCCCAGGATGAAGAGATTTCTGAGGCGTGGTAGAGACAGTCTGGAGATAGCCTGCAGAAGGATGAAGGGTAAACTGGCCTGAAAGAAGGGTCCATTTTTTCAACATCAACATCTGGTTACTGTATGACTGCAAGTCATGGAATTCCATAGCATCTGCATGATTTCAGTTGTATGTCACCCAAAGGGCAATGGAGAGGCACAAGGCAGACAGAAATGGATTGCAACACATTAGCAATGAAGAACTCTTTGTGAGATGAGATGCCTGATTGGAAAGAGGGGGTCAGTCAAGCAGGAGAGTGAGAAGTAACAGAAGGACATCCTGAATTGCCACTGGCTATCTATGCGGTGCCAAAAGATCTAGATTAAGGGCCCCACCCACTGGGCTCATTCCTTCGTGATTTTCCGGAGAATATAAACCAGTCACACATAGAGAGGCATCCATGGGCTGCTACCTGCACCCCTGGGTGGGGGGAGTGCCCACATTGCCAAAGCCACAGATCCAATGAAGATTCTGGGATGGCGATATGTTCGAAGGTAAATGAGATATAGTTCCTGTCCTCAAGAAACTTCCGATGAATAGAGGGGATAACTTGAGTATGAAAAACAACAGTAATGACAAGATATAATCCCCATTGAGAGTAGGGGATATTTCATTTCTGTTTTCTTATCTATCCCAGTACTTGGCCAATCTTGTGTCCTTTCTAACAGCTCATTGATTGATTGAATCATAAAAAGCCAAATGTGATAGACGAATGTTGCCCGAGGCTTAGGAAGCACAGAAGGTGGAGAGACTACTTTGGACTGGGAGGGAGACCGAATTTGTAAAACTCATGGAGGAAGCAGCCCTTTAGCTGGAGATGCAATTGGGAAGTTAGTTTGGGACCAGTTCATGGAAGGCCAAGATCCAGAATCTGAACTACTGAATTCACCCCTGTCAGCACCATCAATTTATCCATAAGTCTTAGAGCTATAAGAGGTTTTGTTGTTGTTGTTTACCCTTCATTCTGTAAGAGGACCATGCCATCGGGGTGATGTCATGACTTGCATTTAAGTAAGGCAGGGCTGTGTAAGGTCACTAGAGCTGTCTGGGTCCAGTGACAAAATATACATCAATACAACTGGAGTTGGCCCTGGATGTTGAAGGCAATTGGGCTTAAGTGACTTGCCCAGGGTCACACAGCTAGCAAGTGTCTGAGGTGAGATTTGAACTCAGATCCTCCCAACTTCAGGGTCAGTGCTCTATCCACTGTGCCACCTAGATGCCTCTATAAGAGGTGTAGGGAGGAAGGGAGGGAGCTAGGAAGGATGGAAGGAGGAAAGAAGGAAAGAAGTGAGGAAGGAAACAAGTATTTATGAGGTGCTTACTAGAAGCCAGCTGTTAGGCTAAGAGCTTTATAAATATTGTCTCATTTGATTCTTACCACAACCTTGAGTTGAGAAAACTGAGGCAGACAGCGGTTATGACTTGCCCAGGGTTCCGCAGCTAGTAGGTGTCTGAGGCCAGATTTGAAAGGAAGCCTTCCAGACTCTGAGCCCAGATTGCTCTCCACTGAGCTACCCAGCTACCCCTAGACCTTGAGAGGTCATTTAGTCCAACTCTTCCCTAACCTCTTTGTCCATCTGTGCCCTTGTTCATGGCATCATTGGCTGGGTAAAGAAAAAAAGGAAGAAAACAAGCATTTAGTCATCTCCTACTGTGTGCCAGACACTGTGCTAAGCTCTTTACAAACATCTAATTTTATCCTCACAACAACCCTGGGATGTAAGTGCTGTTACCCCCATTTTACAAATGAAGAAACGGAGGCAGTCAAAAGTTAACTACCCTGTCTGGGGTCACACAGCTGGTAAATGTCTCAGGTGGGTTTTGAACTTAGATTTTCTTGACTCCAGACCCAGGGCACTACCCACGAGACTACTTAGCTGCATAAGACAGAACTTCCCTCTGTGTTCCCTTCATTATCTCAGAAGATTCTTGCAACAGTTCCGTGAACCAGGTGCTGCAGATATCGTGTTCATTTTACAGATGAGGAAACAAAACATAGCCCCATCGAGGTTTAGCAACGTAAGCATGGCCACACTAGTAGGATCATGGATTTAGGGATGCAAGAGACCCTAGTTGTCATTCAGTCCAACAATCCTGATTTTACAGTTGAGGAAACTGAGGCCCAGGGATGTTAAGTGCTTTAGGATCATAGATTTAGAGCTAGAAGAGACATTAGGGGATATCTAGTCTAACCCTTTCATATCTAGTCTAATCCTTTCATTTTACAGGTGAGGAAACTGAGGGCCCAGAAAGTACACAAGTAGTAAGCATCAATGGCTGGATTTCAACTCACGTCCTTTGATACCCTGAATCTGTGCTCTTTCCTGAGGCAGCATTTAAACCTCACATCCTCCTGACTCTAAAGCTGGGGCTTGTTTGATCACACAGCACAGCCTGCTGGGGAGATCTCCTTCCAGACGCAGGTGAGGCACCTGTGGGTATGGCTTGTCAGTTCCAATTAGTACTCCTCCGTGGGATATGAAAGCAGCAGCTGATTGCTGGCCCCATGGCTATCCCAAGCCAGTCCTTAATGTCCCCAAGGGTCAGGAGTGGCTGGACCCAGGGGGTATTGTATTTGCCAATCAAATTCCAAATGTCTCCTTGGGATGGAGGATGTAAATGTTTGGACAGCTCATGTGCCAGATCAAAGCACTTATTAGTGACCATCAGTCATTGAGTTCTCCCAGAAAAACAAAAGAAAAAAACTTTACTAATTAGGAAAAACCGAAACCCTGCCAGCATTGAATTCAGCAAAACCAGGATGCGTGTTTGTAAAAATCCTTTAGAGCATAAGCCTCTAAGACTCAGTGAAGCAGCAATCTTACACACTGTCCTTGCTACACCTCACACATGATGCTGCATCTCCCACCTCCATGCTTTTGCTCTGGCCATACCCCCATTTCTTGAATGCCTCTGAATCTTATAATCCCTAATCTTAATTCAAGTGCCATCAAAATGTTTATCCATGAGCATTAACTACCAGTTGGGAGGTTAGGAAATAAATCAACTCCACAAATACTATAATAGTCTAGAACAGAGGGGATAAACTAGGGTGGTGGGTGTGCAAGGGGAGAGAGAAGGGATGGATGGGAGAGATTCATGGGGGTGATGGAGAGGGAAAAATCAAAGATATTTCTGAAATTGTGAACCAGAGTGACTGAGAGAATGACAACTCCTTGAGCAAAACCAGAGAAATTAGGGAAAGGGGTGGGCTTGGGGAGCAATATCAAGGGCTGTATTTTGTTCACATTGAGTGTGAGATGGCTGCAGGGCATCCCTTTGGGGCTAAGGCTAGATATGAGGCTTTTGGAGATCTGAACAGAGATGGTTCTTAGCCTCCTCCTAATGCTATGACTGTTCATTGCTAAGCTCTAATTGGTTAGCTTGTCTCCAAGAACTCAGAGGTTCCCTGCCTGAGTTATAATAATAGCTTATACTTATTTATCCTTTATGGTCTCATCATAGTGTAAGGTAGGGCAGCCTTTGGCTTTTTATCTTTGGATTTTCCAGCCTTTAGCATCATATCAAGCATCGGGTGGGCACTTGATATTTGTGGAGTTGATTGCCTTCCTTAATAAACCCCAGTGGCTCCCTATTATCTCTAGGATGAATTATAAATTCCTCTGTTTGCCATTGAAAGCCCTTTGCATTGTGGTCCCTTCTTGCCATTCCAACCCTTACACAGACCTCCCTCCCACAAATACCGGAGTCCAGGGAAAATGTCCTTTTTGCTGTTGCTTACATACTACACTCTCATCTCTTGCCTCTGTGCCTTTGCCTTTCAGGCTGTCTCCTATGCCTGAATGGGATCCCTCTTCACCTCTGCCTTTGAGTATCCCAAATTTCTATGGAAGCTCAGTTCACCTCATTGGTGAGGCCTTCCCTGATTCTCTCACCTGCTATTACTTCCCATCTTTAGCTCCTGCTATACATTATCTTGTGTTTTTGGTGGTTATACAGGGAATCCCCAAATTGCACTAAAGACTTGGGATGCACCACCCCCAAAAGAATTAGAGGAGAAACAGTTAACTGGGGAAAAAAATCTTAATAAAAAAAGGAAAAAAGGGACAGTTGGGTAGTATAGTGGATAGAGTACTGGCTCTGGAGTCAGGAGGACCTGAGTTCAAATTCAGCCTCAGATACTTGACAGTTACTGGCTGTGTGAACTTGGGCAAATGACTTAACCCCAATTGTCTCACCAAAAAAAAAAAAAAAGACTTGGGATGCCTTATATTTATTTTGCATATACGTATTTTTTATCTGTGGTCTCCCCCTCAAGAAGGTAAACACTGTTTCATTTATTTCTCTGCAGAATCTCACAAAGTGCTTGGCATATAGTAATCACTTAATATATGCTTGTTGATTGATTATGGCAGCTAGGTGGTGCAGTAGGTAGGGTTCTGGGCCTGGAGTCAGGAAGACTTGAGTTCAAATCTTTCCTCAAAACTTACTGTGTGATCCCAGGCAAGTCACTTTCTCCTGTTTTCCTCATCTGTAAAATGAGCTGGAGAAGAAAATGGCAAACCACTTTAGTATCTTTGCCAAGGTAACTCCAAATGGGGTCACAAAGAGTTGGATACCACTGAAACAAGTGAACAACAACAAATTAACTGCTCCATTTTACTAGCTATTTGACTTTTTTTCCAGAGCAATGAGAGTTAAGTGACTTGCCCAGGGTCACAACAGCTAGTGTCAAGTATCTGAGGCTGGATTTGAACTCAGGTCCTCCTGAGTCCAGGGTCGGTGCTTTATCCACTGCACCACCAGGCTGCCGCTAGATATTTGACTTTTGACAGATTTCTCCTCTATAAAATGGAGGGCACTGGAAGATTCCAGAAGACTCTTGATGAAGCATGATGCTCACCTTTTAAGAAAGACAGATGAAGGACTGACCAAAGAGGCAGAGTGAGATATACACACGTATTTCCAAACATGGCCAATGTGGAACTTTGTTGGATTGATGATGTTTATTTGTTATGAGTTCTGTTTTTCATTTTCTTTTTTTTTAATCCCAATTTGGAAGAGTTGGGGAGGGAGGTATAGGGATTAGAAGAAAGAAGGAAAGGGGCAGCTAGGTGGCGCAGTGGATAGAGCATCAGCCCTGCAGTCAGGAGTACCTGAGTTCAAATCCGACCTCAGACACTTAACACTTACTAGCTGTGTGACCCTGGGCAAGTCACTTAACCCCAATTGCCTCACTAAAAAAAAGAAAGGAAGGAAAAGAAGGAAAGAGAAAGGATGGATGGAAGGAAAGAAAAAGAAAATAAGGAAGTAAGAAAAAAGAGAAAGTCAAGAAGGGAGAATGGGAAGAGAGGAAAAAAGGAAGGAAGGAAGAATCAGAGACTAGAGAGACTGATTTGGAAGTTATATATTATTGTTATTATAGACTTAGAAGGAAAAGAAAGTTCTATACACCAGAGACTTGCAGTTTCATGTATAATTTTTTCTCTTGTGCATCTAGAAATGCGAATTCTCTTTGCTCTTGGTTAAATTCAGAATTAAAAAAATAAAGTAATGAAACTAATAAGAGGTTGAACTAAATGGTAGGACAGGTAGGGTGGAAAGAATGCAAGCTTTTTAGTTAGAGAGTTTGGATTCGAATCCTGACTCTGCCACTTTCTACCCATGGTGGAGGTTGGCCTTTCTGGGCCTCAGTTTGAACTGTAAAATGTGGGGTCAGACTCCCTAGCCTCAGGTGTTCCTTCTAGCTCTAATTCTTAAGTTAGCAAGGATCTCTACATCATTTGGGAAACTATACCCTAGAGAGAGGACAACTAATCTATAACTTAGTTGATAGACTGAATATACGCATAATTTTATTGTTTGGTTGTTTTTCCAACGTCTGACTTTTTGCAACCCCATTTGGGGTTTTCTTGGCAAGGATACTGGAGTGGGTTTGCCAGTTCCTTCTCTAGCTCATTTTACAAATTAGCAAACTGGGGGCAGCCAGGTGGTATAGTGGATAAAGCACCAGCCCTGGATTCAGGAGGACCTGAGTTCAAATCTGACCTCAGACACTTGACACTTACTAGCAGTGTGGCCCTGGGCAAGTCACTTAACCCTCAATGCCCCACAAAAACAAACAAACAAAAAAAGAAATTAGCAAATTGAGGCAAACAGGGTTAAATGACTTTCTCAGGGTCACGCAGCTACTGAGTGTCTGACACTGGATTGAATTGAAGGAGATGCATTTTTCTGACTTCAGGCCCAGAACTCTATCCACTGCACCACCTAGCTGTCAGACATCATAATTAATAATAATGACATTTATGTAATACCGTAAGGTTTACAAAGTGCTTTACATAACCCATATAATCCTCATAATAACCCTGGGAGGAAGGCACTATTATTATTCCCATTTTACAGGTGAGGAAACTGAGACAAGTAGTAGTCCAGGGTTATACAGTAAGTGTGTCTTGAGTTTAAATTTAACTTAGACTTTCCCGATTCCAAGCCTCTCACTCTTGTCTACTGAGCCATCTCATTGATATCAAGGCATCAAAGAGTAGTGGTTAGAGCAGTGGTTGCCAGAGCCAGGGAGACCTTGATTCGAATCCCACCAATAACAGACTGGCTGGCAACCCAGGGATGTTCACTTGATATCTCATTATTCTCGATGCTCTCTAAAACTGTAAATGGCAGGAAGAGCTCTGAACTGCATCAGTGGAGGGAGTTCCCTCACCTGGGAGCTCCCCATACGGATGAATTCGAGGATCTAGTCCCCAATAACCAGCATCAGCCATCTGCCCTTCCTCCTTCCCTTGTAAGACAGAAACTGTGTGTTTGCTATGAAAGCAGTGGTTTCTTTTTCTCTATTGCTGGTTGGCAAGAGTGCCCTCATGTGTCTCTACCTTGTCATTTATCATTTGCTTCTTTCCAAGGACTTCACTTTACCACCAACGGTTACATTGGTACAATTTTGAAGCACCCTTTTATTATTTTTTATACCCACTTCCTTTGGTTCATGAGCGATGATGGACATACCAAGGAGCCATCCCTGCCTTGCATGGTCGGTGTACGGCTGCCCACGCATCCTAGATCCCCTCACAGTACCCCTACAGAGAGCAAACAAGGCAGTCGCCTTCAGTAGAGGAGGTCGGAAACGCAGTGACCAAGCCTGCTCCAGTGGTTGCCGGGATGTTTCCTGAAGGGCAGGAAAATGAGTTAATTTCCAGCCAGCAGAGACTGATGTTTTCCCAGGGTTGTTTTAATTGGACCTTATAAATCTAGTGCGTATTAAAATATCTAATAAATTTTACAGTTATGAGGAACATTACTATTTTTTTTTCAAGCCTGAGCCTAGTGCTGGTGAAAAATGCCAGACATCTCGAGAGACGCCGGTTTCGCCTGTGTGTAAGGCTAGCAGGTCTTATGGCTGTCACTGAGGAAGAATTCTCCCTGGCAAGTGGATAGTGGAGGGACTTGACCCCATTCACCACCAAAAGCCTGGGGCACATGTCAGAAGGGGGAGGGAGGAAAGCTCTAGGGAGGAAGAGTGTCGGACAAAGGGGACAATGTCATAGGTACCTGGAGCTGAGAGAGGCCTTCAAGATCACCTAAAACAACCCCCTTATGTTACAGAGGGGGAAATTCAGTTTCTGAGAAGGAAAGGGACTTGGCCAAGTTCACACAGCAAGTTAGTAGCAGAAGTAGGGTCTGGACCCATGTATTCTGATGATCCATTAAACTGGGAGTTAGAAACTGTCTTAGGATTATAGGTTTCAGGGCTAGAAAGGACTTTTGGCAGGGGGAGCAGGGCAATGAGGGTTAAGTGACTTACCCAGGGTCACACAGCTAGTATCAAGTGTCTGAGGCTGGACTTGAACTCAGATGCTCCTGAATCCAGGGCCACTGCTTTATCCACTGAGCCACCTAGCGGCCCCCTTCAAAAGGATCTTAAAGTGTCACAGGAAGGAAGGGAAGAAGCATTTATTAAGCACCTACTACTGTGTGCCAAACACTGTGCTAAGTAATCTACAAATTATCTTACTTGATTGTCCCAACTCTGGTGGGAGGTAGGTGCTATTATAACCCCCATTTTACAGATGAGGAAATTGAGGCAAACAAAGGTTAAGTAAGTTGCCCACTGTCATATACCTAGTATTTGAGATAAATATGAACTCAGCTCTTCCTGATTCCAGTCCCCAAGCTCTATCCACTGAACTACTTAGCTGCATTATAGGTTTTGAGCTGGAAGGGGCCTCAGAGGCCAGTTTGTCCAATCTCCTCATTTTATAGATGAGACCTATAGAGATGAAATGACTTTTTCCATGCAATGTAGGAATTGCTAGGATTTGAACCCATGCCCTTGGAGTCTCAATACTGTATCTTTTCCATTATGTCACACTTCCTCCCTGATCATCCTGCCCAGGAATTCCTCACCTCTTCTGTGGCCTGGTCCCCATGGGCAATCAGTCTAGTGAAGCCCACAATTCTCAGAATCATGTTTTTAAATGCTTAAAAATACAAATACATAGGTGGCAAAGAATTGGAAACCAGTGGCATGCCCATAAATTGGGAAATGGCAGAACAAGTTGTGGTATATGAATGTGATGGAATCCTATTGTGCTGTAAGAAATGATGAAGGAGATGGTTTCGGAGAAATCTGGGAAGACTTAGATGAACTGATGCAAAGTGAAGAGCAGGAGAAACATTGTACACAGTAACAGCAACATTGTAACGATGATCAGCAGTGCAAAACTTAGCTACTGTGATCAATATAATCATTGAAACACCATAATTACTGATGGATTTAAAGCTTTTCCCCCTTTCTTTCTTTTTCTTGCCTTTTCTCCCCCAGAGCATGTCTAATGTGGAAATGTTTTGCATGACTTCTTATGTATAATGGATATCATATTTCTTGCCCTCTCAATAGTTGGGGGAGGAGGGGAGGGAAAGTATTTGAAACTGAAAAATAAAAGTGAAATTAAAAAACAAACAAACAAGGATATGAAGGACCACAAAGTAAACCACTTATATTGAAATAAAGTTAAAAAAATTATTTTTAAAAATTCAAAGACATTCTGAAATTTATCCTTAGAAGAACCTCTGGTATAGTTTAACCCTTTCTTTTTACAGATTAGGAAAAGGAGTCTTAGACAGAGGTAAGGGCTCCTCAAAGGTCATGTACCAAGTCAGTAACTGAAGCAGGATTAGAACCCTGGTCTCCTGATAGCCAGTTCTTTGGGGCAGGTTTCTTTCTCTCCTCCCCTTCTCCATGCATATGATGCCACTTAGTAGGAATTAGGAGTTAGTGTAACATCATAGTTTTAGAGCTTGAAGTTGGTCTAGTTTACATATTGTGCAGTTCAGTAGTGTCAAACTCAGAAATGGACCACGAATCCTTACACTAGGATCTTTGTGAGGGACTATTGACTTAGAAAACCATATAACATTATCTGTGTTTTATTGTACGTTTTTTTATTTTGCTAAACATTTCCCAATTACATTTTCATACTGTTAGGCAACACATTCGACATTTCTGCTCCAGTCCAACCCCTTCACTTTATAGATGAAGAAACTGAGCCACAGAGTAGAAAAGAGATTTACCCAAGGCCATATAGGAACTCAGTAGTGGAGCCAACTCCAGGACCAGGGGTGTTTTCCTCTGCACTTAGTTTACAAGAGGGGCAGCAAGGTGGTGCAGTGGATAGAGCGCCTGCTGTGGCATCAGGAAGACCTGAGTTCCAATTTGGCCTCAGAAATCACGTGACCCTGGGCAAATCACTTCACCATGTTTGCCTCAGTTTCCTTATCTATAAAGTGAATTGGAGAAGGAAACAGCAAACCATTTCAGTGTCTTTGCCAAGAAGATCCCAAATGGGGTCATAGGGAGTCAGAAATGACTCAACAAGTAAAGTAAACCTGGAGGGGCCATGGTAAGACTTTATGTAACTGTTTATTTACTGCTTAAATGATGTCAGCATTGCATTGATTAAAAAGGAAAGGGCCACAATCACTGGGAACAACTCCATGTCTCTACCATATTCTCAGTCATTTTTTTTTCAGTTGTGTCTAACTTTCCATGACACCATTTGGGGTTTTCTTGGCAAAGATACTGAAGTGGTTTGCCAGTTCCTTCACCAGCTCATTTTACATTTGAGGAAACTGAGGCAAACAGGATTAAATGACTTGCTTAGGGTCATACAGCTAACAAGTGTCTGAGGTCAAATTTGAACTCAGGAAGATGACTCCAAGCCTGGCATTCTATCCACTGCACCACCTAGTGTATAATAAATTCTTTTCTTTTTTTGGTGGGGCAATGAGGGTTAAGTGACTTGCCCAGGGTCACACAGCTAGTAAGTGTCAAGTGTCTGAGGCCGGATTTGAACTCGGGTCTTCCTGAATCCAGGGCCAGTGCTTTATCCACTGTGCCACCTTGCTGCCCCCTGTATAGTAAATCCTTGATAAATGCTGTCGGTTGGTTAGATTGTACAACACCAAAACTTCCTCTGCCTTCTTTGCCTACAATGGGTATAGCCCCTCTTAAACTGTTTTAATACCATGATCCTTACTCTTCACAGCCACCGGTACCTGGTTTTCTTCTACTAGGCACCAGTTGCTCAGGGTTTGTGAGGTTTATTTTTCTGTCTGCAGACGAGCACTTCCAGAAGAGGGAATGGGAGAGTGTCTTCTCCTTTATTCCCCAGTGCCTCTTCCAGGGCCAGGCAAAAAGTCCAAGCTCAATAAAGATTTAGCAAGTGGAGTTAATGGAAACAATAGTCAATGTAATTGAACAAATGGTACGAATGATGTTTTTGCTTTAAATCAATTGACTTGACTATTCAGTCAAAATGAGTATTTGTGCATAGCCTTGATGGAAATGGGGGAGGGTCAGTGGAGAAATAGTCAATGCAGTGGGAGGAAGGAAGGCCTGGCTGGTTCTTTGCCTCAGTACAGTGAAGGAATAGCCAACTGACCTACTGAACTTAGAGTATTTCAACCTGTTATTTTGGTCATGTGTAGACATAGCCTGGATTATAATCATGGAGCGATAGAAAAGCACTGAATATAAAGCTTAGAATGTCAGAGCTGGGGGCATCCTTGGGACGTGGACGGTCAGATCTAGGAGAAGATGTGGGAAATGGATTGTTAGACAAAGAACAAAATGTCATGGGTACAAGGGACATTAGATGCTATCTAGTCCCCCCACACCCATCTCAGCACTCCTCAACCTCTCTCTTTCTTCAAATAGATGAAGACCCTATGTTCAGAGAAGGGAAGTGACTTACTTGAGGTCACATAGCAAATGGGTATTGGAAGCAGGTTTAGAACATGGGTCTAATGGGGGCAGGTAGGTGGTGCAATGGATAAAGCACCAGCTCTGGATTCAGGAGGACCTGAGTTCAAATCCGGCCTCAGACACTTGACACTTACTAGCTCTGTGACCCTGGGCAAGTCACTTAACCCTCATTGCCCCATCCCCCCCCAAAAAAAGTAGAACATGGGTCTAATGACTCTCCACTTAATGCCTGTTCCAAAGATTACATACTACTTATACATCTTATGTAGGGATGAGTGTAGAAGACTGGATTCTGGGTTTTATCCTGGAGAGCACCTTGATCTCACTACTGCAATGTGTCCTTTCCAAGTCACAGTTTACCCCAATTGCTGTGAACATGTAGCAGAGAAAATGTCTATGTCTAACTAAAATAGAACACGACTTGGTGACAGTAGAAATGTTCTGTCCATTGGTATTCCTACAGTGAATGGACATTGTTTCTAAAGTGAGCTGAAAGTTGCTATGCAGAGCATATAGGAGAAAAGAGCGGGAATGGGAGAATTAATAGGAAGCAAGGACCGTAGATCAATGGAAAGAAAGGTAAAGATCATGCAAGCATAGATTAAGAACTAGAAAGGGCCCTGAAAGCCATCTAATGCAATCCTCTTATTGCACAGATGAAAAAAATCTGAGAAACGTTAAGGGACTTACCCACAGTCATACTCAAACGGACCTGTGATTGCATCAATTTGTAAATTCCTTCCGATAATTTGGTATGATAATATTCATCTGTAAGAGATGGTTCAAGGTATTTCACATAGCAATTATATTTTTTAATTAAAATTTTTGTCAGTTTCAAATTCTCTCCCCCGACCTCCTCCTCCACCCATTGAAAAGTCAAGAAATACAATTTCCAAAACAATCCCAAATTTACAGATAGTAAATAGTAAAGCCAAGTGTCAAACTAGGCTTTCTGGCTTCAAATCCAGAGCTTTCTACTGTACCTTTGTAGGCAAAGTAAAGAAGTCTATAGAAGGGAAAAATATATTTGAAAATGGAATATGCTGCCTGGCAAAGTAGTGATCACCCCATAACTAGAGGTATTCAAACAGAACCTAGATTCCTACTTCTTGGAGATGTTGTAGGATGGAATTCCTGGATTAGGCAGAGTTGCATTAATTGCCTCCTAAGGCCCTTTTTAAAGCCTGGGATTCTATAAATAAGGGAGCCAATTGCCCAGAGATGACCTCCCTGTGAGGCCCCTTAGACATGGATGGGTTCTATTTCCTATCTGTTAATACCCTTAGCCCTTGGATAGTCAGTCAAGGAAGCATTGAGTCTCAGCCTTTATGAAAGGATCTAGGAAAGAACTCCCAAGAGCCTTTGATGCTGTGCTATCTTGGCTTATGAAGACCATGGGATCTCAAAAAGAGCTGACTGGGCATCTAGAATTCTGGGGGATCTTAGATTTCTACCTTAATGCCTCCTTGTATATAACAAATACTCCCTTAGGTGGGGTTCCTGGGCAGCTGTCTCTTTACCCCTTCCACAGAAGCCCTTAACAGCTCATGCTTCCTCAAAAATCACTGAGCTTTCCCATCAGAAGTCAACCTAGAGACAGGATACTTCCCCAATTCCCTGCCCCTGCCCCATGGTGCCAATCTGGGTGAAACACATTTGATACTTCCATTGGTATGGCCAATTAACGCTTGGGATTGACAGAATGGAACCGACTCTTCAGACCACCTAACCTTCTGAGTTTTATAATGTCCTGGGCAGCGTCTCCCCCAGCTTTCTACCCCAGCGACCGCAATTTCAAAGCAAGGGCCCTGTGTTCCCTTCCATGTTGCTCTGGGATCAGAGCCAGGGCCAATTAAGAGCTGGAGTCTTCTTTGCTCTCATTTATTCCTGGCAACGCAGAGGTGTCAGTAGTGGGGAGAAAGCCACATGGCCTCAAATATGCTTGTAATTCCATCCTGAATTCTGGACTTCAACCCTCACAATGGGCAGTGTGGGAGATGCCATGCCTTGAGTGATGGGTCACATCACTAAGAATATTTGGGTACATAATTTCATTCAACCAATTAGCAGATCCTTGGCCAGTTTCCTGTGTCCTCAGTCCATACTAGGTACTTTGGAGGACACAGAGAAATTAGGTAAGTTTCTTAGAAGCTCACAGTCTAGTTGGGGAGACACAAGGTACATGCCTGAAATAATTAGAGAACAATACAGCTCAGAATAAAGAGCTCTAAACTTGCAATTAGTTACAGGACCCAAGGTGAAATCCCAGCTCTTCCACTTACTACCTATGAAACCTTACACTTCATCTCTCTGGGACTCAGTTTCCTCACCTGCGAAATAACAAGATTGAACTCGGATCCCTTCCAAAATCCAGATCTGTGATTCCATATGACTCTTGTTAATTGCCTCCGGTAGATTGCAATTCCAATTCAAACCAATGAGCGTTCCTTAGGTGCATACTATGTGCCAAGCCTTGTCCTAAATGTTGGGGATGGAGATGAAGACAAGAGTCAAACCAAAAGACATTCCAGTTGGGTCTGAAAAATGCATCTCTTATTCTGTACCCATAGACCATCAATTCTCTGCTAATAGGGGGAAGCACATTTCAACATCAGTAATCTGGAGTTGTAACTTGTCACTGGATTTCCCTTTGTAATATTGGAGTCATATAAATTGTTTTCTAGCTCATTTTACTGTGGATGGGAAGTGACTTTACCAAGCTCACACAGGTAGCACATGGAAAAACCAGGATTTGAACCCAGTTCCTCTTCCTACTTCATTTGGCAAAGTGCCTAACATATAATAAACACTTTATAAATACGTGTTTGATTTCTTGCTACATTTTTTGTATAGATTTTTTTTGGGGGGGGGTGAGACAATTGGGGTTAAGTGACTTTCCCAGGGTCACACAGCTAGTAAGGGTTAAGTGTCTGAGGTCGAATTTGAACTCAGGTCCTCCTGAATCCAGGGCCGGTGCTCTATCCACTGTGCCACCTAGCTGGCCCTATATAGATAGATTTTTTACAAGTATGTTCTATTTAAAAAAAAAAAACAACCTGTGGATTGTGAATACAGATTAAACCATACTATTTCTACTTTTGTTTTTGTTTCTGTTTTCTTGTCTTTTTTGAGGTTTTTCCCTTTTGTTCTGATTCTTCTTTCAAAATATGACTAATGCAAAAATATGTTTAATGTGATTGTACAAATATAGCCTATATCTGATTGCTTCCTGCCTTGGGGAGGGAGAAGAATTTGGAACTAAAACTCTGATGAAAACAAATGTTGAAAACTGTCTTTACATGCAACTGGAAAATAATAAAATACTTTTAGGATTAAAAAAAGAAAGAGTATGTTCTGATAGTAGGATCCCTGACAAAGGGTACGATCAGTTTCTTTGTTCTTATTATCAGCTGTCATATTGCTTTCCAAAAAAGTTATACTATCCATGGTTCCACAGTAATAGTAGGCATCAAAGAGCAGTTGTGTAAACCTCAGTGCTTTGGGGTCACTTAATTCTCTTCGTTGTTTGATGTGCATGATAGAAAATCCAGCCTGGTTTGTTTATTAAGCATGCAGCTAACACAAAATAGCAAAGACAAAAGAAGCATTCAATCTTTAGTCTAGTTGGGGGGACATGAGGTGTCAAATAACAGAAAAACTTAAATACCTAGATCTGATTGGCTTAACAGAGGGAGTGCTGGGATGACCCAAGTTCAGATCATGCCTGTGATACTTACGAGATATGTAACCAGGGCTAAATCCTTCTGATCACTGTGATGATAATTCCGATGACAATGATGACAATAGTAATAATAACTGTCTTTATATAACATTTTAAGTTCTCCAAGTCTCTTAATAGTACATAAATTCTACAAATTATTATTAATAAAATATAAATTTTACACATTACAAATATGAACTCAGTTTGATCTTCACAATTACCCTAGAAAGTAGGTGCTATTGTTATGATTATTTATAGATGAAGAAACTGAGACAGAGGCTAAGTGACTTTCCCAGGGTTACGCAGCTAGTCCCTGAGGCGGGATTCAAATTCAGATTTTCCAAATCCAGTGCTCTATCTACTGTACTATCTAACTGCCTTGTTATATAAACGTTTTGTCAATATTCCAAATACTGGCTCTCACAAATTAAAAATGGCAGCCAGATTACATGACTGATTTTTTTTTAAGTTTTCCAAATATTTAAGACTTGCTAAGTTCTATGGTACTCAATTCGTTCCTTGTGATCTTGGATCATAAAACCAAATGTTTAGTGGTCTTTTGATATGCTACTGTTCAACATTAGTAGAGGTAAATACTTAAGAGTTTTTGACAAGATAGAATATCAGTCAAGTTTGGAAATGACATGAAGTAGGGAGGGATAGGTAGTTAGGTGGTGCAGTGGATAGAGTGCTGTTCCTGGAGTCAGGAAGACCTGAGTTCAGATCTGGCCTCAGATACTTACTAGTTGTGTGACCCTGAGCAAGTCATTTAACCCTGTTTTCCTCAGATTCTTCACCTGTAAAATGAGCTAAAGAAGGAACTGGCAAACCACCCCAGTATCTTTGCCAAAACAGCAACAAAAACAACCCAAACCCAAATGGTGTCATGAAGGGATCAGACACAAATGAAATGACTGAATAACAGTGGGGAGATATAGTTAAAACAGAATGATGGAATCAGGATCCCAAAGTGATTGAACCATAAATTTCTAGTTGAATGCAATTGTCTTGACCAATCTGCCCACTTTAGAGATGAGGAAACTGAGGTAATTGATAAGAGGAACACAGGAGGAGATGGCACAGATGGACTGTGATCAGAATCACTGGAGGGGGTTCCCACACAGATAAGACCAGAGATCCCAAGGCACAAAGAAGAAAATTTAGAAAAGGGGAGATGATATTGCCACTGAATGCTACCCTAGTCAGGCCACCTCTAGAAGGACAATGACAACCAAGAGCACATTCAGATGAGAGTAACCAGAAAAGTAAGGGGACCAGAGATCATTTCACTGGGATTCATCTGGAGGAACTAAGGGTGTTCAGGCTGGAGAATAGGAAACTCGGGGGAATGGAGTGTATGAGCTGTATTTGAATTGTTGAAGAGCTGTGACATGGAAGGGTAAGTAGATTTGTTCTTCTTGGACTCAGAAGCTGAGAAGTGCCTCATATTTTGGTGATTTAGTTTTTTTGTTTTGGTTTGGGTTTTTTTTAGTGAGGCAATTGGGGTTAATTGACCTGGGCAAGTGACAGCTAGGAAGTGTTAAGTGTCTGAGGCCAGATTTGAACTCAGGTACTCCTGACTCCAGGGGCAGTGCTCTATCTACTGCACCACCTAGCTGCCCCGGTGATTTAGTTTTAATCTTGAAACTTCATTGATGCAGAGAACTTCCAGGTGAGAAAACTCCCTCTACAATACAGGTAGATATCCATTCTGCAATTTCTAGTCTTAAAGGGTCGCCTGGGTTATTTTAGGGGTATGATTTGCTCAGGGTCACCCAAGGTGGGATGAGAACCAAGTTCTCCCCAACTTTCTATCCATTATGCTAGAGCAGATTTTGGCTTGATGTAAGGAAAACATTCCTAATACTAAGTGAGTGGCTGCCTCAGTCAATATTTTCAAGCATTTAGAGCCCTCAAGGTTACCTAATCCAACCTTCTCATTTTATAATTACGAATGCTGAGGCCCGAAGAGGTTAAATCATTCACTGAATGTCACACAGGTCATGTCAGAGGAGAAATATGAACTAAGCTCCTCTGAGAGCCAATAGTTTATCCACTCTGCCATCTTGTATGTGACTTCACCAAAGTCACGTAGGTCATGCCACCTATTTTATTTTTATTTTATTAATTTATATTTTAAAGTTTTAGCTGGGATTTGAACCCAGGGTCTTTATTTCCCAATCCAAAAATGTCCAAAGCCTCTGTTTTCTAAGCTATAAAATAGGTATAATGATACTTGTGGTATGTAACCCACATGATGATGGATTTAGAACTTGAAGTGACCTCAGAGGCATACCATGTAATTTTTCATTTTACAGGTAAGGAAACTGAAACCAAGAAGCTGTATAAGGAACACAGGAAAGAAGGGAAAAAGGAAGAATTTGGATCCAGATCCTATGACTGCGCTAGAGTTAAGGGTCTTCCCACTGTACCCCATTGCCCCTCCTACCACTTCAGGGCCGTTGTAAGGAAAGTGCTTTTCCAACCCTGATGAACACACTGCATCAAGGAAGTTGCAAGATTAAACACACTAGAGATATGAGCTAGCTAAACTACCTCTATTAGCATGGAAGAAGGCTGTGAATCCCACTCCCAAACCGGTAAGTCCTTTGAACCCACATTCAACCCAACTGGGACTCCAAAAGAAGCCAACCAGACATGATGTGAGCAGACACAAATGAAAAGTCCAGGGCCATCCTTAGCTCCTCTCTCCAGGCCTGATTGTCTGGGGCTTCCCTTCTCCTCTCCCCTGGAGAGCTTGCAAATGGATGTTTCCTGCTGAGTTTCCACCATGCTCCCCCCTTCTTCTCTGGACAGCCCAGCACCCCCTCCCTGGGCAGCATCTGCTGTGAAGAGATAGCCCAGGAGCATATTCCTGGCTGGTATGGGATGAAGTTTTGTGTGTTATTATTAGGGGATATTGATTCAAGCTTGCACAGATCATAGATCTCTCTCCCCACCTCCCCACTCCCCTTCAACACACCAGTCATATGTCTGGTTCTTGGAGACAGAATGCTTTTCAAAAGGTTAGGATGCATATTTTTAATTTCGGGAAGGCTGGAAGAGGGAGGGGTGTTGGAATGGGGGGGGGGGAGAGAAGATGAGAGAAAATAAATTCCCCTTCACATAATCATCAGAAGAAGACAGTCCCAAACAGTGACCAGACCATCCTCAGCTGCACGATGACAGCCGTTTCGGACTTATCGCGCCCCGGCACTATATTAAGGAACTGAGATTACATTGTTATTCATTAGTGAAACATCTGTTGGAAATCAGCAAGGAGCAGTTAGATATGATTGCTAAAAAAGTATGGCAGGGGGATGGGGTGAGAGGGGGAACTGAGTCTACTTCTTGGGGAATTAAAAAAAAGTCCCTGCTTCTGGTTTCCTGGAGCCCCAACAAGGTCTTTCTGTGCCCCTGGAATTCAATTCCACAGTACATATGGTTGTTAGCTTGAGCTGTGGTTCAGTATTCAGTAAGGGGTCTCAATTCCGGCTCAGCAGAATCAAGCAGGGAGTGGGAGTGAGGCTATTTTTAAATCCATAGGCAGAAGTTAGAGAACCATGGAATAAATAGTAGTACCTTCTATTTCTAAGTTACCTTCTATCTACTGGGTGGGTATCTTGTATGTACCAAGTTACCCATGTGTTGTCTCTCCTCCCATTAGAATGTAAGCTCCCTGAAGGCAGACTGCTTTTGCTTCCTCTACCTTTGTAATCCCAGCTTTTAGCACAAGCCCAGCACATAGTAAGAGCTAAATTAATCAGATTTATTGGTTGATTAATGTGCTGGAGTCAGAACTGGAAGGGCTCAGGGTTTGGAAGAAGCACAATTATCTAGTCCAAGACCATTATTCTACTAAGGAGGGAAGAAAGGCAAAATTAGTGCAGTAATCGCTTATTGTATGAAGGTGGATAAGGCATAGAGGAAAAAAAGGGTTGACCTGGATAGGTAGAGAGACCTGGATTCAAATCCTTCTTCTGAAATATACTGATGGTGTCATAGTGAGTAAGTCACTTAACCACTTGTTGCTTTTTGCTCTGATGATAAGATAGAAAAAGATTGCTGAGTTGCATCAGTGGGAGGGCTTTCCAAACTGGGAATACTTCACACTGATGAAATTACAGGTAAAGACCAAAATATACCCAGTCTGGAGGCATAAGTTCAGAATAGCTGGCAACATGGATAAAACATGAGACTTGGAGTTATAGGAACCGTGTTCAAATCCCAGTTCTGATACAACCTGTATGACCTTGGGCAAGTCACTTCTACTTTCTGAGTGTCAGTTGTCTTGTCTGCGAAGTGAGGAGGTTGGACTGAATGATCTCTTAAATCTTGTGTAGCCTTAGCTATAAATCTACAGAGTAAAATCTCATTTATTCTGAATGATGTTGTAAAAAAGTACAAATTATAGGAAATGTGATTTTCATTACTTATTATGTTATTTAATACAGTAATTTACTCTATTACCCTCCTCCCAAAAAGAAAAGGAATATGAAAGGTACTATGGCTATAAACATAAGATAAAAAACAGACCCCTGCAGGGGCAGCTAGGTGGGGCAGTGGATAGAGCCCTGGAGTCAAGAGGACCTGAGTTCAAATGCGGCCTCAAACACTTAACACTTACTAGCTGTGTGACCCTAGGCAAGAAGAAAGAAGAAGGAGGAAGGAGGAAGGAGGAAGGAGGAAGGAGGAAGGAGGAAGGAGGAAGGAGGAAGGAGGAAGGAGGAAGGAGGAAGGAGGAAGGAGGAAGGAGGAAGGAGGAAGGAGGAAGGAGGAAGGAGGAAGGAGGAAGGAGGACATTTGGTTGATGAGCTAGGATGGCTCTAAATGGTAGAGGGCCATGAATGCCCATCTGAGCGGTTTGAACACTCAACCCAAGGCCCTTGCCTTGTCTGGGCTCTCGGTTACTATTATGACTTTTCACTAAATTAGTTATTAGACATCATACCTCTTCTGTATAAAGCTGTCCCAACAATAATAATAACAACAATAATAATTAATAATGATAATAGCTCTAAGTTATGCAGCACTTTAAAGTTTGCAAGCTGCCATACATATACTATCTCATTTGATCCTCACAATAATACTGATGAGGTATGTGTTAGTATTATTCTCGTTTTATATATGAGGAAACTGAGGCTAAGTATTTAAATGACTTCTGCAGGGATCACATAAGTAGTAAATGTATGAGGCAGGATTTGAACTCAGATTTCCCTGACTCTTTAGTCCAATACTCTATCTACTGGGATGCCTACCTGCCTCCAGTGAAGCACTTTCATATGTATTGACTGGTTTCAGAACCCCTTCTGTGTGACCTCCTGGACTCTTACAAGGCTCTAGTCCCCATTCTTGTGCTGTTTTAACTTGATAAACAATACATGGTATCAGATAGCTCTGAATTTGCAAAACCAGCTTCCCATCCCATCCTTTTTAGCATCAACCTTCCTGGGTCTGGCCCAGGTGTCAGAGATTTGGGAGGGGAAGTCTTTCAACCAATAGGCAGCAAGGAAGGTAGCCAGAGGAAGGTTAAAAAGCCCTACGTGGGTGTTCCTATTGAAATTGTTGATGGTCATTTTGTTGCTCTTCATCACCCCTGAGCTTCCTTTTCCTCCTCTTGTCTAATGCTTTGCCAAGCTGAACTTGCTATTAATTGCTTAGATAGCTATTTCTCTTTCCTATGTTCTAAAATAAGTAAAGTTAGTGCACAGGTAGTAATCAATGCCTCTGTCTTCTCCTCCTTAAAGGCTGGGGTTACTTGTGAAGCAGTCAAGAGCAAGGAATTTAATGGGACTGAGAAAGGCCAGGAGGTGTATAGTCAGGTAGCAGAGCCTTCCAGTGATGAGAAGAGTGTTTTCTTTTCCTTTCCTGAGTTGGTCTTTCCCCTCACAAACTTTTTATCCTATGCTTTCTGTTAAAGATGCCAAAGTGTCAATCTGTGTGTGCTCTCTCTATCCTCCCACCCCCCACACTGGGGAGCTGGTCATTGGGAAAGTAAAAAAGCTGGAAAACTCTTTTTCCTTATTGTGAGCTTAGTTATCGACAAATAAAAATATTTTAGCCTACAATTCATTTTTCATGGGTTCATAGGACTTAGAACTGAAACTTTGTTAGCAACATTCCATTTTACTTTTAAAGATACAGTAACAGAATCTGTAGTCGGCTTCAGAAATGTCTAGTGAAACAAATATTATAGAAACTGAGTTCATCTACTCCAACCTTCTTCTCGTAGAGAAGAAAATGAGACCCCTAGAAGTGATATTCCCAAAGTCTCACCTGGATCGTAACAAAGACAAGATCTGAACCTAGGTTCTCTCATGAATTCAGGGCTCTTTCTTGAACTTCTAAGGAGCGGGGGCGGGGGGGGGAGTTCTGCTTCCAAATTTTCCTTAAAATGGTGATTTACTTGGACAATCTTACCTGAAAAATATAAGAAACTGATGTATTAAAGAGGAAGGCTATTTGGGTTGTCACCAATTTTCATTTAATTAGCATGTCTTATAGCAGTTTGTTTCCTCCACAATTCCCGTCACCTGGCAGAATCACCTGGGTGAGGTTCTGAACTCACTGCCCTGGGGTAACGTAGCCAGTGAGAAGGAAGAACAGTTTCTAATGGATAACAGCACCTCAACTTTGTGGGGAAGTAGAGTCCCCATAACCCACAGTACCATGGGGGAGAGAGCTCTGAATCTCAATAGGGCCTGGGCTTGAATGGGGTTTCCACGGCCATTAATTACATAACATTGAGAAATCAAACACATATAGTAAGTGGACCAATGCTTTGATTGTATTTTATACAAGTGGTCCTCTCAGAATCACCTCACGTAGTCCTCCTCCTCCTGAGGTCTATAGTGCTAGAACCTTAGGTTCTCATCTGCTTAGCCCCTTCTGCTGGGCTCCCATTTGCCCCTTCAATGACCAGCTACACACTGGTTTAAAGTCCCCGATTTTCAAAGTTGGAAAGGGCATCAGTAGGCCTCACATAATTTAACCTGCACAAGAATCTCTTCCCTGTCCAACCAAAGAAGGATTAGGTTTGACATCGAGGAAAGAAAAACAATTCAAACACCTGGAGTCTACCCCCAATGTAGCATTGGTTGCCTCTGAAGCAGTGCCTCCCTCTCCTGACCTGAGGCTCATAGGATTGTAGAGGAAGGCTATGATGAAGCTTGATGCTTTCCTAGTCCCATTCCTTTCCTTTACAGGAATCCTTTCTACCCTCTCCTCACCCCCATTGTCCTCTGTAGCCACCCCTTCAGAGACCTAGCTTCTGTAGGCACCCACAGAATGATGATAACTAGTGAAGACCCAAACAAAGAAAGTTCTTGACCTCAGAGTCCTTGTAATTGTCAGTCCAATGTCAAAAGCCAATAACTCTTTTCAATAGAAATGACATGACTATTGGCTTTCCTGCTGCCATGGGGCCTTTCCATCTGACTTGCAACTGAAATCTCCTCTGCTTCCCCCATTATACTGTGAATTTCTTAAGAACATCTATTTTCTGTTCCATTCATATTCCCAAAACTAACTTCCCCATTTCCCCATTCAATGGCTAAGGCACATTGACAAGCACAATAAAGCCAAGTGTTGATATTAGAGGTCAGCTCCAAATCCGGGGCTCTTACCCTGCCCCCTACCATGCTATCTCATGACCTGAAACACATTTACTTTGTGTATTTGCTTATGTGTTGAAAAGTTTTGATCTAATAAAGGTCTGTGAGAATAGGGGCTGCTTCATCTTTCTCTGCAGTTCCAGACACTAACACATGGCAGGTTTTTATTTAGAATTTTTATTTTCCCAAATTACATGTAAACAAATTTTACGTCAATTTTAAAGCTTTGTGTTCTAAATTCTCTTCCTCCTTCCCTTCCCACCCCCAAGAACTCAAGCAATTCAATATGTTATACATGAGTAATCATGGAAAACATTTCCACATTAGCCAGGTTGTGAAGGAAAACAGACAAAAATAAAACTTCAGATAAAGGAACTAACAAAAATTATGCTTTAATCTGTATTCAGATACCATCAATTCTTTATCTGTGGATGGATTGCATTTTTTCCTAAGTCCTTCAGAGTTGTCTTGGATCATTGCATCGGGGAAAATAACCAGGTCATTTACAGCAGATCATCTTACAATATTGCTATTATTTTTGTATACAGTACATTTCACTTTGTATCAGCTCACATAGGTCCTTCCAGGTTTTTCTGATAGCATACATGGTAGGTTTTTAATAGATGCTCATTGAATCAAATGTCAATGGTGGAATTTCAGGCAGGGTATTAGGTGAGGGAAATATTTTTCTGGGGCCAAGCTCATATGACTGGTCTTCATCATCAGTTTGCATGAGGTGCAGTAAAAATGTGACTTGTTTATAAAAGGTTTAGAGGCAGCCTTTAAAACATTTATTAAAGATGGGATCATAATAATAGAAAGTCAGGTACCCCATCCCCTCCACCTTCCATGAAGATTCTGGGTCTAAGCCCTAAATTCCGTTAGGTATACCAAGGGGACCATTCAAGGGAAAGTGGAATTGTCTTTCATAATGGCTTTCAAAAAATTAGGAATATGACCCTCAAATAGCTCCCAGCTCATTTTTAACAACCATGCTGGGGTTATCATCCCTAGATTTACTGGGAAAAAGCCCAAATGTGGGTCAGGGAGGTGGTAGAAAGAGGTCTTTAAGGCCATGACAGGGCTTGTGAAAACCGATCGGCCTTCCCTGAACCCCACCCCCCCATACACATACATTTATGTGGGTCCATAGAGGGTACTGAGCCATTAATAATTGGGAAATGGAGAATCCAAGGAAACACTGGGACAAATACCTTGTAACTGGCAGAGTCACAATTGCAGGAAGCCAAACAATTCAATACATTAAAACTGGATAGGAAAGGTGGAGATCATGGGTAGGAAAAGGTTACTGATGGAATGATGGTTTGGGGGTGTGGATGAACAAGCTGGCATTTCTCAGCTAAATGGCTATTAGCCAATGGATGGTGGACAAGGAAAATAATTTTCCTTGTGTTACATATATGTGGAAAAACATTGTATGTATATATGTGTGTGTGCTTCAAGGTTCCAAAGCTCTTCTTTCTGATTCTTGACTTTTTTATTATCTCCAACATAAATTTCCCTGTTTATTCAACTGGGCTCATGACGTGGTCTCCAGTTCTCAGTATCTTGGTTGGCTTCCTTTGGAAGCCTGGACAGTAACACAATCATTCATTTAGAGCCAGAAGGGGAGATCTTAGAAGCTATTGAGTCTAACTTCACTTTAAAGATGAAGAAGCTAAAACTTGATAATTTCACTGCTTTGCCCAGAGTCACAATAGCTAGAAGTGCATGAGGAGTGATCTGGATCTAGATCTTCTGACTCCCAACTATAGCACTCTACCTAACAGGGCACGCCTCTCAAAGGACTTTAGGTCAAGTGACTACTTCAAATTACAGCTTAGTGGTAGAGTTGGGTTTCTATAACTCAAATCTCATGATTCTTAAATCTCCCCTAGTTTTTCCCTCCACCATTCAAGGCCTCTCACTTGCCCTCATTTCTTTCCTGTTCCTCTTCATGGCACTCTCTGATCAGAATGAAAGCCCTGATGAAAAATTTGTATTAATTGATTCTTTAGTGCCTTGGGTTCATCCAGTCCAATTAGAGATAAATAATTCAGGCCACCGGATGCTGAGGCCAGGACCCAGCCTAATATGGCATTGATTGAGATGGAGAGCGACAGATGTCTACTGTGATGTCATGTGTAGACTGAATCCAGGCTGACTGAGAGAATGGAATACTTCTGTTGGTGTTGGTACAAGTACCCTCATAGAAGAAATGACATGAATTGAAATTGTTTGAGTGCTTTCAAGTTTACAAGGCAGCATTTCTTACTGGAGCCCTTTGAGAGTAAGGGCCATGCTTAGTGCCATTTTACAGGTGAGATGGTTGAGGCTCGAGTCCTCTCAGGAAGGGAGCCTCAATTGTTTAAATCAAGACCCAGGGCTTTCTTTATTGGGCAGAATAAGAGCTAGATAACATTAATGTTTCTAAAATGCTTTATTTTGAGTCTCAATAGGGATTATTCCCATCTTACAAAAGACCTGAAGCAAAGGGATGAAATGACTGCCCTGCTGGCTAAGTCTCCTATGTGCATTATCTCTTTGGTTCTCCCAACTATGCTGAGTGCTACTAAGATTTCCATCTCTAAGAATGGGAAACCTTGACTCAAAGGTCAAGAGATTTGCCCAGGGTTACACAGCTGGTAAATGACAGAAGGAATATTGGCCTGCTCATCATAGAAGCCAGTAAGGTAGCTATTATCAGTCCCACTAGCTTCAGTTTTCACAGCTGCAAGATGGGAATCTAAGGAATGGATTTCCCCCATTTTCACACAGTAAATGGTAGGGTCAGAATTTGAACCCAAAATCCAAAGAGTTGGTGCTAGGTAAGAGCTTATCTTGCAAAGTAGAGGCTGAAACATGAATGGACTGAGCTGTGGACTCTAACATCACCTTCCAGATCCAATTCAATGATTTCAAACCTCATGTTTGACTTCTGCAATATTTCTCTCACCTGCCTATTTGGGTCTCTCCCATAATTCAATAAAATAGAATTCATGGTGAGTCATGTGATTAAAACTGGGTTAATTCATACTACCATGACTCTAGATCATCTTGGGAGGAAAGATTTTGAGACATTAAGAACATTATTTGGAAGAGAGAACATAAAGGGATAATTCATACCTTTACCTCAAACCACCTTTGACCTTGAGGAAATGTGAAAAATGAGTGAACAGTTCCATAGATGCTTTTTAAAGAAAGATGTGATATTGGAGGGAATGAGGAAGAGCTGCCATACTTTGAACTTCCCTACTTCCATGAGGCACACCCATTATTGGAAGGCAAACTAACGAATGTCCTCAGGATATTCCAATAGTCTTATCTGTTTAAAGTAATAAATCCAAAAGGGAACTTGACTGTCCATGACCTTTTGATAGGAATGGAGAAGCTACTGGTCAGAGGACATGAGTTTGAATCCTGGCTTGGACACTTAATCCTTGTGATCCTCCGCCCCCAAGATACTCAGGCCTAGGTTTCTTCACCTGAAAAAAATGAAGAGATTTGAATTTAGAAGACCCCTCGAAATTCCTACTAGCCCTCAATCCATGATCTAAGGGCTGGAGCTACAGGTAAATAAGAAGCAATCCATATCACCTGACCCAAATCCTTTGTATTTTCTATTATGCTGAACTGATCATCTCTTGAATATTGTCTCTGTGTGTGCTTTGTCTCACAAACCTAATAAGTGTCCTTGAATGCTTTCTGGGGGCTTGAGATTTTTTTTTTAATTGGCTTTAACAAGGGGGAAGTAAGTGGTATAAAAGAAAACACCAGATTTTGGAATCTGAAAGCCTGGCTTTGAATTCTGACTCTGTCATGTACCTTTTGATCAAGTCTCTTCCCTTTTTGCCCTGAATTCTCCCCCTCTATAATTGGAGAGTTATAGCTAAATCTTGAGGCTTAAGGCAGACCTGAGAAATGGGACTGAGCTGAGTATGAGTAGTTGGGTATTGAGTGATTGTAAAACCACTGACTGTTCAACCCAGTCTCTCAGGAAGGCAGCCCCTGAACCAGAGTAAGACCGCCAGTCATGAGGTACAGCTTTTGGGAATATCTTATGGGAATATGGCACAAATGTTATGGAATCTATGGAAATGGTTCTCTATGCCACACTGGATTGCAATCCAGTGGCAGAAGGTGTGTACACAAGGAAAGGGTGAAGCTATTGAGGCTCTCAAATGAGGTCACTCTAGAAAGTCTCATAGCTGTAGGATGTTAGACAACACTTCTGGTCTCTAAGCTCTTCCCAGATAAGAACATTAAGCTAAGCCTTCATAAACTTCCTTGGTGTTAAATGGGGAATTTCCAAAGAGGTGGGGAAGGAGGCAGATGATCAATCTATACCTGACTCAGAAATCCTCTCTAACATCCCTTACGTGATCATCCAACTTCTGCTTGAAAACTGGTATTTGGCCTACCTTGGTAGGCCGTGGGGTTCCTCTTTCCTATAGGACAGTGGTCCTTGTTTAAGGATTTCCTCTCAACCCTAAGCCTGCTGCTTTTCATTTCCTGATCTTTGCTTTTAGGTCTGTCCTCTGGGGCCAAGCAGAACAAAGCTAATTCCTCTTCTGGGTTATGCCTCCCAGACTTGCCTCCTTCGCCCAAGTCTTTTCTTTCAGGCTAAGCATCTCCCATTCTTTGTCTTCATACATCATGAACTTGAGCCTTCACTACCCAGCTAATTGTCAGAATCGGGGATATTAGAATCCATCAACTCTAACGCTTGACAAATGAGGAAGCTGAGGTACAGAACTGAAGTGGTTGGCCCTTCCTCAAATGTCACCCAGAATGGAACAAAAGACTGCAGACCACCTGGCCCTTTTTAGGAGTTAGGCCTCTTAAAATACAACCAGGATTTTTTTTCCATTTATTTTAACAAAGGCAGAAAACATTTTTGAGGTCCACACTTGTTAGACTTCTCTCTTCTTTAAATGTTTACTTATCTGCCTTCACACAGAATAAGTTTTATGACAGACTCTTTAAAGCACCTTGGGATCATAGCTGTTACCTGATGGCTCCTTGCCTAGACCTGTGGATGCAGAAGGCATAGGAGATTAGTCTGTGTTTGAGTTGAACCCACAGTGTCTCCCCTATCATTTTATCTAATCTTTGTTCTTATATCTTTCCTTTCTCCGAAGAAAAGTCTACTTATTTGATGGTTCTGAGTAATTTTTTTTTTCAGTTCATTTTTGGTTTTAATCTTGAGTTTTAATCCATTTTTATTTTTTTTTAGTAAGGCAATTGGGGTTAAGTGACTTGCCCAGGGTCACACAGCTAGTAAATGTTAAGTGTCTGAGGCCGGATTTGAATTCAGGTATTCCTGAATCCAGGGCTGGTGCTCTATCCACTGCGCCATCTAGCTGCCCCAGTCTTAATACATTTTAAAAGACCAGACAACTGTCTGGTTGTCCCATTAGAACAGGCCCCACTCAACAAAGTTGTATAAAGTTGGGCCTAAACATTGAACAGCTTTCTAATAACTAGACTTAGAACAACTGATCAGTCACTAGCTCCTTCTGTTCTGTGGGAAGGTGCCTCTTGGATCTGATGCAATAATATATCCCAAGCTCAACCCAAACTTTTTTTTTTTGCCTTCAAAATGCCCTTCCCAAGATTGATGAGCAGAGCATATGGGTATATGCAACTATTTAAAACCTGCTTATATGAGAATAAGCAAAGGGATGATTTCTTGGAGGCCTTTCATTTCAGGCTTATGAAATTCCTATCTTGAGTCAGTGCTGCCCTCTTTGGGCCAGAGGTAACGGGGATGTAGCTTGTGATATCTTTGTTATATCTTTTGTTTTGTTTTCAGGGTGAATGATATAGTTCAACAGATTTTTGTTTTTATTTGAATTCTGGATTTTGTTGTATTTTTAAAAATCAATTATCCCTTTATGTAAGGGAGTTGAGTTCCCAACCTAGAATTGGAGCCATTTCTAGGAGTCACTTGGGAGTCTTGGCTGGCCCCAAGAGATGGAAACTACATTTTTAAAAAATTAATATTTTATTTCCCAATTACATGTAAAAACAATTTTAAACCTTTGTTTTATTTTTTATAATTTTGAGCTCCAAATTCTCTTCTACCCTTCCTCTTCTCTATCACTGAGAAGGCAAGCAATTTGATAAAGGTTATATAAAAGGTCATCTAAGCCATGTTATAAAAGAAAACATACAAAAAAACCCAAGAAAAATAAAGAAGGTAAAATAAGAGAATGGGAAGCTGCATTTTCTGTTTTGTTAAGAAAATGAAATCCAATGTGTTTATTCTTGGGGAGGTGATAGTTGGGGCCCTAGGGAAAGAAGGTCCTAGATGTGGAGCTTCTGGGGCCCCCAAAGGTGTTAGGAGAAAGGCAAGGCCAGGCCACTTGGTAAAAGGGGAAAGATAGGATCCTTGAGGAAATGGCTTCCAGAAGCCTAGATCCATTGCTGGTTTGGGTCTGCCACCAGGCTGAGCTTGCTCCCTGATCAGCCAGCTTTCTGTTCCATCTCCATCCTTAGTCTGGTGAATCAGATATGTGATTTAGTGGGGTGTTTGCTTCTGCTGGCCTCTTGGCTGCTCACCTTTCTTCTTGTTGAAAGATTTTGTGGTTTTTCCTTTGGTCAAGGACTTGGTTATCCATTGCTGAGCCCTGCTGAGCTGGTCATCCCCTTGGATCTCCACAAAATTAATCTCCCCCCCCCCTTGCCTATTTCCTCTAATCTTGCAGCAGCAATGAAAGAAGCATCTGGGGTAATCTCATGGTGGGGAGCTAAGGCTCGATCAGACTTTGGGTAGGAGCCACTACTATAGTCTTGATAGTAACTGTCAATAGCAATAGCATTGCTATATGTAAAGAATTAGTGGTAGGGCTGACTGCTGGCATCCTTCCCCAGCTTAGGCACCCAGGTAACCCTATCTGAGCTAGCAGCCACCATCTTGAATTCAAGGGTTGCCTTGGCTACCTTGGCATCCTGGAAAGTGAGCTCTGGTTCTGTGGTGGGGGGTGTGAGGGTGGATCTTCAGAGGTAGCAAAGGCAGGATAAAAGGAGGGATCAGCCTTGTTTAGAAGGAAAAAGTTCCAGGCAGATAGGTGGTATACAGGCAGCTAAGTGGCGTAGTGGATAAAGCACCGGCCCTGGATTCAGGAGGACCTGAGTTCAAATCCAGCCTCAGACACTTGACACTTACTACCTATGTGACCCTGCCCCACCAAAAAAAGAGGAAGAAGTTCAAGGTCTACTTCCTCATCACTGTAGTCAGTCTCTTGGGTGACCTGCTTTGTCACCTACAGGGATGGCAGCATTCTTGGCAGCTGCTTTGATAGCTGAGGGTGATGGGGTGGCAGTGGTAGCACCCACAACAGGGGCACAGGAGGAAGCAGAAATAGCAGATTGGGTTTTGGGGGATGATTTAGATGTTTCCCCATCCAAACAAGGCCTCCCTCTTTGCTTGGACTCCAAGGGTCCAAGTTACTCTACTTCCCCCTAATGTCTTCAGAACAAAAAACATCACCACCACCTCTTTCTTTTAAAAAAAATTTCCTGGGGCGGCTAGGTGGTGCAGTGGATAAAGCACTGAACCTGGATTCAGGAGTTCCTGAGTTCAAATCCGGCCTCAGACACTTGACACTTACTAGCTGTGTGACCTTGGGCAAGTCACTTAAGCCCCATTGCCCCGAAAAACAAAACAAAAACAAAAAGAAATCTAAAAAAAAAAAATTTCCTTCCACCATGGCAATCAACAGAGCCCCAAGTCCACTTGCCCTCACCTGCCAAGGAAAGTGCCTTAAGGAATCTGAGAGAGCTGAGGGGAGTGTGAACTCTTTGACCCTTTATGTCCATCCTTGGATATAAACATCTGTGCCTAAGGTTTCTCATGTGACAGTCTGAGCCTGGGGCTGCCAAGTCAATCAGAGCTCAGTCAGGCATTTGAACAGTACATTTTTTTGAGGCAACTGGGTTAAGTGACTTGCCCAGGGTCACAAAGCTAGTGTCTGAGTCCAGATTTACTTCTGGACCTCTGTTTCCCCATCTGTACATGGCCCCTGAGGTCCTGATCCTACAACCCTATAACCAGATGGCTTTTTGAGACGTGCAGGCTTACCCTTTCACTTAGCAGACATGAAGATTCATTGTCAATACTCTGAATGCCACTTGTTGATGGTCCTGCAAAGTCTAAGGTGTCAAGGGGTTAATGAGGCATTCTGCAGGAGACACACTAGAGCATGTATACTATGCTGGACTGGGAGAAATAGAATTCTAGCTAAGATGTTGCCCCTAATGTCTACAGAGCTTATATTAACTAGAATTCTCCCCCAAACCTACAGCCAGATTAAAATGTAATTGGGAAATATTTAACAAAATAAATAAAAATATAATAGAACATAGATGATGCAGTTTTCTAAGTCACTATGAAGCCCACAGGGACCCTTAAGTACTGTTGTGGCCTCTGTTTCTATTTGTGACACCACTATTCTAGTTAATTTTTTTTTTTGGCGGGGAAATTGGGGTTAAGTGACTTGCCCAGGGTCACACAGCTAGTTAAGTGTCTGAGGTCCTTCTGAATCCAGGGCCGGTGCTCTATCCACTGCGCCACCTAGCTGCCCCTATTCTAGGTAATTTTTAATGACCAAGCTGCTGACAGAAGATGCTAACCTTCACTGACAGAGGGATCCTTCTCATATGGGAGTTCCCTAGCCAGCGAAATCTACAAGTCGTTAGTCCTCATCACCTGAGTTGGCCACAAGAGTAAGAGTGAGCTGGAGATGTACATGAAAGTTTCATTTGGTTGCTTTTATAATCACTGAAACTTGGGCTATGATCTAAGGCTTGTAGAATGAAGTCCTTTATTTCAAAGGAACAAATTTGATAAAGGACCATGAAGAAGTGGTTTATTTGAAGAACATACTCAAGTGATATTCATGAACTTGAAGAGAAAGGAAAGTCTATTTAGAAAGAAATAAGCATTTATTAAACACCTCCGTTTTAGGCGCTGTACTAAACACTTTACAATTCTCACAACACCTCAGAGGCAGGTACTATTTTACAGTCGAGGAAACTGAGGCAGAGAGAAGTGACTTGCCCATCACATAGCTAGTAAATATCTGAGGTTGGATTTGAACTTGGGCCTTGTAGACTCTAGGTCCAGTGCTGTATCCATCATGTCTAGGTGTCTCTAGAATAGGGAAAAAAAGGAAGTACTCATTGTGAAGAGAATATACTACAAGCTACCCAAACAAAGAAGGAATAGATGAGGATTTGAGAGAAGTGAGGTGTACATGGCACAAACCTGGCATATTTTAGCCACAGTGGGAGATCCGAGTTGAAGGGATATCTATTAAAGGTATCTTTATATTGTTTTGGGAAAACCAAGCTGTCTTTCAAAAGATGAATTGGTGATGAGAACTATCTTTTGGGCTTGATTCTGACCAACAAGGTGGGATGAGTTGCTAATATAACAATGATGGGATTCTGAGAGAAAAGATTGGTTCATTGGGAGGGAGAATATAGGAGGGAGGGAGAATAGAGATGAATCTGGAGGTGGAGAGCAGAACTTCAAAAGTCTAGGAAGGGAAGGAGACAAAATAAAAATGGGAAAAGCATGTGATTTAAGAATTGAAAGGCAAGTGGCAGAATGTGAAGAACCCTACCTCAGGAACTAGAGAGCCTGGGTTTAAGTCTTGTCGCTCAGTACCTCTGGTGTGACCTTGGGCACATTATTTTACTTCCTTGGGTCTTACTTCCTCAGTTGTGAAAGGAGATGGGGGTTAGACTAGGTGGGATCTACATCCTAACACAGGCATAACAGAAGACTTTCAGGCTAAAAAGACTGATAATATCATTCAATGATCTCAATCATGTCCAACTCTATGACTCCATTTTGGGGTTTTCTTGGCAAAAACACTGGATTGGTTTGCCATTTCCTTCTCCAGCTCAGTTTATAGATGAGGAAACTGAGTCAAACAAGGTTAAGTGACTTGCCCAGGGTCACTTGACTAGTAAGTGTCTGAGGCCAGATTTGAACTCATGAAGAAGATAAATCTTCCTGATTCCCAGCCCAGTGCTCTATCAATTGTGCCACCTAGCTGCCTCTAATATATTATGCAATAATATCCTATCTTCTCACACAAAAACTCTGACCTCCGTGAGAGGCTTAGAGAAGTCATTGAGACCAACCTAGATAGTTAAAACTGAGCAGAAGTGGGAAGTGATACCAACTACAGAAGTACAGACTGGACCTGTGACTTCATTGTCACAAGGAAGTCCTAGGTGAAGAAACTCCCTCTACTATTTCAGGTAGCCATTTCTTCTGCAGTTCATAGGTCTTAGAGTTGCCAAGAGTGTCGATCTCAGGGCTATAAAACTCCCCAAATCAGTCTGAAATTTGAAAATGTAACAAACTAAATAAAAATACAACATAATGTTAATTTGTGCTTGGTACATAGGTACTCAAATATTTATTGATTTTTTTTTTTTGGTAAGTCAATAGGTAGTACACAGGGATCTATTTCTATTTAAGTCTAACATCACGGGCCTACAACACCAAGATTAAGTCTATTGCTAAGGTTCACACCTAAGGTGGAACTTCAGTCCAAGAATTCCATACTCCAATCTTACTAAGCTTTTATCCATACTGGACTTTCTATCTAGATAGACCTGATCATGGAAGCAGATGGCCTACCAATTGCTCCACACTGCCTCTCTGGGGCTAGGTAACTAAAGACTAATGAAAAGCTTTACGTCCTTCAAGTATCTGGAACACCAAGCTTAGGATGACTGAAGCTGTCAATGATGGCCAAGGGCAATGAAGATTTTTTTAGCTATGGTTGAGGCAAGTGGAATATCTAAGATGAACTCTCTGCTTGGCTTGGATGACTTGCTAATAGGAGGAGACCAAACTCTTTCTTCATTGTGGATTTGGATGAACAAAAATAAAGGCAGGAACACCTAGGTTCCCTCTAAGAGTTTGGACTTCAGATGAGGGTTATGCTAGTATCCCCAAAGAAATAGCTAACATGTCTGTTTGGAGGGAAGTCATAGAGAATGGAAGAGATACTCTAGGATTGGAAATGAGCAAATACCCCATTTGGAGTGTGGTGTAGAAATCAAAGGGAATAAACTTCAGAAGATTGACCAATGACTTTGGCATCAATTCTAGACAAAATTCTAAAAGATAATTAGAGATTGTTTGAGCAATGAGAAGAAGGGAGTAGCAATGATTGAGCCAGCATGGCTCACATGAAGGTCATGCTGTCCCAGACAACATGGCAGCAAGAAGAGTCCTAGATTTAGAGTAAAAGACTCGGATTTGTATCCAACTTCTGTCTGCTCCCTGTGTGCCCTTGGACAAATTGTTGCCCTTCTCTGGGATCTTCCTTTTTTATTTATAAAACAAAGGGATTGGACTTGATAAATTGTCTAGTCTGTCTGATTATGTAAACTTCATTGCCTTTTTTGAGAGTACTACAAGGTTGGTAGATTAGGGAAAGGCCATAAATGTGTTTGCCTAATAGCCTTGTTTCCTCAAGGACAAGCTAGAGAGATCTGGGACCAGATGGTTAAGTGGATTTGGAATTGATTGACAATCTCACTGGAAGATTGGTCAGAGGTTCTAACCTGGAATCCATGAACTTAAAAAATCACATGTTATCAGTATTTCAATATAACAGGGTTTTCTCTTGTAATCCTATTGCATTTCACGTAGTCAAAAATGTGATTATGAGAAGGGCTTCATAAGCTTCTCCAGATGGCCAAAGGGGCCCTGACACCCCAAATGGGTAATAATCCTTGTTTTAAATCAACTGAAGGGCAGCTAGGTGGCACAGTGTATAAAGCAACAGCCCTGGATTCAGGAGGCCCTGAGTTCAAATCCAGCCTCAGACACTTGACACTTAACTAGCTGTGTGACTGTGGGCAAGTCACTTATCCCTCATTGCCCCGCAAAAAAAAAAAATCAATCAATCAGCTGAATAAGATCTAGCAACTCCATAAGAACATGCCAGAAATCAGATCAAATCTCTCTTTTTTTTGGGGGGGGGGGTGAGGCAATTGGAGTTAAGTGACTTGCCCAGGGTCACATGGATAGTAAGTGTTAAGTGTCTGAGGCCACATTTGAACTCAGGTCCTCCTAAATCCAGGGCCGGTGCTCTATCCACTGCACCACCTAGCTGCCCCAAATCTCTTTTTAAATACAAAGTAAATGGCTTGGATAAAATAGATAACATTCCTAGCAAACTTCCAGGGGACCCAAAGTCAAAAGAGAAATATTAAAAAGACAAGATTAAAAACATCTCAACTGTCTAGAATGATAGGTTAAATCTAATGAGATGAAAAACGTGAAATTTAGTTTGATTCAAAACTTTAAGTATAGATTGAAGTTTCCTTGGCTTGACAGAATTTGATGTAAAGGATTGGGAGGCTTCCACAGATTTCAAGGACAATGTGAGTCAAGTATGACATGGTAAAAAAACATTCCAGTAGGAACAGATGAAAAATTGTAATGGGGGCGAGAAGTGAGCGATGATCACTGATCTGTGTTGGCCAGACTACATCTGGGATTATTAGTTCTGGGTCCTACGTGTCAAATGACAATGTCCTTCCCTAGATTCAGAATAGACTAATTAGAACCCAGGACATGTCATAATCTCTTCGAGCCTCAGTTTCCCATTCTGTAAAATGAGGGGGATTTGTCTTGGGTCTTTTCAATACCTTTACCAAAGTCATTGATACAGATGCTAAGCAGCATAGGGCCAATTGCAGATCCCTTGGGCATTCCAGCATGGACCACCTTTCAAGCTGATATTAGATCATAAATTATTGCTCAGCTAGCTCTGAATTGATGTAACAGTAGCCCACATCTCCATCTCTTCCACAAGGATAGCATGAGGCTTTATCAAATGCTTTGCTAAATTATAAGTCAACTATATTTATGGAGTTGCAGATGGAGTTTCCTTCACATCAGGAAACCCTTCCTGACAATCCGTTTTCCCACAAATACAATGGGCTTCCTTTTGAGGTAGTGGGTTCTCCTCACCCCACTAGAACCTCTTTAAATCAAAGTTGCATGATTACTTGCAGGCATGTTTTATAAGATCTTTTTAAAATATAGTGACTACACACACACACACACACACACACACACACACACACACACACACATACTTCCCAATGTCTATGTGGAAACCTATACACATATCCCTCTTATAAATCATGAGTATTCATGATAGACTACATATATAGCAACCTGAAACCATAGTTCACTGAGAAATTGGAGGTAATTCCATACATTTCTGCAGCCATGATTAGCCACTATACACAATATGAATTCTAATGTAAAAAAGACTTTGTGGCCATATGTATTCTCCATTTTGCATTCTTGATTCTATATCAGTTAAAAGTCTACTAATGTTTCTCTGAATCCCTTATTCATTATAGGCCAATAAATTTCATTCCCATACCGAATTTGTTCTGTTATTTTCCAAAATGATGGTCACTCACTTTGGTTTTCCATGTTTTGCAGCTATAAATGGCATTACTATGGTTCTATGAATGTAGTACCTTTCTATCCCTTACCTACTTGAGGATATGTGCCCAGTGATGGGATTACTAGATCAAAAGGTAGGAACAGCATAAGAAGTAACTTTTCATATGTCTACTTGTTCTGTAGAATGGCCAAACCAATTTACAGGTCTACCAACAGTGTATCAGCATCACATTCTTCCCTCCCCCCCCCCACTCCCTCCAACATTGGCTATTTTTTGTCATCACAGTCAACTAGCACTTGAATATCTTGATATATTGACCATTTCTCACGATCATGAGGTGATTCTTATAAACCTTCCAACCCCTTTTATGGACCTGACTTATAACTTCATTGAAGTAGGGAACTCTTGGTGAGACAACTATTTACCTCAATTCAGGTCACCATCTTCCCTAAAGCTTAGAGTTGAAGACTTATAGATTTGTGGTTAAAGGTCTTGCCCAGGATTATACAGTAAGCACCAAAGGCAAGAATTAAATTCAGGTATTCTTAGCTCTAAGGCTGGCTCTCTGACCATAATTCCATGTTGCTTCTCAGTGCCTCAGTTAACTTTCAAATCTGATTTAGAATGCTTTTCAATTTGTGTTTACATTTCTTTGGGAAACACTTAGTCATAGTTTTTTACCTATTCTCTACTGGAGAATGGTCTTTCATTTAATCAGTTCACCGATCTTTTGGTTAACTTTATATTTGAAAAATTTCTTTCCCCATTCAACAACTTATTTCAGTTTAATTTGGTTCATGCAAAAAAACTTATTATATACAATCAAAATTCTACATCTTTTGCCCATTTGGTGATAAATTCTCTTAACCTTTAATATGAAAGGTGCTTTAAAAAAAGGGGGGGCAGCTAGATGGCACAGTGGATAGAGCACCGGCCCTGGAGTCAGGAGTACCTGAATTCAAATGCAGTCTCAGACACTTAACACTTACTAGCTGTGTGACCCTGGGCAAGTCACTTAACTCCAATTGCCCCGCCAAAAAAAAAAAAAAAAAAGGAAAAAATATGAAAGATGCTTCCTTTAACTAGCTAGAAATCTAAAATTTTAATGTTTAGGCCATTCATTTGGAGTTACTTTTTATATATAGTATAAGATGCTGATCTAAACCTACTTTTTTGTCAATACTTTCAGCAGTCCATGTTGAAAAGCAAGTCCTATTAGTTAACTGGTATTTCTTGGGTTTACCAAATCCTAGCCTATTTAAATTGCTTTTAGTTCTTGCTTCCCTAGACTGAGCCATATAAAAAGAGGCCCTGGTTAAGGTAAAGGGTTGAACTCGGATTCTGTTGGCCCTTCCTGAAACTCATGCCTTCATTTCACCTAGAGAGCCACTCAAATTGCTTTTTGTACAAGACACCACCCAACTTCAAACAGTTTTGTTTGTACCAGCTGCGTGACACAGCATTTCAGCCCAAGGCAACCCAAGGAGAAGGTAGCATGACTGTTGCTGCCATTGGAAGTTTCATTTCCAAAAACCTTTACTTCTACCGTAGGGGCTTAGTCCTGTTACTCAAGTAACTCTCTCAAAAGATTGCACATGTGTAGAGTTTGTAAAAATTGTAAAATGCTAGGCACTTTAAAAGCTTTCAAGCATTACCATCTTACAGGTGAGGAAACTGAGATAAGGTGATATGAAAAGGTCCAAATCTGTGGTACTTAGGTGATGCAGCAGATAGAGTGCTGGGCGTAGAGTTTCGAAGACCAGAGTTAAAAATCTGGCCTCAGATACTTACCAGCTGGGTGACCCCAGGCAAGTCACTTTACCCTGTTTGCCTCAGTTTCCCCATCTGTAAAATGATCTAGAAATGTAAATGGTAAACTACCCCAGTATCTCTGCCAAGAAAACCCCAATGGGGTCATGAGTTAGACATGAATGGAACAACTCAAACACCACCAAGTCTGTGTTGGTCACTCTTTGACAGTAACATCTTTTGTCTCGTCAACTAGTACCTTCTCTATTTGAATAAGGTGTGATGGAGTATGTGACCTATGGATTATCCATAGCCCATATCAAACTAAAAATGAGATAACTGAGGAAGGAGGTTGTGGGGCAAGTCTATATTCTGTGATTGTGTTCTAGGATGCACATGAGTGTTACAGAATAAAGATCTAGATCTAGATCCTGGATCTGCCACTGAGCCACCTAGGCATGACCTTGGGTGAGTCATTTCCTGTCTTCAGATCTGTTTCAGAAGGGGCTGAGAAGGGAAGGTTTTTCTGAGCATTGTCTAATTGATACTTACATCACCACCCCCCTTTCTCTCCCTAGGTATCTTGTAGGTATATTGAAAGTAGGGAGGTTTTGTTTTGTCTTTGTCCTCATCACTTAAGCAGTCTTATGTACTTTCATATACAGGTTATTATGAATTAAATCAAATTGAATCAAATTACCTACAATGGTGAAATCTGAGGAAGAAACTTTCTGGATTAATGTAGACTGGCAACTGTTCAACAACTTAGCACTATAAAAATGGTTGGGTCTTGCAATGTTTTGACTTGCCCAGGGTCAGAGGGCCAGTACATGAGCCTTGAACTTGGGTCTTCCCAACTCCAAAGTCCCTTCTCTAACCACCATACCCCCTGCCTCTTTCTTTCCTTTCACACAATAGGTGTTTAACTCGTGCTTATTGGATTAGACGGTGATCTAAATTCTGCATCTTGTTCAGTTACTTCAGTTCTGTCCAACTCTTTTCCATTCCTACAACTGATATATTTCCTTTCCATCTCCTGTAGAATGGAGAATGAAGTTGCTTGGACCATATTGGGTTTCTGTTTCACCACAGATGTGCTGAAGTCCCTTGTTCAATCTGACAATGACTTTTTCTCATTTTTTTCTTCCTTTCTTTTTGGAAAACCTGCTCCTGATCAGCTTTGTCCTCTCCCATGATTACAAGGCCAGGGCAGCTGTGGGCCACATTTTAGGATGGGAGTGGGGGAAGGGCCATACCACAAGGGGTACCTACCTCCCTCCCTCCCTTCCCCAACTGCATTATTTCAGACTGATCGCTCCAGAGCGAGAAAGCAGTTTCCCTCTTTTTAATAAGAAAAATCAAAATAGAAATTCAGACGGTAGAAGCCGATGATTTATCCTGCACTGGAGAATTACAGTATCTGAAAGGCGAGTCATCCAGCCCGCTGACTTAATGGAAACCTTCTGAGCCTCTTGCTTTATTAATGTTGCATTGGAAAACTTGTCCACAGGTCCTGGGCAGAGAGTCAAGATCCACATTTAAGGAGTTTTACTAGGGGCTTTCATTAATAAAAGGGCAAGGAAATCCACAGCCTATTTTAAAATAATATATTCTCTTCTCTCTCCCTTCGTTTCCTCCACCCCAAATATTTATTTATTATGTTTAGAATACAACTTGACACACAGTCCTCCCTCTAGAAAAAATGGCCCATCCAGGTAAAAAATCCTCGATAGCCAATTTGGAAAACCTGCCCCCTTCCCATTATGAGTAAATACAAATAAATTTATTCATCCAAACAGAGGGAGTCAGTGAACTCAGTTGAAAACTGAAATGAGACTTCTCTCCATGGGTGGCTTCTTCCTGGGTTTCTTGTTTTTTTGAGTAACCCTTTTCTTATTGAATAAGGTTTTGTTGTTGAGTTTGGTTTTCCTGTATCCTCAGGAAGCTCAGACATCAACTGCTTAGTAATGGTTCAACTTCAAGATTTTTCTCATCTTCCTAGTCAACTCTCCTCCCTAGCTTTAGGTTGTCATGGTGCTGCCTTCATCCAATCTGTTATTGGGCACATCAAGGTTACCACAGAACAGTACACTGGAAAGAACTGGTAGGTTTTGGAGCCTGAGAATATGGGTTCCAATCCTGGTTCTGTTATAAGCTACCTAGCCTGCTTAATCTTTCTGAGCCTCATCCTCCACCTTGGTAAAATCAAAAAGGGGGAGGGGAGGTTTGGGGGGTCTGGACTAATTGTGGTAAATTCATGGACCTTAACATAATTGGGACTAACTAATTTGATAAACATTAAGTGCCTATAAAGTCCTATACTAGGAATATTCTGATATGAAACAGTCCCCACCTTTGTGGGCTTTCCATCCTGTTTGGGTCAGGGGGTGCTAAGTACAAGCTAAAGAAAGATGAGAGAAGTAATAGAAGCAGTGGGATAAAGAAAAGGTTCCTTCTAGGAGGGTATCTAAGATGAAGTTGGAAGGACACTTCTCCCATTCCTAGAGAGGTCATTTTTGAGTGATTTCCCATTGAATGAAATAGAAATTAGTGACTTTATAGCAAACTTTTGAATCCGAGATTAATCCCCCCTCCATATTAGTTCATCTAGTAGCCTTCTTGCATTCCCCTCTGCCTCAGATTGGATGAACTAGGGTTATTGAACCCAACGACTTAGGGGAAAAACATGGTAACTGCCTTCCAGTATTTGAAGAGCTGGACATAGGAGGGAGACTTAGACTTCTACCTGATTGAAGGGAGAAGGGGTAGACGATGAGGGTCGGGGTGAAAGCGATAGCTTTTTACACTTGAGAGATTCTCAACAGTTAAAACCAACCAGTTCTCAAAGAGATTTCTTTGAGAAGTAGTGAATTGTCCCAAACTCTGGGTCTTCAAGCAAAGTCTGGATAATAGGAAGGGAATAAGATTTTAATAACTGCCTGCAATGTGGCAGGCATGCTCCATGCTTTACAATTTTTTTCATTTGATGACTATGGTTGGATATCAGAAGATTCCTCAAGTTTCAGTTGGACCAGATTAGCCCGAGAGAGAGACTGATTCTGAAGTTGAGTTCTTTCTTACAAAATCTTTAGGCAATCTAATGTTATGAATAATCCCTGACTTGGAGTCAGGAATATGTGGCCTCTCATCCTAGCTTGTCTACTAACTGTGTAGCTGTGGGCAAATAGCCACCTCTGTGATAGCCCTAGAGAAATCTGTATCTCAGAAAGTCTCTATGCCAGTTTGAGCTGCAAATAAATTAACTCCAGCTCAGTGCATCTAGTACACACCATCTCATAGTTTTCAGCTCTGGAGGTTAAGAGAATTATTTGCATAGTAGAAATGCAAAGAGATATAATGGCCCCTCCAAGGTTAAAAATTAGGGGCAGCTAGGTGGCACAGTGGATAAAGCACTGGCCTTGGATTCAGGGGGACCTGAGTTCAAATCCAGCCTCAGACACTTGACACTTGCCCAGGGTCACACAGCTAATTAAGTCACTTAACCCTCATTGCCCTGCAAAAACAAACTAATATTAAATTTTTTTGGGGGGGGGGTTGGTTTTTAAGGATTAGACTCAATGACTCCTAAGGTAATCTTCAACCAAATTTCTTCCTTCATACCCTTTCTTCAATGACCATTTCCTTTATTTCTTTTTTTTTTAAGTGAGGCAATTGGGGTTAAATGACTTGCCCAGGGTCACACAGCTAGTAAGTGTTAAGTGTCTGAGGCCGGATTTGAACTCAGGTACTCCTGAATCCAGAGCTGGTGCTCTATCCACTGCACCACCTAGCTGACCCTCCCTTATTTCTTACAACATAGCATCTCTTGAAGTAATGAATAAAACATCTCAGTAATAAATAGTATAACGTTACTTTTCTTTCAGTAAAGCATCAATTCTCTTAGGTCTGAAATCTTCCAAGCTAATTAAGTCTGTTCTTGGGCTACTACTAGAAGTTTGCTCCTCTAGAACTGTAGAGTAAAAATAAAGGTAAGTCTGCTTGGTTGGGGAGGGGGTTACCCTCTCAAAAGATTTTTACTTGATCTAGACAAATGATTTATTTTGAATTTGAGCTTAAAATCAACTTTTGTTTCATGAAATCCAACAATTTCCTTGTACAAAGAACCACACTAATACTGACTCATGAAACCGCCTCCCCCTCTTAAACGTCAAAAATTAAAGACAGCCTATGTGACCCTGGGCAAGTCACTTAACTCTCATTGCTCTGCAAAAGAGAGCGAGAGAGAGAGCGCGAGCGAGCGAGAGCGCGAGAGAGCAAGAAAAAGAGAGATCATTTATGTCAATTAGGTAATGCCTTTTAACGGAAACAAAGATTGAGCAGTATGTGTATAGTTCAGCCGAAAACACTGGATATGGAATCAGAGGAACTGAGTTTGAATCCAGACTCTACTACCTTCTATTTGTCTGACTTTGAATAACTTGGAGTCTTTGGGCATCGGTTTGCTTATAGCAGTCCAAGTGTGGCACTAAGCCTTTAAGCTTCTCATTCGACTTCAGCTCTCTCAGCTGGGACTGTTTCATTTCACTTTGGTAGATCTCAGGTACACGGCCCTCCTCAAGAAGGGTTTCAACATATAGTTCCTGAGCCCCCATCAGTGTTCTTCCCATTGAAATAAAATCAGTTAATACTTTTTTTTTTTTTTGGTGGGGCAATGAGGATTAAGTGACTTGCCCAGGGTCACACAGCTAGTAAGTGTCAAGTGTCTGAGGCTGGATTTAAACTCAGGTCCTCCTGAATCCAGGGCAGGTGTTTTATCCACTGTGCCACCTAGCTGCCCCCCAGTTAATGCCTTTTAATTCAAATGTAAAATATTTAAATGACAGTAAAAGCAACAATAATAAGAAAACACTGGAGGCAGCCAGCTGGCACAGCGGATAAAGCACCTGCCCTGGATTCAGGAGGACCTGAGTTCAAATCCAGTCTCAGACACTTTACACTTACTAGCTGTGTGACCCTGGGCAAGTCACTTAATCCCCATTGCCCTACCAAAAAAAAAAAAAGGAAGAACAAAACACTAATAGTGCATCCATACTCCTGTGTCATACTTCCAGGAGTTGAATGTCTATGTGGGAAGAGTAGGCACATTCTTGTAGAGGATTCCAGTTCTAAATAGATCTTCTAGGGAATGATCTATACCATGTATCACTTTGTCTCTTTGCTGCCTCACAGGATGAAGCTACTTCTTTGATACTCTTAGGATACTGAAATAGTATAGTATGCTATCTTTTCAATAAAATATCAATTCTTTTAAGTCTAGAATCTGCCAAGCTAATTCGGTCTGGCTTCAATAGGCTACTAGAGGTTTGACCCTCTCAAACTGTAAAGGGCAAGTCAAATAAGTCCTCTGGGTCGGGAGGAAGTTACCTGTCTCCCAAGTTGTAGATAAACTAAATACAGCCTTCCCCCCAGAAAACCCTTCAAATATCAGAAAATTCTTTTAAGTCATCTCTCAGTGAGACAATACCTTTACTTTGATCAGCAAGGGCTATTTTGCTTCAGTCAACTCAGGTGATTCACTAATCAGATGGGTTTTCTTTTCTTAGGCATTAACTTGTAATTGGCCTCTCTTTGGGCAATTGTCAAGTCTTATTCTTCTGAGTCCTCCTTTTTGTGATTTTTTTTTTAAAGCTCGAATCCATCTTACTGTCAAGTATAATCCCCCCCACAACATTTCTTGTGTGCCAATGCCATTAGCCCCCAAATTGCTGTTAGATTCGTAGTTTCTTACCTGTACCCTTCAAAACTCTGAACAGTCACATAAAGAAGCTAATTGACCACAAGTCCCTGTGGCCATCTTGAACTTGATCAGTGCTCTGCCTTTTGTTTCTTTTGTTTTGTTTTTTTTTGGGGGGGGGTTGGTTTTTTTGTTTGTTTTGGTGAGGCAATTGGGGTTAAGTGACTTGCCCAGGGTCACACAGCTAGTAAGTGTCAAGAGTCTGAGGCTGGATTTGAACTCAGGTACTCCTGACTCCAGGGCCGGTGCTCTATCCACTGCGCCATCTAGCTGCTCTCTAGTGGTCTGCCTTTTTAAAAAGGTTTTCAGGACACAAAAAGAAGTTTCACAGTTCCTCAGAACTGCCTCAAGATGCCCTTTTTTGTTCCTCTTTCAACAAATCAAATGTCTGAAGGCAGCTGGTAGTTTTGTGGATAGAGCAGTAGGGACAGAGTCAGGAAGACCAGAATTCAAGCCACTTAACCTATTTGCCTCACTTTTTTTTTTTTTTTAGTGAAGCAATTGGGGTTAAGTGACTTGCCCAGGGTCACACAGCTAGTAAGTGTCAAGCATCTGAGGCTGGATTTGAACTCGGGTCCTCCTGACTCCAGGGTCGGTGTTCTATCCACTGCGCCACCTAGCTGCCCCCTCACTTTCCTTAACAGTAAAATTTGGACAATAGCACCTACCTTGCAATGTTGTTGTGATTATCTAATGAGTATTTGTAAAAGGCATTTTATCATGGCTCCTGGGGCATAGTAGGCATTATACAAATGCTTCCCCCCCCCCTTTCACTTCCTGGTGTATATAAATATCAAACAAAGCAGTTGAACTAGACAGCCTCTTGTGTCCCTTTTAGATCTAAATCGATGATGCTAGGCTTAGACGAGAGCTGGCCTTCATGAAGAATCCTCTTCCTTCTCTTGGCTGGTCAGAGCTGCATGGATGTTGGGTTTCAACCCTCTGAATCACTGTAGGGCCCCAGTTTCCAACACAAAGAATGAGGTGGTTTCCCAGCGGCCCCGGGGCCCCATGATAGGCCAGTGCCAGATTAGCTCATGGCGCCATTTGGTATGTTGGTGGGGGAGATAATTCATGTTACTTCATTAGTGTAAGCAAGAAACAAGTACTACAGTATGTGTCTTGAGCCATAATTCATAAGGACACAATCTGAACATGAAAGTACGTGAACTATAAAAGAAAATAATGTGGAATGTTCATATATTGTATATGTGGAAAAGATTAAAAACTCATAAACTTGGGAGAGTTAATGAGGACAGATGGTCGGCACAAAGGATGAGAGAATAAATCAGAGACTTCCCTGAACTGTCTTTTCCTCCATCTCCCCTCCCTCCACCTTTCTGAAGTCTGACCCCACCTGAAACTTTCTTGGATCTCCACTACCTCTGCTATAGTTCCTGTGGAAGTCTGGAAAGGAAGTAGGAATGACTCTCAGCCTACGAAGGGAGTTCTTTCCAATGGTTAAGCTCCATTGCCTGCTTTCCTGATCTTGGCTTCAGGGCCAGAGGAAAGGAGCAATGCTACAGAGATCATTACTTTAGAGTTCAAAGGGGCCTACGCTCATCCAATCCAACCACCTCCATTTAAAAAAAAAAGAGCAGGGGGTCTCAATCTGAAGTCCCAGAAGAAAAGTGAGTTGCCCAAGGTCGCACAGGAAGTACAATATAGAACTGAGACCTGAACCCAGAGTTGTAACTAGGGTCAGGCCATCAGAACTTTGTCTCAAGCTGTCAAATCTTAGAGGTTGTCATCAGTACCATCATGGCATAAACTTCCTCCTCTTTGCCTATCCCAGAGCCACAACTCTGGCCCGTGGTTTGGAATCTCTTATCCTAGTTTTTCTGGATCCCTATCAAGGGCCAAACTAGCAGGCTAGAAATTTCATGGATTTGATTTGTTGGTGCAAAACCTTTTTTATTTTGTATAATCAGGTATCCATTTTCTCTTCTGTGATTCTTTCTCTTTATTTGGGGGGATTTTTTTTCCAATACACATTTCTTTTAATGGTTTTTATTCCTTTCCCTTTCTTTTTCTTCCCCAATGGGGCAGAGATGCTTTTTCATTGGGGGGAAAAATGAAAAGAAGTACCTCAGGTGATCAGTCCCCTGCTTCCCTTGGTCCAGGCGCAAAAATTCTTCCTAAATGTCTGTCAGTAGATTCAATGCTCCTTCTAGTTCCTCTTGCACTAAGGAATTCAATACCTACCCTAGAAAGTCTTGGTGACTTTTAGAAAAATCCCATTTAATCCTGAAAGCAATTTTTTACTCTGTAGGATGTTGAGAAGGAGCACCATATAGGTGATAGAGTGCTGGACTTGGAAACTAGAAAATCTGATTTCATGTCTTTTGGTTTTTTGGTTTTTTGTTTGTTTTGCAGGGCAATGGGGGTTAAGTGACTTGCCCAGGGTCACACAGCTAGTAAGTGTAAAGTGTCTGAGGCTGGGGGGGGGGTCTTCAAAAAGTCCAGAATGTAAGCCCCTTGAGAACAGGGAATGTTTCAATCTTTGCATTTATATCCATACACAGAGAGACAGTGGGTTTTAGGTTTTGTCTCAGTTCTCCATGGCCTTATTCCTTGCTTTATTACATTTATCTCTTGGGTCAAAGGGTCTTTGGCCTATCTTCCATTTATCTTCAGAGAACTTTTCTTGTGTCTAAGTGAAAATAGGGATCAGGGACCTCCCCCTATCTATTATACTGGGACATTTTCCACAGAGGCAACCCTAGGGGTGCTGAGTGGTTGAGTCCAGCTCTGTGGAAAACACCCTAATTCAGCAGTTGGGAAGTGGGGTGTTCCCCATCACCCTGAAATGTAGTAGACAGCCTTTTGATTAAGAAATTGGGAGGGACTGGTTAGAACACCTCCAGCCTGACTTGAACACCTCCAACTCCGAGCTTGGGGCCCTATTCAAGAATACTTTAAGGAACCCTCAAGATGAATGTGACCTTATGACTTCTGAGATGCTGGAGACAGCTTGGCTCATTTTCGATGAGCATTCCCACCTACCTCCCAGCCCCTCCCCCACCCCAACATGGAAACCCGGGTGTTGCTGATCGCTAACAATGGGTTTGGAGGGGTCGGGGGAGAAGGGGATAGCAGCCCTTCTCTCATCCCCACACCAGTGGTCCAGCTGCAGCACCAGGGGTGAACCTCTGGATTTATAACCTGTGAATAAGAAAGTGCAGAGTCCGGAGTAGGGAGCAGACGCGGCAGTCATCCGATCTCGTGGATACGTTGCCTCGCCTCCATGCCTCCCTCAATGCCGTATTGTACGGTGAAAGAGCCTTTCTAAGGCTCCCCCGCTGCGCCAATCCTCCTGAGGCACGGATAGGTTTTCAGTTTTGGCTTGGGGTCCTACATGTTCCATATGGAATCACTTCTCAACCTTCACTGCGTTCGTGTGGGGAAATAGAGGCTGGCAAATCCATTCTGTGTACTCGGCAAGTATTTACGTGTGTATTTAAGGATAAAAGGGGAGTTCCTTGGCCCCGAATAAGTCCCACCCCCTCCACGCATTTAATTCAGATGACGTCCAACATTGTATCTGT